>NW_027490129.1:600000-1200000 GCF_050948175.1 Xylocopa sonorina | reverse complement strand
GAAGTCACGGCATGTTTATTTATGGTATTGACGTGGGTTTAACTAACAAGGGTTACGGGAAACTACGCAACACGCCGCGAATTACCGGGTATCATAACTCGCTTCACGATATAAGAGACAATATACAATATGCGACACAAGAAATGGGACGCTTTAGCGAATAAGCTCTTACGTTCCCTTCTTCAGGTTCCTTGAATTCGCTGATGGTCCTCGGGTCTCCTGGATCCTCCTCGGGGCTCCTTGGTGGAGTGGGCTGTAGGCTTCGGTATTGTTCGGGTCCATCGATCAGTGGACTTCGGCGATTTCCTCTTCTCGCCTTCTTGGGTGTCCCTGAGGGGATACTCCTGATCATTTAAATTGCGTAGCGCCTCGCGCGCCGCGCTCCCATGGCCCACCTGCAGGGCCGCTGGACTTTTGACTTCCCTTTAGGGGGTTAAGGATGGTTGAGGACCTTCTCACATCCCAGAGCATTATAAAGCACAGAAGCAGATAAACATAATGCGATGCATAGAGCTTTACAACCTTCTAACTTTGAACTGTTTATATGAAATGCGGCTTATATGATATTGCGGTGCATGAAGCATGACAAATTAAATGCTTCGGCACCTGGACACCTAGAAACGCTATCCCCGGGCAAGAAATTACAGGGTTTACACTCAATTCATGTGCAGAAGCAGATAAACTTAATGCGATGCCATGAATATTACATCTCATCATGAAATATAGAAGTAAGATGCGCAGCCGCGTTTTACGAAGCATTAGAACTCTATTGCTTCCAAACCTTCAGATATAGAAACGATATTCCGTAGCAAGGAAGTGATGCATTTACATTCATTTGAAGTGTAGAGGAGAGATATACATTACGCGATGCATTGAAATTACATCTTATCATGTGACATAGTACTGATGTGCGATATGGCGTTTTATAAAGAGATAGAAATCTATTGCTTCGATGCGTAGACATCTAGAAACGCTATTCCGTCGCAAGGAAGTGTGGCATTTACATTCTTTTGAAGTCTAGACAAGGTATACATAACACTTCCTAATGAATATTATATCTTACCAGCAAACATAGAAAAGAGCTGCGATATCGTGTTTTAAGAAGCATTACAACTCTATTGCTTCGATACATCTGGAAACGCTATTTCCTAGCCAAGAAGAGTGACATTTACATTATTTTGAAGTGTAGACGAGGTATTCATTACAATTCGCAATGAATGTTATATCTTATAATGAAACATAGGAATGAGGTGCGACATCGCGATTTAAGAAGCATTAGAACTCTATTGCTTCGATACATAGATATCTGGAAACGTTATTTCTTAGCAAGGAAGTGTGGCATTTACATTCTTTTGAAGTGTAGACGAGGTACACCTAACACTTCGCAATGAATATTATATCTTGTCATGAAACGTAGGAATGGGATGCGATATCGTGTCCTAAAAAGCATTAGAACTCTATTGCTTCGATACGCAGACATCTGGAAACGCTATTTCCTAGCAAAGAAGTGTGACATTTACATTCCTTTGAAATGTAGACGAGGTATACATAACACTTCGTAATGAATATTACATCTTACCATCAAACATAGAACAGAGATGCGATATCGCATTTTCAGTAGCCTTAGTACTCTATTGCTTCGTTACGTAGACATCTGGAAACGCTATTTCCTAGCAAGAAAGTGTCGCATTTACATTCTTTTGAATTGAATACGAGGTACACATGACACTTCGCAAAGAATGTTATATCCAATCATGAAACATAGATATGAGATGCGATGTCCCGCTTTAAGAAGCATTAGAACCCTATTGCTACGATACGTAGACATCTGCCAACGTTACTTCCTAGCAAGGAAGTGTCGCATTTACATTCTTTTGAAGTGAATACGAGGTATACATGACACTTCGCAATGAATATTATATCGTATAATGAAACATAGAAATGAAATGCGATATCTCATTTGAACAAGCATTAGAACTCTCTTGCTTCGATACGTAGACATCTGCAATCGCTACATCCTAGCAAGGAAGTGTCGCATTTACATTCTATTGATGAAGTGAATACGAGGTATACATGACACTTCGCAATGAATATTATGTCTTTTCATGAAACATAGAAATGAGATGCAATATCGCGTTTTATGAAGCATTAGAATTCTATTGCTACGATACGTAGACATCTGCAAACGCTATTTCCTAGCAAGGAATTGTCTCATTTACAATCTTTTGAAGTGAATAGGAGGAAGACATAACGCTCCACAATGAATATTATACCTTATCATGAAACATAGAAAGGAGATGCGATATCGCGTTTTGAGAAGCATTAGATCTCTATTGCTACGATACGTAGACATCTGCAAGAGTTGCTTGCTAGCAAGGAATTGTCGCATTTACGTTCTTCTGAAGTGAATACAAGAAATACATAACACTTCGCAGTGAATATTATATCTTATCATGAGACATAGAAATGGGATGCGATATCTCGTTTTAAGAAATATTAGAACCATATTGCTTCGATACGTAGCTATCAGCAAACGCTATTTCCCAGGAAGGAAGTGTCACATTTACATCCATGTAAAGTGTATGCGAGGTATACATAACACTCCACAATGAATATTATATCTTATCATGAAACATAGAAATGAGATGCGATTTCGCGTTTTAAGAGGCATTAGAACTCTACTGCTACGATACGTAGACATCTGCAAACAATATTTCCTAGCATCGAAGTGTCGCAATTTCATTCTATTGAAGTGAATACGAGGTATACTAGACACTTCGCAATGGATATTATACCTTATCACGAAACATAGAAATGAGATTCGATATCGCGTCTTAAGAAGCATTAGAACTCTTGCTACGATACATAGATATCTGGAAACGCTATTTCCTAGCAAGGAAGTGTCGCGTCTCCATTCTTTTGAAGTGAATACGAGGAATACATGACACTTCGCAATGAATATTATACCTTATCCTGAAACATAGAAAGGAGATGCGATATGGCGCTTTGAGAAGCATTAGAACTCTATTGCTACGATACGTAGACATCTGCAATCGCTATTTCCTAGTATGGTAGTGTTGCATTTACATTCTTGTGAAGTGAATACGAGGTATACATGACACTTCGCAATGAATATTATATCTTATTATGAAACATAGAAATGAGATGCGACATCTCGTTTTAAGAAGCATTAGATCTCTATTGTCTCGATACCTAGACATCTGCAAACGCTATTTCCTAGTAAGGAAGTGTCGCATTTACATTCATTTGAGGTGAGTACGAGGTGTCACGTCCGGCGAAACTATTTTCCGTTGCTCCATAGGCTTTACAACACCAGCCTATTTTTCGGTAATTCGGTCCGCGGGATCGCGTTAAGACCGGGTCCGACAATTTCGGCTGACGCGACACTAGCGAAAACACTCGCGATGGTAAGGGAATGACCTTTCGATGACTTCTATCTCGATTTGTACGTAGAAACGGCGTCGAGGATCGTTCGCTGGGATCGTAGCGGAGTTCGGTCGGTTGGCTGCTACGGAAATCCGGATCAGTCGCCAGCGAAGAGGAGGGCGGCGGTCGGAATTCAGCGATGATGCAGAGGAACCAGCGGTGATAGTAGCAGCTTCGGCTGCGAATGTGGCAGAATCGGCGTGATGCGTCGTGGTGTCTGGATCGGAAGCGTCGACGGTCGCTTGGGAAAGCGGCGGCTGGGCTGGTGCGAAGGCAGGTCGCTGGTATACGAGGACTCTCGGAATGTCCTCCAAATATTCACGCACAAGTGATCGTAAGAAATTCTTCCTACCCGCACGTCGCGTTCTTCACAAACCGGAAGCACGATTCATTCATCAGATTTTCCTGTACTTTCGACTAAGATCTGAAGGATAAGCGGCGATCCGCTCTATCTCAACGTCACAAAGCCGTTTTCTATACTCTTTCAAGGTGATGAAGAGCAACTCCAGTTGTATGGAAGTACCCGTGGAAGAATTCGTAGTTAAATGTAATGGTAAAAGTAGAACTAGTATTATAAACACTTGATAAAATTAATGGATGTGGAAATAGTAGACTTGGTAAAAGAAATTGTACTTGGATATAGTAAAAGTAAAGATAAAATATATTCTAGGTGTAAAATATACATGAACTGGAATTATTCTAAGACTAAGACTAAGTTAAAATGGAAATAGAAACACGATGTCTGAACCCCACATTGAGGTGGCTAACGATCTAGAACTAGAGGTTTCGACTCCTCGGTAGGAGACCTCAAGTCAGAGTGTGTGCTCTGGAGAAGCGTCTCGGTCCTCCTCGGTTCGCGAGGTGCTACGGTCGCGGACGCTCGTGGTAGGGAGATCGCGGTACCGCGAGTGGGGAACTCGAGTCTCGTGGCGGTGAGCGCCCGGTCCAGCGAGTGGGGACTCGCGGCTCGTGGTGGGGCTAGCGGCGCATGCCGCTGGCCGGACGCATCTTACGCGTTTCACTTATGAGCAAATACAATATGGACTTAGAATTATGTGTGTGTTGTTTGTGTCTTACATTCGTGTCGTGTGTAACTTAGATCTAGGGTTTCTTATATATGCGTCATGATATGGTATGTATGTGCTAGCTTAAAAGTAATATATAGGTTCTAGCAGATTCTGTTCCCGGAACTGGAAAAGTCACCATTCAGGTGATGGGCTGCGGCTACGTCTTCCTGCAGGACGGAATCCTCGGTGCGTGTGAGATGGGGCTGCCCGTGCTTGGTGCGGGCGAGACAGGTATACTCGGTGGTGCGAATGAGACACTGCCCGTTACGAGCGAGACAGGTATACTCGGCGGTGCGAGTGAGGCAGCGGAACTCGGTAGGAGTAAGCGCGTGCAGGTATGCGAGCGCGAACACTTCCAGTTGCTGGATCTGCAGGCGAGTTTGACTGGTTGCATGCGTCCAGGGGTTGATGCTGGGGGGTGCGAGGAGGTTGATGGGTGGCAGGCGGTACGCCTGACGTCACAAAATGCGATATTTCCTTTCTATGAAATTACGTTCCCAGATATCTCTGTATCGAAGCTACAGAGACCTAATGCCCCTTAAAACGCGATATCGCATCTCATTTCTATGTTCCGTGATAAGATATAATAATCATTGCTGAGTGTTATCTATACCTCGCCTTCACATCAAATGAATGTAAATGCGACATTTCCTTCCTAGGAAATAGCGTCTGCAGATGTCTATGTATTGTAGCAATAGAGTTCTAAAGCTCCTTAAAACGCGATTTCGCATCTCATTTCTATGATTCGTGATAAGATATAATATTCATTGCGAAGTGTCATGCTTACCTCGTACTCACTTCAAAATAATGTAAATGCGTCACTTGCTTGCTAGGAAATAGCGTTTGCAGATGTCTTCGTATCGAAGCAATAGTGTTCTAATGCTTCATAAATCGTCATATCGCATCTCATATATATGTTTCATGATAAGACATAATATTCATTGCGAAGTGTCATGTATACCTCGCATTCCTTTCAAAAGAATGTAAATGCGACACTTCCTTGCTAGGAAGTAGCGTTTGCAGATGTCTGCGTGTCGAAGCAATAGGGATCTAATGCTTCTTAAATCGCCATATCGCTTCACATTTCTATGTTTCATGATAATATATAATATTCACAGCGAAGTGTCATGTATACCTCGCATACACTTCAAATGAATGTAAATGCGACACCTCCTTGCTAGGAAATAGCGTTTGCAGGTGTCTACGTATCGTAGCAATAGATTTCTAATGCTTCCTAAAACGCGATATCGCATCTCATTTATATGTTTCATGATGAGATATAATATTCATTGCGAACTATCATGTATGCCTCGCATACACTTCAAATGAATGTAAATGCGACACTACCTTGCTAGGAAATAGCGTTTGCAGATTTCTTCGTATCGAAGCAATAGTGTTCTAATGCTTCTTAAATCGCGATATCGCATCTCATTCCTATGTTTCGTGACAAGATATAATATTCATTGCGAAATGTCACTTATACCTCCCATACACTTCAAATGAATGTAATTGCGACACTTCCTTCCTAGGAAATAGCGTTTGCAGGTGTCTATGTATCATGGCAATAGAGCTCTAACGCTTCTTCAAACGCGAGATCGCAACTCATTTCTATGTTTCATGATATGATATAACATCCATTGCGAAGAGTCATGTATGCCTCGTATTCACTTCAAAAGAATGTAAATGCGACACTTCCTTGTTAGGAAATAGCGTCTGCAGATGTCTGCGTATTGTGGCAATAGGTTTCTAATGCTTCTTAAGAAGCGATATCGCTTCTTATTTCTATGTTTCATGAATACATATAATATTCAATGCGAGGTGTCATGTATACCTCGTATTCACTTCTAAAGAATGTAATTGCGAGACTTTCTCGCAAGGAAGTAGCGTTTGCAGATGTCCACGAATCGTAGCAATAGAATTCTAATGCCTCCTAAAGCGCGAAATAATATTCATTGTTGAGTGTTATGTATACCTAGTATTCACTTCAAAGGAATGTAAATGCGACACTTCCTAGCTAGGAAATAGCGTTTGCAGATGTCTACATATCGAAGCAACAGAATTCTAATGCTTCTTAAATCGTCATATCGCATCTCATTTCTATGTTTCATGATAAGATATAATAGTCATTGCGAAGTGTCATGTATACCTTGTATTCGTTTCAAAAGAATGTAAATGCGACACTTCCTTGCTAGGATGTAGCGGTTGCAGATGTCTACGTATCGTAGCATTAGAGTTATAATGCTTCTTAAATCGCGACATCGCATCTCATTCCTATGTTTCGTGACAAGATATAATATTCATTGCGAAATGTGACATATACCTCGCATACACTTCAAATAAATGTAGTTGCGACACTTCCTTGCTAGGAAATAGCGTTTGCAGGTGTCTACGTATCGAAGCAATAGTGTTCTGGTGCTCCTTAAATCGCGATATCGCATCTCATATCTACGTTTCATGATAAGACATAATATTCATTGAGAAGTATTATGTATACCTCGTATTCCTTTCAAAAGTATGTAAATGCGACACTTCCTTGCTAGGAAGTAGCGTTTGCAGATGTCTACGTATCGAAGCAATAGGGATCTAATGCTTCTTAAATCGCCATATCGCTTCTCATTTCTATGTTTCGTGATAATATATAGTATTCACTGCGAAGTGTCATGTATACATCACATACACTTCAAATGAATGTAAATGCGACACTTCCTTGCTAACAAATATCGTTTGCAGATGTCTACGTATCGAAGCAATAGTGTTCTAATGCTTCATAAATCGCGATACCGCATCTCATTTCTATGCCTCATGTTATGATATAATATTCATTGCGAAGTGTCATGTATACCTCGTACTCACTTCAAAAGAATGTAAACGCGACACTTCCTTGCTGGGATGTAGCGTTTGCAGATGTCCACGTATCGAAGCAACAGAATTCTAATGCTTCTTAAATAGCGATATCGCATCTCATTCCTATGTTTCGTGACAAGATATAATATTCATTGCGAAATGTCACTTATACCTCGCATACACTTCAAATGTATGTAATTGCGACACTTGCTTCCTAGGAAGTAGCGTTTGCAGATGTCTACGTATCATAGCAATAGAGTTCTAACGCTTGTTAAATCGCGATATCGCATCTCATTTCTATGTTTCATGATAAGATATAATATTCATTGTGCGATGTTATGTATTCCTCGTATTCACTTCAAAAGAATGTAAATGCGACACTTCCTTGCTTGGAAAAAGCGTTTGCAGATGTTTACGTATCGAAGCAATAGTTTTCTAATGCTTCTTAAATCGCCATATCGCATCCCATTTCTATGTTTCATGATAAGATATAATATTCATTGTGCAGTGTTATGTATATCTCGTCTACACTTCAAATGAATGTAAATGCGACACTTCCTTGCAAGGAAATAGCGTTTGCAGATGTCTGCGTATCGAAGCAATAGAGTTCTAATGATTCTTAAATCGTCATATCGCATCTCATTTCTATGTTTCATGATAAGATATGATATTCATTGCGAAGTGTCATGTATACCTCGTATTCCTTTCAAAAGAATGTAAATGCGCCACTTCCTTGCTAGGAAGTAGCGTCTGCAGATGTCTACGTATCGAAGCAATAGAATTCTAATGCCTCTTAATTCGCCATATCGCATCTCATTTCTATGTTTCATGATAAGATATAATATTCATTACGAAGTGCGATGTATACCTCGTATACACTTCAATTGAATGTACATGCGACAATTCCTTCCTAGGAAATAGCGTTTGCAGATGTCTACGTATCGAAGCAATAAATTTCTAAAGCTTGCTAATTCGGGATATCGCATCTCATATATATGTTTCATGATAAGATATAATATTCATTGTGCAGTGTTATGTATACCTCGTATTTACCTCAAAAGAATGTAAATGCGACACTTCCTTGCTAGGAGGTAGCGTTTTCAGATGTCTACGTATCGAAGCAATAGAATTCTAATGCTTCTTAAATCGCCATATCGCATCTCATATCTATGTTTCCTGATAAGATATAATATTCATTGCGAAGTGCCATGTATACCTCGCACACACTTCAATTGAATGTACATGCGACACTTCCTTGCTAGGAAATAGCGTTTGCAGATGTCTACGTATCGAAGCAATAGACATCCAATGCTTCATAAATCGTCATATCGCATCTCATGTCTATGTTTCATGATAAGATATAATATTCATTGTGCAGTGTTATGTATACCTCGTATTCACCTCAAAAGAATGTAAATGCGACACTTCCTTGCTAGGAAATAGCGTTTGCAGATGTCTACGTATCGAAGCAATAGGGATCTAATGCTTCTTAAATCGCCACATCGCTTCTCATTTCTATGTTTCATGATAATATATAATATCCACTGCGAAGTGTCATGTATACATCACATACACTTCAAATGAATGTAAATGCGACACTTTCTTTCTAGGAAATATCGTTTGCAGATGTCTACGTGTCGAAGCAATAGTGTTCTAATGCTTCATAAATCGCGATACCGCATCACATTTCTATGCTTCATGTTATGATATAATATACATTGCGAAGTGTCATGTATACCTCGTACTGACTTCAAGAGAATGTAAATGCGACACTTCCTTGCTGGGGTGTAGCGTTTGCAGATGTCCACGTATCGAAGCAATAGAATTCTAATGCTTCTTAAATAGCGATATCGCATCTCATTCCTATGTTTCGTGACAAGATATAATATTCATTACGAAATGTCACTTATACCTCGCATACACTTCAAATGTATATAATTGCGACACTTCCTTCCTAGGAAATAGCGTCTGCAGATGTCCACGAATCGTAGCAATAGAATTCTAATGCCTCCTAAAGCGCGAAATCGTTCCTCATTTCTTTGCTTCATGATAAGATATAATATTCATTGTTGAGTGTTATGTATACCTAGTATTCACTTCAAAGGAATGTAAATGCGACACTTCCTAGCTAGGAAATAGCGTTTGCAGATGTCTACATATCGAAGCAACAGAATTCTAATGCTTCTTAAATCGTCATATCGCATCTCATTTCTATGTTTCATGATAAGATATAATAGTCATTGCGAAGTGTCATGTATACCTTGTATTCGTTTCAAAAGAATGTAAATGCGACACTTCCTTGCTAGGATGTAGCGGTTGCAGATGTCTACGTATCGTAGCATTAGAGTTATAATGCTTCTTAAATCGCGACATCGCATCTCATTCCTATGTTTCGTGACAAGATATAATATTCATTGCGAAATGTGACATATACCTCGCATACACTTCAAATAAATGTAGTTGCGACACTTCCTTGCTAGGAAATAGCGTTTGCAGGTGTCTACGTATCGAAGCAATAGTGTTCTGGTGCTCCTTAAATCGCGATATCGCATCTCATATCTACGTTTCATGATAAGACATAATATTCATTGAGAAGTATTATGTATACCTCGTATTCCTTTCAAAAGTATGTAAATGCGACACTTCCTTGCTAGGAAGTAGCGTTTGCAGATGTCTACGTATCGAAGCAATAGGGATCTAATGCTTCTTAAATCGCCATATCGCTTCTCATTTCTATGTTTCGTGATAATATATAGTATTCACTGCGAAGTGTCATGTATACATCACATACACTTCAAATGAATGTAAATGCGACACTTCCTTGCTAACAAATATCGTTTGCAGATGTCTACGTATCGAAGCAATAGTGTTCTAATGCTTCATAAATCGCGATACCGCATCTCATTTCTATGCCTCATGTTATGATATAATATTCATTGCGAAGTGTCATGTATACCTCGTACTCACTTCAAAAGAATGTAAACGCGACACTTCCTTGCTGGGATGTAGCGTTTGCAGATGTCCACGTATCGAAGCAACAGAATTCTAATGCTTCTTAAATAGCGATATCGCATCTCATTCCTATGTTTCGTGACAAGATATAATATTCATTGCGAAATGTCACTTATACCTCGCATACACTTCAAATGTATGTAATTGCGACACTTGCTTCCTAGGAAGTAGCGTTTGCAGATGTCTACGTATCATAGCAATAGAGTTCTAACGCTTGTTAAATCGCGATATCGCATCTCATTTCTATGTTTCATGATAAGATATAATATTCATTGTGCGATGTTATGTATTCCTCGTATTCACTTCAAAAGAATGTAAATACGACACTTCCTTGCTTGGAAAAAGCGTTTGCAGATGTTTACGTATCGAAGCAATAGTTTTCTAATGCTTCTTAAATCGCCATATCGCATCCCATTTCTATGTTTCATGATAAGATATAATATTCATTGTGCAGTGTTATGTATATCTCGTCTACACTTCAAATGAATGTAAATGCGACACTTCCTTGCAAGGAAATAGCGTTTGCAGATGTCTGCGTATCGAAGCAATAGAGTTCTAATGATTCTTAAATCGTCATATCGCATCTCATTTCTATGTTTCATGATAAGATATGATATTCATTGCGAAGTGTCATGTATACCTCGTATTCCTTTCAAAAGAATGTAAATGCGCCACGTCCTTGCTAGGAAGTAGCGTCTGCAGATGTCTACGTATCGAAGCAATAGAATTCTAATGCCTCTTAATTCGCCATATCGCATCTCATTTCTATGTTTCATGATAAGATATAATATTCAT
The DNA here is from genome assembly GCF_050948175.1 of Xylocopa sonorina. NCBI lineage: Eukaryota > Metazoa > Arthropoda > Insecta > Hymenoptera > Apidae > Xylocopa > Xylocopa sonorina. The sequence goes on along the minus strand of NW_027490129.1, from coordinate 1,188,835 downwards.
TACGAAGTGCGATGTATACCTCGTATACACTTCAATTGAATGTACATGCGACAATTCCTTCCTAGGAAATAGCGTTTGCAGATGTCTACGTATCGAAGCAATAAATTTCTAAAGCTTGCTAATTCGGGATATCGCATCTCATATATATGTCTCATGATAAGATATAATATTCATTGTGCAGTGTTATGTATACCTCGTATTTACCTCAAAAGAATGTAAATGCGACACTTCCTTGCTAGGAGGTAGCGTTTTCAGATGTCTACGTATCGAAGCAATAGAATTCTAATGCTTCTTAAATCGCCATATCGCATCTCATATCTATGTTTCCTGATAAGATATAATATTCATTGCGAAGTGCCATGTATACCTCGCACACACTTCAATTGAATGTACATGCGACACTTCCTTGCTAGGAAATAGCGTTTGCAGATGTCTACGTATCGAAGCAATAGACATCCAATGCTTCATAAATCGTCATATCGCATCTCATGTCTATGTTTCATGATAAGATATAATATTCATTGTGCAGTGTTATGTATACCTCGTATTCACCTCAAAAGAATGTAAATGCGACACTTCCTTGCTAGGAAATAGCGTTTGCAGATGTCTACGTATCGAAGCAATAGGGATCTAATGCTTCTTAAATCGCCACATCGCTTCTCATTTCTATGTTTCATGATAATATATAATATCCACTGCGAAGTGTCATGTATACATCACATACACTTCAAATGAATGTAAATGCGACACTTTCTTGCTAGGAAATATCGTTTGCAGATGTCTACGTGTCGAAGCAATAGTGTTCTAATGCTTCATAAATCGCGATACCGCATCACATTTCTATGCTTCATGTTATGATATAATATACATTGCGAAGTGTCATGTATACCTCGTACTGACTTCAAGAGAATGTAAATGCGACACTTCCTTGCTGGGGTGTAGCGTTTGCAGATGTCCACGTATCGAAGCAATAGAATTCTAATGCTTCTTAAATAGCGATATCGCATCTCATTCCTATGTTTCGTGACAAGATATAATATTCATTACGAAATGTCACTTATACCTCGCATACACTTCAAATGTATATAATTGCGACACTTCCTTCCTAGGAAATAGCGTCTGCAGATGTCCACGAATCGTAGCAATAGAATTCTAATGCCTCCTAAAGCGCGAAATCGTTCCTCATTTCTTTGCTTCATGATAAGATATAATATTCATTGTTGAGTGTTATGTATACCTAGTATTCACTTCAAAGGAATGTAAATGCGACACTTCCTAGCTAGGAAATAGCGTTTGCAGATGTCTACATATCGAAGCAACAGAATTCTAATGCTTCTTAAATCGTCATATCGCATCTCATTTCTATGTTTCATGATAAGATATAATAGTCATTGCGAAGTGTCATGTATACCTTGTATTCGTTTCAAAAGAATGTAAATGCGACACTTCCTTGCTAGGATGTAGCGGTTGCAGATGTCTACGTATCGTAGCATTAGAGTTATAATGCTTCTTAAATCGCGACATCGCATCTCATTCCTATGTTTCGTGACAAGATATAATATTCATTGCGAAATGTGACATATACCTCGCATACACTTCAAATAAATGTAGTTGCGACACTTCCTTGCTAGGAAATAGCGTTTGCAGGTGTCTACGTATCGAAGCAATAGTGTTCTGGTGCTCCTTAATTCGCGATATCGCATCTCATATCTACGTTTCATGATAAGACATAATATTCATTGAGAAGTATTATGTATACCTCGTATTCCTTTCAAAAGTATGTAAATGCGACACTTCCTTGCTAGGAAGTAGCGTTTGCAGATGTCTACGTATCGAAGCAATAGGGATCTAATGCTTCTTAAATCGCCATATCGCTTCTCATTTCTATGTTTCGTGATAATATATAGTATTCACTGCGAAGTGTCATGTATACATCACATACACTTCAAATGAATGTAAATGCGACACTTCCTTGCTAACAAATATCGTTTGCAGATGTCTACGTATCGAAGCAATAGTGTTCTAATGCTTCATAAATCGCGATACCGCATCTCATTTCTATGCCTCATGTTATGATATAATATTCATTGCGAAGTGTCATGTATACCTCGTACTCACTTCAAAAGAATGTAAATGCGACACTTCCTTGCTGGGATGTAGCGTTTGCAGATGTCCACGTATCGAAGCAACAGAATTCTAATGCTTCTTAAATAGCGATATCGCATCTCATTCCTATGTTTCGTGACAAGATATAATATTCATTACGAAATGTCACTTATACCTCGCATACACTTCAAATGTATATAATTGCGACACTTCCTTCCTAGGAAATAGCGTCTGCAGGTGTCTATGTATCATGGCAATAGAGCTCTAACGCTTCTTCAAACGCGAGATCGCAACTCATTTCTATGTTTCATGATATGATATAACATACATTGCGAAGTGTCATGTATGCCTCGTATTCACTTCAAAAGAATGTAAATGCGACACTTCCTTGTTAGGAAATAGCGTTTGTAGATGTCTTCGTATCGAAGCAATAGTGTTCTAATGCTTCTTATATCGCGATTTCGCATCTCATTCCTATGTTTCATGATAAGATATAATATTCAATGTGCAGTGTTATGTACTCCTCGTATTCACTTCAAAATAAAGTAAATGCGACAATACCTTGCTAGGAAATCGAGTTTGCGGATGTCTCCGTATCGAAGAAATAGTGTTCTAACGCTTCTCCAAAGGCGAGATCGCAACTCATTTCTATGATTCGTGATAAGATATAATATTCACTGCGAAGTGTCATGTATACCTCGTATTCCTTTCAAAAGAATGTAAGTGCGACTCCTCCTTGCTAGGAAATAGCGTTTGCAGATGTCTACGTATCGAGGCAATAGTGTTCTAATGCTTCTTAAATCGCCATATTATATCACATTTCTATGTTTCATAATAAGATATAATATTCATTGTGCAGTGTTATGTATATCTCGTCTATACTTCAAATGGATGTAAATGCGACACTTCCTTGCTAGGAAATAGCGTTTGCAGATGTCTACGTATCGTGGCATTAGATTTCTAATGCTTTCAAAACGCGATATCATTACACATTACTATGTTTCATGATAATATATAATATTCATTGTGGTGTGTTATGTATACCTCGTATTCACTTCAAAAGAATGTAAATGCAACACTTCCTTGGTAGGTAGTAGCGTTTGCAGATGTCTACGTATCGAAGCAATAGAGTTCTAATGCTTCTTAAATCGTCATATCGCATCACATATCTACGTTTCATGATATGATATAATATTCATTGCGATGTGTCATGTATACCTCGTATTCCTTTCAAAAGAATGTAACTGCGACACTTCCTTGCTGGGAAATAGCGTTTGCAGTTGTCTACGTATCGAAGCAATAGTGTTCTAATGATTCTTAAATTGCGATATCGCATCTCATTTCTATGTTTCATTATATGATATAATATTCATTGTGCAGTGTTATGTATACCTCGTATTCACTTGCAAAGAATGTAAATGCTACACTTCCTTCCTAGGAAGTAGCGTTTGCAGATGTCTACGTATCGAAGCAATAGTTTTCTAATGCTTCTTAAATCGTCATATCGCATCTCATATCTACGTTTCATGATATGATATAATATTCATTGCGATGTGTCATGTATACCTCGTATTCCTTTCAAAAGAATGTAACTGCGACACTTCCTTGCTGGGAAATAGCGTTTGCAGTTGTCTACGTATCGAAGCAATAGTGTTCTAATGATTCTTAAATTGCGATATCGCATCTCATTTCTATGTTTCATTATATGATATAATATTCATTGTGCAGTGTTATGTATACCTCGTATTCACTTGCAAAGAATGTAAATGCTACACTTCCTTCCTAGGAAGTAGCGTTTGCAGATGTCTACGTATCGAAGCAATAGTTTTCTAATGCTTCTTAAATCGTCATATCGCATCTCATATCTACGTTTCATGATATGATATAATATTCATTGCGATGTGTCATGTATACCTCGTATTCCTTTCAAAAGAATGTAACTGCGACACTTCCTTGCTGGGAAATAGCGTTTGCAGTTGTCTACGTATCAAAGCAATAGTGTTCTAATGATTCTTGAAATTGCGATATCGCATCTCATTTCTATGTTTCATTATATGATATAATATTCATTGTGCAGTGTTATGTATACCTCGTATTCACTTGAAAAGAATGTAAATGCGACACTTCCTTGGTAGGTAGTAGCGTTTGCAGATGTCTACGTACCGAAGCAATAGAGTTCTAATGCTTCTTAATTCGTCATATCGCATCTCATATCTACGTTCCATGATATGATATAATATTCTTTGCGATGTGTCATGTATACCTCGTATTCCATTCAAAAGCATGTAACTGCGACACTTCCTTGCTAGGAAATAGCGTTTGCAGATGTCTACGTATCGAAACAATAGTGATCTAATACTCCTTAAATCGCGATATCGCATCTCATTTCTATGTTTCATGATAAGATATATTATTCATTGTGCAGTGTTATGTATACCTCGTATTCACTTGAAAAGAATTAAAATGCGACACTTCCTTGCTAGGAAGTAGCGTTTGCAGATATCTACGTATCGAAGCAATAGAGTTCTAATGCTTCTTAAATCGTCATATCGCATCACATTCCTATGTTTCATGATGAGATACAATATTCATTGCGAAGTGTCACGTATACCTCGGATACACATCAAATGAATGTAAATGTAACACTTCCTTGCTAGGAAATAGCGTTTGCAGATCTCTACGTATCGAAGCAATAGTGTTCTAATGATTCTTAAATCGCGATATCGCATCCCATTTCTATGTTTCATGATATGATATAATATTCATTGTCCAGTGTTATGTATAGCTCGTATTCAGTTGAAAAGAATGTAAATGCGACACTTCCTTGTTAGGAAATAGCGTTTGTAGATGTCTTCGTATCGAAGCAATAGTGTTCTAATGCTTCTTATATCGCGATTTCTCGTCTCATTCCTATGTTTCATGATAACATATAATATTCAATGTGCAGTTTTATGTACTCCTCGTATTCACTTCAAAATAAAGTAAATGCGACAATACCTTGCTAGGAAATCGCGTTTGCAGATGTCTCCGTATCGAAGAAATAGTGTTCTAACGCTTCTCCAAAGGCGAGATCGCAACTCATTTCTATGTTTCGTGATAAGATATAATATTCACTGCGAAGTGTCATGTATACCTCGTAGTCCTTTCAAAAGAATGTAAGTGCGACACATCCTTGCTAGGAAGTAGCGTTTGCAGATGTCAACGTATCATAGCAATAGAGTTCTAACGCTTGTTAAATCGCGATATCGCATCTGATTTCTATGTTTCATGATAAGATATAATATTCATTGTGCGGTGTTATGTATTCCTCGTATTCACTTCAAAAGAATGTAAATGCGACACTTCCTTGCTTGGAAAAAGCGTTTGCAGATGTCTACGTATCGAAGCAATGGTTTTCTAATGCTTCTTAAATCGCCATATCGCATCCCATTTCTATGTTTCATGATAGGATATAATATTCATTGTGCAGTGTTATGTATATCTCGTCTATACTTCAAATGAATGTAAATGCGACACTTCCTTGCTAGGAAATAGCGTTTGCAGATGTCTACGTATCGAAGCAATAGATTTCTAACGCTTCTTAAATCGCCATATTGCATCTCATTTCTATGTTTCATGATAGGATATAATATCCATTGTGCAGTGTTATGTATATCCCGTCTATACTTCAAATGAATGTAAATGCGACACTTCCATGCTAGGAAATAGCGTTTGCAGATGTCTACGTATCCAAGCAATAGATTTCTAATGCTTCTTAAATCGCCATATTGCATCTCATTTCTATGTTTCATGATAAGATATAATATTCATTGCGCAGTGTTATGTATATCTCGTCTATACTTTAGATGAAAGTAAATGCAACACATCCTTGCTAGGAAATAGCGTTTGCAGATGTCGACGTATCGAAGCAATAGAGTTCTAATGCTTCTTAAATCGTCATATCGCATCTCATATCTACGTTTCTTGATAAGATACAATATTCATTGCGAAGTGCTATGTATACCTCGTATTCCTTTCAAGTGAATGTAAATGCGACACTTCTTTGTTAGGAAAAAGCGTTGGCAGATGTCTACGTATCGAAGCAATAGAGTTCTAATGCTTCTCAAAACGCGATATCGCATCTCATTCCTAAGTTTCATGATAAGATATAATATTCAATGTGCAGTGTTATGTATACCTCGTATTCACTCCAAAAGAATGTAAATGCTACAATTCCTTGCTAGGAAATAGCGTTTGCATATGTCTACGTATGGAAGCAATAGGTCTCTAAAGCTTGCTAATTCGCGATACCACATCTCATTTCTATGTTTCGTGATAAGATATAATATTCATTGCGAAGTGTCATGTATACCTCGCACACACTTAAAATGAATGTAAATGCGACAGTTCCTTGCTAGGAAATAGCGTTTGCAGATGTCTACGTATCGTGGCATTATAGTTCTAATGCTTCACAAAACACGATGTCGCATCTCATTTCTATGCTACATGTTAAGATATAATATTCATTGCGAAGTGTCATGTATACCTCGCACACACTTGAAACGAATGTACATGCGACACTTCCTTGCTAGGAAATAGCTTTTGCAGATGTCTACGTTTCGTGGCATTAGAGTTCTAAGGCTTCTCAAAACGCGATATCGCTTCTCATTTCTATGTTTCAGGATAATATATAATATTCATTGCGAAATGTCATGTATACCTCGCATACACTTAAAATGAATGTAAATGCGACACTTCCTTCGTAGGAAATAGCGTTTGCAGATGTCTACGTATCGAAGCAATAGAATTCTAATGCTTCTTAAATCGTCATATCGAGTCTAATTTTTTATGTTTCATGATAAGATATAATATTCATTGCGAACTATCTTGTATGCCTCGCATGCACTTCAAATGATTGTAAATGCGACACTTCCTTGCTAGGAAATAGCGTTTGCAGATGTCTCCGTATCGAAGAAATAGTGTTCTAATGCTTCTTAAATCGCGATATCGCATCTCATTTCTATGTTTCGTGATAAGATATAATATTCATTGCGAAGTGTCATGTATACCTCGCATGCACTTAAAATGAATGTAAATGCGACACCACCTTGCTTGGAAATAGCATTTGCAGATGTCTACGTATCGAAGCAATAGTGTTCTTATGCTTCCTAAATCGCGATATCGCATCTCAATTCTATGTTTTATGATAAGATATAGTATTCATTGTGGAGTGTCATGTATACCTCGCATACACTTAAAATGAATGTAAATGCGACAGTTCCTTGCAAGGAAATAGCGTTTGCAGATGTCTACGTATCGAAGCAATAGAGTGATAATGCTTCTTAAACCGTCATATCGCATCACATTTCTATGTTTCATGACAAAATATAATATTCATTGCGAAGTGTCATGTATTCCTCGTAATCCTTTCAAATGAATGTAAATGCGACACTTGCTTGCTAGGAAATGGCGTTTGCAGATGCCTACGTATCGAAGCAATAGTTTTCTAATGCTTCTTAAATCGTCATATCGCATCTCATATCTACGTTTCATGATAAGATGTAATATTCATTGCGAAGTGTCATGTATACCTCGCATACACTTCAAATGAATGTGAATGCGACAGTTCCTTGCTAGGAAATAGTGTTTGCAGATATCTACGTATCGAAGCAATGGATTTCTAATGCTTCTTAAATCGCCATATCGCATCTATTTTCTATGTTTCATGATAAGATATAATATTCATTACGAAGTTTCATGTATACCTCGCATACAATTCGAACGAATGTGAATGCGACAGTTCCGTGCTGGGAAATGATGTTTGCAGATGTCTACGTATCGAAGCAATAGAGTTCTAATGCTTCTTAAATCGTCATAACGCATCTCATTTCTATGTTTCATGATAAGATATAATATTGATTGCGAAGTGTCACGTATACCTCGTATTCCTCTCAAAAGAATGTAAATGCGACACTTCCTTGCTAGGAAGTAGCGTTTGCAGATGTCTACGTATCGAAGCAATAGACATCTAATGCTTCATAAATCGCGATATCGCATCTCATTTCTATGTTTCATGATAAGGTATAATATTCAGAGTGCAGTGTTATGTATACCTCGTATACACTTCAAAAGAATGTAAATGCGACATTTCCTTGCTTGGAAATAGCGTTTGCAGATGTCTACGAATCGAAGCAATAGGGATGTAATGCTTCTTAAATCGCCATATTGCATCACATTTCTGTGTTTCACGATAAGATATAATGTTCATTGTGCAGTGCTATGTATACCTCGTATTCACCTCAAAATAATGTAAATGCGACACTTCCTTGCTGGGAAATAGCGTTTGCAGATATCTACGTATCGAAGCAATACTGTCCTAAAGCCTCTTAAATCGCGATATCGCATCTCATTTCTATGTTTCATGATAAGATATAATATTCATTGCGAAGTGTTATGTATACCTCGCATACACTTCAAATAAATGTAAATGCGACACTTCCTTGCTGGGAAATAGCGTTTGCAGATGTCTACGTATCGAAGCAATAGGGATCTAATGCTTCTTAAATCGCCATATCGCTTCTCATTTCTAAATTTCATGATAATATATAATATTCACTGCGAAGTGTCATGTATACCTCGCATACACTTCAAATGAATGTAAATGCGACACTTGCTTGCTAGGATATAGCGTTTGCAGATGTCTACGTATCGAAGCAATAGAGTTCTAATGCTTCTTAAACCGTCATATCGCATCCCATTTCTATGTTTCATGACAAAATATAATATTCATTGCGAAGTGTCATGTATTCCTCGTAATCCTTTCAAATGAATGTAAATGCGACACTTGCTTGCTAGGAAATGGCGTTTGCAGATGCCTACGTATCGAAGCAATAGTTTTCTAATGCTTCTTAAATCGTCATATCGCATCTCATATCTACGTTTCATGATAAGATATAATATTGATTGCGAAGTGTCACGTATACCTCGTATTCCTCTCAAAAGAATGTAAATGCGACACTTCCTTGCTAGGAAATGGCGTTTGCATGTATCTACGTATCGAACCAATAGATTTCTAATGCTTCTTAAATCGCCATATCGCATCTAATTTCTATGTTTCATGATAAGATTTAATAATCACTGTGCAGTGTTATGTATATCTCGCCCATACTTCAAATGAATGTAAATGCCACACTTCCTTGCTAGTAAATAGCGTTTCCAGATATCTAAGTATCGAAGCAATGGAGTTGTAATGCTTCTTAAAACGCGATATCGCATCTGAGTTCTATGTTGCACTACAAAATATAATATTCATTGCGAAGTGTTAAGAATACCACGTCTGCACTTCAAAAGATTGTAAATGCAACACTTTCTTGTATACCTCGCCTGCACATCATCCGATTGTAAATGCCACACTTCCATGCTAGGATATAGCGTTCTCAGATGTCTACGTATCGGAGCAATAAAGATGTAATTATTCTTAAAACGCGATATCGTATCTCATTTCTGTGTTTCATGATATGATATAATATTCATTGCGAAGTGTCACTTGTACCTCGCACACCCTTCAAATCAATGTAAATGCGACACTTCCTTGCTAGGAAATAACGTTTGCAGATGTCAACGTAACGAAGCAGTAGTGTTCCAATGCTCTTTAAATCGCGATATCGCAACTCATTTCTATGTTTCATGATAAGATATAATATTCATTGCGAAGATTAATGTATTCCTCGTACTCGCTTCAAAAGAATGTAAATGCGACATTTCCTTGCTAGCAAATAGCGTTTGCATATGTCTGCGTATAGAAGCAATAGTGTTCTAATGCTTCTTAAAACGCGATATCGCATCTTATTTCTGTGTTGGATGATAGGATACAATATTCATTGCGAAGTGTCACTTATGCCTCGTATTCACTTCAAAGGAAAGTAAATGCGACACTTCCTTGCAATGAAGTAGAGCTTGCGGATGTCAACGTATTGTAACAATAGGGTTCTTATGCTCTTTATATCGCGATATCGCATCTCATTTATATGTTACATGATAAGATATAATATTCATTACGAAGTGTCATGTATACCCCGTATTCACTTCAAAAGAATGTAAATACGACACTTCCTTGCTAGCAAATAACGTTTGCAGATGTGTACGTATCGAGGCAATATAGTTCTAATGCTTCTTAAAGCGCGATATCGCATTTCGTTTCTATGTTTCATGTTAAGATATATTGTTCATTGCGAAGTGTCACTTGTACCTCGCACACCCTTCAATTGAATGTAAATGCGACAGTTCCTTGGTGTGAAATAGTGTTTGCAGATGTCTACGTATCGAAGCAATAGAGTTCTAATGCATCTTAAATCGTCATATCGCATCTCATTTCTATGTTTCATGATAAGATATAATGTTCCTTGCGAAGTGCCATGTATACATCGTCTGCATTTCAAAAGATTGTAAATACCACACTTCCTTGCATACCTCATCTGCACTTCAACAGATTGTAAATGCCACACTTCCATGCTAGGAAATAGCGTTCCCAGATGTCTAGGTATCGAGGCAATAAAGTTGTAATTCTTCTTAAAACGCGATATCGCATCTCATTTCTATGTCTCATGCTAAGATATAATATTCATTGCGAAGTGGTATGTATACCTCGTCTAGACATCAAAAGAATGTAAATGCCACACTTCCTTGCTAGTAAATAGCGTTTCCAGATATCTAAGTATCGAAGCAATGGAGTTGTAATGCTTCTTAAAACGCGATATCGCATCTGAGTTCTATGTTGCACTACAAAATATAATATTCATTGCGAAGTGTTAAGAATACCACGTCTGCACTTCAAAAGATTGTAAATGCAACACTTTCTTGTATACCTCGCCTGCACATCATCCGATTGTAAATGCCACACTTCCATGCTAGGATATAGCGTTCTCAGATGTCTACGTATCGGAGCAATAAAGATGTAATTATTCTTAAAACGCGATATCGTATCTCATTTCTGTGTTTCATGATATGATATAATATTCATTGCGAAGTGTTATGTATACCTCGTCTACACTACAAAAGAATGTAACTGCGACTCTTTCTTGCTAGGAAATAGCTTTTCCAGTTGTCTACGTATCGAAGCAATAGAGTTGTAATCCTTCTTAAAACGCGATATGGCATCGCAGTTCTATGTTACATGATAAGATATAATATTCATAGCGAAGTGTTATGTATGTCTCGTTTATACTTCAATAAAATGGGAAATACTACAGCTCCTTGCCAGGATATAGCAATTCCAGATGTCTATGATCGAAACAATTGAGTTCAAATGCCTCTCTAAACGCGATATCGCACCTCATTTCTATGTTTCAAGATGTGATATAATATTCTTTGCGCAGTATTATGTATACCTCGTCTACACCTCAAAAGAATGTAAATGCCACACTTGCCTGCTAGGAAATAGCGTGACCAGATGTCTACGTCTCGAAGCAATATAGTAGTAATGCTTCTAAAAACGCGATATCGCATGTCAGTTCTATGTTTCCTGACAAGGTATATTCATTGCAAAGTGCCAAGTATATCCCGTCAACACTTTAAAAGAATGTAAATGCCACACTTCCTTGCTAGGAAATATGTTTCCAGATATCCACGTATCGAAGCAATAAAGTTCTAATGCTCCTTAAAACGCGATATAGCATCTCATTTCTATGTTTCATGATACGATATAATGGCCATTGCGAACTGTTATGTATACCACGCTTGCCCTTCAAAAGAATGTAAATGCCACACTTGCTTGCTAGGAAATGCGTTTCCAGATGTCTGCGAATCGAGGTAATAGAGTTCTAATGCTTCTTAGTACGCGATATCGCATCGCAGTTCTATGCTTCATGGTAAGACATAATATTCATTGCGAAGTGTTATGTATACCTCCTCTACACATCAAAAGAATGTAAAGGCCACACAACCTTTCTAGGAAGTAGCGTTACCAGTTGTCTACGTATAAAAGCAATGGAGTTCTAATGTTTCTTAAAACGCGATATAGCTTCACATTTCTATGCTTCATGAAAAGATGTAGTATTCGTTCCGAAGTGTTATGTATATCTCGTCTGCACATCAAAAGAATGTAAATGCCACACTTTCATCCTAGGAAATAGCGTTTCCAGATCTCCACGTATCGAAGCAATAGAGTTCTAGTGCTCCTTTAAACGGGACATCGCATCGCATTTCTATGTTTCATGATAAGATATAACACTCATTGCGCAGTGTTATGTATACCTCGCCTACACTTCAAAGGAATATAAATGCCACACTTCCTTGCTAGGAAATGGCGTTTGCAGATGTCCACGTATCGAAGCAATAGAGATGTAATGCTTCTCAAAGCGCGATATCGCATTTCATTTGTATGTTTCATGATAAGATATAATATTCATTGCGAAGTGTTATGTATACCTCGTCTGCACTTCAAATGAATGTAAGTGTGACACTTCCTTCATGGGAATAGCTTTTCCAGATGTCTACGTATCGAAGCATTAGAGTTCTATTGCTTCTTAAAACGCAACATCGCACCTTACTTCGATGTTTCATGATAAGATATAATATTCATTGCGAAGTATTATGTATACTTCGCCTATACTCCGAATGAAAGTAAATGCCACGCTTCCTTGCTGGGAAGTATTCCTCCATTGCTTCGATACGCGGACAACAGGAAACGCATTTCCTAGGATGGAAGTGTGCAATTTACATTCTTTTGTAGTGTACACGACGTATACATAACACTTCGCAATGAACATTATATCTTATCGTGCAACATAGAAATGAGATGCGATATCGCGTTTTAAGAAGCATTAGAACTTTATTGCTTCGATACGTGGATATCTGGATACGCATTTCCTAGCAAGGAAGTGTGGCATTCGCATTCTTTTGAGGTGTAGACGAGGAATACATAACACTCCCCAATGAATATTATATCATATCATGAAACGTAGAAATGAGATGCGATATCACGTTTTGGAAGCATTAGAACTCTACGGCAACGGTCCGTAGATATCGGGAAACGCTAATTGCTAGGAAGGAGGTGTGGCACTTCCACTCTTTTGAAGGGTAGTTGAGGAATACGTTACACTTCGCAATAAATACTATGTCATATCATGAAACATAGAAATGAGATACGATATCCCGTTTTAAGAAGCATTAGAACTCTATTCCTTCGACACTTGGACTTCTGGAAACGCCATTCCTAGCAAGGAAGTGTGGCAGTTACATTCTTTTGAAGAGCACAAGTGGTATATACAACACTTTGCAATGAATATTATATCTTATCATGAAACATAGAACTGCGATGCGATTTCGCGTTTTACGAAGCATTAGAACTCCATTGCATCGATACGTAGATATCTATAGACGCATTTCCTAGCAAGGAAGTGTGGCATTTACATTCTTTCGAAGTATAGACAAAGCATACATAACACCTCGCAATGAATATTATGTCCTATCATGAAACATGGAAATGAGATGCGTTATCGCTCTTTAAGGAGCATTAAATCTTTATTGCTTCGATACGTAGACATCAGAAAACGCATTTCCTAGCAAGGTAGTGTGGCATTTATATTCTTTTGAAGTGTAGACCAGGTGTACGTAGCACTTCGCAATGAATATTACATCTTATCATGAAACACAGAAATGGGAAGCGGTATCGCGATTTAAAACGCATTAGAACTCTGTAGCATCGATACATAGTCATTTGGATAGCATTTCCTGGCATGGAAGTGTGGCATTTACATTCTTTTGAAGTGTAGTCGAGGTGTCCATAACGTTCCGCAATGAATATTGCATCATATCATGAAACATAGAAATGAGAGGAGATATCGCGTTCTAAGAAGCATTAGAACTGTATTGCTTAGATACGTGGACATCTGGAAACGCATTCCCCAGCAAGAATGTGTGGCATTCACATTCATTTGAAGTGTATACGAGGTATACGTAACGTTTCGCAATGAATATTATGTTTTATCGTGCAACATCGAACTGAGGTTCGATATCGCGCTTTAAGAAGCATTAAGACGCTATTGCTTCTACACGTGGATATCTGGAAACGCTATTCCCTAGCAAGGAAGTGTGGCATTTATATTCATTTGAAGTGTATACGAGGTATACATAACACTTCGCTGTGAATATTATATCTTATCATGAAACCTAGAAATGAGATGCGATATCGCGTTTTAAGATTCACTAGAACTCTATTGCTTCGATACGTAGAGATCTGCGAACGCTATTTCCTAGCAAGTAAGTGTCGCATTTACATTCTTTTGAAGAGAATGCAAAGGTATACATGACACTTCGCAATGAAAATTGTATCTTATCATGAAACATAGAAGTGAGATGCGATATCGCGTTTTAAGAAGCATTTGAACCCTATTTCCTCGATGCGGAGACATCTGCAAACGCTATTTCCTGGCATAGAAGTGTCGTATTTCCATTCTTTTGGAGTGAATACGAGGTATACATGACACTTCGCAGTGAATATTATAACTTATCAAGAAACATAGAAATGAGATGCGATATCACCGGTTTAAGAAGCATTAGAAATTTATTGCTACGATACGTAGACATCTGCAAACGCTATTTCCTTGCATGGAAGTGTCGCATTTACATTCTTATGATGTGAGTACGAGATATACATGACCCTTCGCACTGAATATTATATCTTATCAGGAAACATAGCAATGAGATGCGTTATCGCGTTCTATGAAGCATTAGAACACTATTGCTACGATACGTAGACATCTGCAAACGCAATATCCTAGCTAGGAAGTGTCGCATTTACACTCTTTTGAAGTGAATACGAGGCATACATAACATACCACAATGAATATCATATCTTATTACGAAACATAGAAATGAAATACGACTTCTCGTTTTAAGAAGCATTAGAACTCTATTGCTGCGATACGTAGACATCTGCAAACGCTATTTCCTAGCATGGATGTGTCGCATTTACATTCTTTTGAAGTGAATACGAGGTATACATAACACTCCATAATGAATATTACATCTTATTATGAAACATAGAAGTGAGATGCGATATCGCGTTTTAAGAAGCATTAGAACTCTATTGCTACGATACGTAGACATCCGCAAACGCTATTTCCTAGCATGGAAGTGTCGCATTTACATTCATTTGAAGTGTATGCGGGGTGTACATGACACTAGGCAATAAATATTATATACTATCATTAAACATAGAAATGAGAAACGATGTCGCGTTTTGAGAAGCATTAGAGCACTAATGCTACGATACGTAGACATCTGCAAACGCTATTTCCCAGCAAGGAAGTGTCGCATTTACATTCTTCTGAAGTGAATACGAGGCATGCATAACACTGCACAGTGAATATTATATCTTATAATGAAACATAGAAATGAGATGCGATATGGCGATTTAAGAAGCATTAGAACTCTATTGCTCCGATACGTAGACATCTGCAAAGCAAGGAAGTGCCGCATTTACATTCTTTTGAAAGGAATACGAGGTATACATGACACTTCGCAATGAATATTATATCTTATCAGGAAACGTAGATATGAGATGCGATATGACGATATAAGAAGCATTAGAACCATATTGCTTCGAAACGTAGACATCTGCAAGCGCTATTTCCTAGCAAGGAAGTGTTGCATTTACATTCCTTTGAGGTGAATACGAGGTATACATAACACTGTACAATGAGTATTATATCTTATCATGAGACATAGAAATGAGATTCGATATCGCGTTTTAAAAAGCATTAGAAATTTATTGCTTCGATACGTAGATATCTGCTAACGCTACTTCCTAGCAAAGTGTCGCATTTTGTGACGTCAGGCGTACCGCCTGCCACCCTCAGACGCCGCCCGCCAACCTCGACGGCCACAGATCAGCATCCGCATCTCCTCCAGCATCCGGATCCCCTACACGCTGGCAACCCGCATACTGGCCGCCACGGAACGGGGATGCGACGCCACACATAGGTAAGTTGCACTTCTTTGTACCCGGTAAATCGAGTCTTGTCCACCGACGAACCCAGCACGGCGCAATTCGCGTCGATTTCGGGAACGGCTACGAAAAGTGTCCACGTGACGAGCGCATTCGCGACTTCAGAACGTGACACTTCAAAAAAATGTTAATGCGACACTTCCTTGCTAGGAAATAGCGTTTGCAGATGCCTCCGAAACGAAGCAATACTGTTCTAGTGCTTCTTAAAACGAGATATCGCATCTGATTTCTATGTTCCATGATAAGATATAATATTCATTGCGAAGTGTTATGTATACCTCGCATAAACTTCAAATGAATGTAAATGCGACACTTCCTTGCTAGGAAGTAGCGTTTCCAGATGTCTACGTATCGCAGCAATAGAGTTCTAATGCTTCTCAAAACGCGATATCGCATCTCATTTCTATGTTTTATGATAAGATATAATATTCATTGTGCTGTGTTATGTATAGCTCGTATCTACTTGAAAAGAATGTAAATGCGACACTTCCTTGCTAGGAACTAGCGTTTGCAGATGTCTACGTACAGAAGCAATAGAGTTCTAATGCTTCTTCAATCGCCATATCGCATCTCATTTCTACGTTTCATGATAAGATATAATATTCACTGTGCAGTGTTATGTATACCTCGTATTTGTTTCAAAAGAACGTAAATGCGACACTTCCTTGATAGGAAGTAGCGTTTGCAGATGTCTTCGTATCGAAGCAATAGTGTTCTAATGCTTCTTAAATCGTCATATAGCATCTTATATCTACGTTTCCTGATAAGATCGAATATTCATTGCGAAGTGTCATGTATACCTCGCATACACTACAAATGAATGTGAATGCGACAGTTCCTTGCTAGGAAATAGTGTTTGCACATATCTAGTATCGAAGCAATAGACTTCTAATGCTTCTTAATTCGCCATATCGCATATCATTTCTGTGTTTCATGATAAGATATAATATTCATTGTGCAGTGTTACGTATACCTCGTATTCACCTCAAAGGAATGTAACTGCGACACTTCCTTGCTAGGAAATAGCGTTTGCAGATATCTACGTATCGAGGCCATAGGGTTCTAAAGCTTCTTAAATCGCGATATCGCATCTCATTTCTATGTTTCATGATAAGATATAATATTCATTTTGCAGTGTTATGAATACCTCGTATTCACATCAAAAGAATGTAAATGCGACACTTCCTTGCTTGGATATAGCGTTTGCAGATGTCTACGTATCGAGGCAATAGTTTTCTAATTCTTCTTAAATCGTCATATCGCATCACATTTCTATGTTTCATGATAATATATAAAACTCATTGTGAAGTGTCATGTATACCTCGCATACACTTCAAATGAATGTAAATGCGACACTTCCTTGCTAGGAAATAGCGTTTGCAGATGTCTACGTATCGAAGCAATAGGGATCTAATGCTTCTTAAATCTCCATATCGCTTCCCATTTCTATGTTTCATGATAATATATAATATTCACTGCGATGTGTCATGTATACATCGCATACACTACAAATGAATGTAAATGCGACACTTCCTTGCTAGGAAATAGCGTTTGCAGATGTCTACGTATCGAAGCAATAGAGTTCTAATGCTCCTTAAATCGCCATATCGCATCTCATTTCTATGTTTCATGATAAGATATAATATTCATTGCGGAGTGCCATGTAAATCTTGCATACACATCAATTGAATGTACATGCGACACATCCTTGCTAGGAAATAGCGTTTGCAGATGTCTACGTATCGAAGCAATAGAATTCTAATGCTTCTCAAATGGTCATATCGCATCCCATTTCTATGTCTCATGATAAGATATAATATTCATTGCGGAGTGCCATGTATATCTTGCATACACTTCAATTGAATGTACATGCGACACTTCGTTGCTAGGAAGTAGCGTTTGCAGATGTCTATGTATCGAAGCAATAGGGATCTAATGCTTCTTAAATCGCCATATCGCATCTCATTCCTATGTTTCATGATAATAAATAATATTCACTGCGAAGTGTCATGTATACCTCGCATACACTTCAAATGAATGTAAATGCGACACTTCCTTGATAGGATGTAGCGTTTGCAGATATCCACGCATCGAAGCAATAGAGTTCTAATGCTTCTTAAATCGTCATATCGCATCTCAATTCTATGTTTCATGATAAGATATAATATTCATTGCGAAGTGTCATGTATACCTCGTATTCACTTCAAAAGAATGTAAATGCGACACTTCCTTGCTAGGAAATAGCGTTTGCAGATGTCTACGTATCGAAGCAATAGGGATCTAATGCTTCTTAAATCGCCATATCGCTTCTCATTTCTATGTTTCATGACAATATATAATATTCACTGCGAAGTGTCATGTATACATCGCATACACTTCAAATGAATGTAAATGCGACACTTCCTTGATAGGAAGTAGCGTTGGCAGATGTCTACGTATCGAAGCAATAGACATCTAATGCTTCATAAATCGCCATATCGCATCTCATTTCTATGTTTCATGATAAGATATAATATTCATTGCGAAGTGATATGTATACCTAGTATTCACTTCAAAAGAATGTAAATGCGACACTTCCTGGCTAGGAAATAGCGTTTGCAGATGTCTACGTATCGAAGCAATTGGGATCAAATGCTTCTTAAATCACCATATCGCTTCTCATTTCTACGTTTCATGATAATATATAATATTCACTTCGAAGTGTCATGTATACATCGCATATACTTCAAATGAATGTAAATGCGACACTTCCTTGCTAGGAAATAGCGTTTGCAGATGTCTACGTATCGAAGCAATAGAATTCTAATGCTTCTTAAATCGTCATATTGCATCCTATATTTACGTTTCCTGATAAGATAGAATATTCATTGCGATGTGTCTTGTATACCTCGTATTCCTTTCAAAAGAATGTAAATGCGACGCGTCGTTGCTAGGAAGTAGCGTTTGCAGATGTCTACGTATCGAAGCAATAGATTTCTAACGCTTGCTAATTCGCGATATCGCATCTCATATCTATGTTTCATGATAATATATAATATTCATTGCGAAGTTTCATGTATACCTCGCATATAATTCAAACGAATGTGAATGCAACAGTTCCTTGCTAGGAAATAGTGTTTGAAGATGTCTACGTATCGGAGCAATAGAGTTCTAATGCTTCATAAACCGTCATATCGCATCGCATTTCTATGTTTCATGATAAGATATAATATTCATTGCGAAGTGTCACGTATACCTCGTATTCCTTTCAAAAGGATGTAAATGCGACACTTCCTTGCTAGGAAGTAGCGTTTGCAGATGTCTACGTATCGAAGCAATAGAGTTCTAATGCTTCTTAAATCGCGATATCGCACCTCATTTCTATGTTTCATGATAAGATATAATATTCATTGTGCAGTGTTATGTATATCTCGTCCATACTTGAAATGAATGTAAATGCGGCAAGTCCTTGCTACGAAATAGCGTTTGCAGATGTCTACGTATCGTACCATTAGAGTTCTAGTGCTTCTCAAAACTCGATATCGCTACTAATTACCATGTTTCATTATAATATATATAATATTCACTGTGGAGTGTTATGTATACCTCGTATTCACTTCAAAAGAATGTAAATGCGACACTTCCTTGATAAGAAGTAGCGATGGCAGATGTCTACGTATCGAAGAAATAGACATCTAATGCCTCATAAATCGCCATATCGCATCTCATTTCTATGTGTCATGATAAGATATCATATTCATTGCGAAGTGATATGTATACGTCGTATTCACTTCAAAAGAGTGTAAATGCGACATTTCCTTGCTAGGAAATAGCGTTTGCAGATGTCTACGTATCGAAACAATAGTGTTTTAATGCTTCTAAAATCGCGATAACGCACCTCATTTCTATGTTTCATTATAAGGTATAATATTCATTGCGAAGTGTTATGTATTCCTCGTCTACACATCAAAAGAATGTAAATGCGACACTTCCTTGGAAGGAAATAGCGTTAGCAGATGTCTACGTATCGAAGCAGTAGATTTCTAATGATTCTTAAAACGCGATATCGCACCTCAATTCCAATTTCGTGATAAGGTACAATATTCATTGTGGAGTATTATGTATACCTCGTATTCACTACAAAAGAATGAAGATGCGACACTTCCTTGCTAGGAAGTTGCGTTTGCAGATCTCAACGTATCGAACCAATAGATTTCTAATGCATCTTAAGACACAATATCGCATCTCATCCCTATGTCTCACGATAAGATATAATATTCATTGTGAAGTGTTACGTATACCTCGTATTCACCTCAAAGGAATATAAATGCGACACTTCCTTGCTAGGAAATAGCGTTTGCAGGTGTCTCCGAATCGAAGCAATAGTGTTCTAATGCCTCTTAAATCGCGATATCGCATCTCATTTCTATGCTTCATGATAAGGCATGATATTCGTTGTGGAGTGTTATGTATACCTCGTATTCGCTTCACAAGAATGTAAATGCGACACTTCCATGCTTGGAAATAGCGTTTTCAGGTGTCTACGTATGGAAGCAATAGTGTTCTAATGCTTCTTCAATCGCCATATCGCATCTCATTTCTATGTTTCATGATAAGATATAATATTCACTGTGCAGTGTTATGTATACCTCGTATTTGTTTCAAAAGAACGTAAATGCGACACTTCCTTGATAGGAAGTAGCGTTTGCAGATGTCTTCGTATCGAAGCAATAGGGTTCTAAAGCTTCTTAAATCGCGATATCGCATCTCATTTCTATGTTTCATGATAAGATATAATATTCATTTTGCAGTGTTATGAATACCTCGTATTCACTTCAAAAGAATGTAAACGCGACACTTCCCTGCTAGGAAATAGCGTTTGCAGATATCTACGTATAGAAGCAATAGTGTTCTAATGCTTCTTAAATCGTCATATAGCATCTTATATCTACGTTTCCTGATAAGATCGAATATTCATTGCGAAGTGTCATGTATACCTCGCATACACTTCAAATGAATGTGAATGCGACAGTTCCTTACTAGGAAATAGTGTTTGCACATATCTAGTATCGAAGCAATAGACTTCTAATGCTTCTTAATTCGCCATATCGCATATCATTTCTGTGTTTCATGATAAGATATAATATTCATTGTGCAGTGTTACGTATACCTCGTATTCACCTCAAAGGAATGTAACTGCGACACTTCCTTGCTAGGAAATAGCGTTTGCAGATATCTACGTATCGAGGCCATAGGGTTCTAAAGCTTCTTAAATCGCGATATCGCATCTCATTTCTATGTTTCATGATAAGATATAATGTTCATTGTGCAGTGTTATGAATACCTCGTATTCACTTCAAAAGAATGTAAATGCGACACTTCCTTGCTTGGAAATAGCATTTGCAGATGTCTACGTATCGAAGCAATAGTATTCTAATGCTTCTTAAATAGTCATACCGCATCTCATATCTACGTTTCATGATAAGATATAATATTCATTGCGAAGTGTCATTTATACCTCGTTTTCCTTTCAAAAGAATGTAAATGCGACACTACCTTGCTTGGAAATAGCGTTGGCAGATGTCTACGTACCGAAGAAATAGTGTTCTAATGCTTTTTAAATCGCGATATCGCATCTCATTTCTATGTTTCGTGATAAGATATAATATTCATTGCGAAGTGTAACGTATACCTCGTATTCCTTTCAAAAGAATGTAAATGCGACACTTCCTTGCTAGGAAAGAGCGTTGGCAGATGTCTACGTATCGAAGCAACAGAGTTCTAATGCTTCTTAAATAGCGATATCGCATCTCACTTCTATGTTTCATGATAAGATATAATAGTCATTGTGCAGTGTTATGTATACCTCGTATCCACTTGAAAAGAATGTTAACGCGACACTTCCTTGCTAGGAAATAGCGTTTGCAGATGTCCACGTATCGAAGCAATAGCGTTCTAATGCTTCTTAAATCGCGATATCGCATCTCCTTTCTATGTTTCATGATAAGATATAATATTCATTGTGCAGTGTTATGTATTCCTCGTATTCACTTGAAAAGACTGTAAATGCGACACTTCCTTGCTAGGAAGTAGCGTTAGCAGATGTCTGCGTATCGTAGCATTAGAGTTCTAATGCTTCTCAAAACCCGATATCGCTACTCATTACTATGTTTCATGATAATATATGATACTCATTGCGAAGTGTCATTTATACCTCGTTTTTCCTTCAAAAGAATGTAAATGCGACACTACCTTGCATGGAAATAGCGTTGGCAGATGTCTACGTACCGAAGAAATAGTGTTCTAATTCTTTTTAAATCGCGATATCGCATCTCATTTCTATGTTTCATGATAAGATATAATATTCATTGTGCAGTGTTAGGTATACCTCGTATCCACTTGAAAAGAATGTAAATGCGACACTTCCTTGCTAGGAAATAGTGTTTGCAGATATCTACGTATCGAAGCAATAGAGTTGTAAAGCTTCTTAAATCGCGATATCGCATCTCATTTCTTTGTTTCATGATAAGATATAATATTCATTGTGCAGTGTTATGTATTCCTCGTATTCACTTGAAAAGACTGTAAATGCGACACGTCCTTGCGTGGAAATAGCGTTTGCAGATGTCTACGTATCGAAGCAATTGGGATCAAATGCTTCTTAAATCACCATATCGCTTCTCATTTCTACGTTTCATGATAATATATAATATTCACTGCGAAGTGTCATGTATACATCGCATATACTTCAAATGAATGTAAATGCGACACTTCCTTGCTAGGAAATAGCGTTTGCAGATGTCTACGTATCGAAGCAATAGAATTCTAATGCTTCTTAAATCGTCATATTGCATCTTATATCTACGTTTCCTGATAAGATAGAATATTCATTGCGAAGTGCCTTGTATACCTCGTATTCCTTTCAAAAGAATGTAAATGCGACACTTCGTTGCTAGGAAGTAGCGTTTGCAGATGTCTACGTATCGAAGCAATAGTGTTCTAATGCTTCTTCAATCGCCATATCGCTACTCATTACTATGTTTCATGATAACATATAATATTCATTGCGGAGTGTCATTTATACCTCGTTTTCCTTTCAAAAGAATGTAAATGCGACACTTCCTTGCTAGGAAGTAGCGTTTGCAGATGTCTACGTATCGAAGCAATGGGGATCTAATGCTTCTTATATCGCGATATCGCATCTCATTTCTATGTTTCATGATAAGATATGATATTCATTGTGCAGTGTTATGTATACCTCGTATTCACTTGAAAAGAATGAAAATGCGACACTTCCTTGCCAGGAAGTAGCGCTTGCAGATGTCTACGTATCGAAGCAATAGAGTTCTAATGCTTCATAAATCGTCATATCGCATCTCATATCTACCTTTCATGATAAGATGTAATATTCATTGCGAAGTGTCATGTATACCTCGTATTCCTTACAAAAGAATGTAAATGCGACACTTCCTTGCTAGGAAATAGCGTTTGCAGATGTCTACGTATCGAAGCAATAAGAGTTCTAATGCTTCTTAAATCGCGATATCGCATCTCGTTTCTATGTTTCATGATAAGATATAATATTCATTGCGAAGTGTCATGTATACCTCGCATACACTTCAAATGATTGTAAATGCGACACTTCCTTGCTAGGAAATAGCGTTTGCAGATTGCTTCGTATCGAAGCAATAGTTTTCTAATGCTTCTTAAATCGCGATATCGCATCTCATTTCTATGTTTGGTGACAAGATATAATATTCATTGTGCAGTATTATGTATATCTCGTCTATACTTCGAATGAATGTAAATGCAACACTTCCTTCCTAGGAAGTAGCGTTTGCAGATGTCTACGTATGGAAGCAATAGGGACCTAGTGCTTCTTAAATCGCCATATCGCATCTCATTTCTATGTTTCATGATAAGATATAATATTCAATTTGCAGTGTTATGTATACCTCGCATACACTTCAAATGATTGTAAGTGCGACACTTCCTTGCTAGGAAATAGCGTTTGCAGATTGCTTCGTATCGAAGCAATAGTTTTCTAATGCTTCTTAAATCGCGATATCGCATCTCATTTCTATGTTTGGTGACAAGATATAATATTCATTGTGCAGTATTATGTATATCCCGTCTATACTTCGAATGAATGTAAATGCAACACTTCCTTCCTAGGAAGTAGCGTTTGCAGATGTCTACGTATGGAAGCAATAGGGATCTAGTGCTTCTTAAATCGCCATATCGCATCTCATTTCTATGTTTCATGATAAGATATAATATTCAATTTGCAGTGTGATGTATACCTCGTATTCACTTGAAAAGAATGTAAATGCGACAATTCCTTGCTAAGAAATAGCGTTTGGAGATTGCTTCGTATCGAAGCAATAGTTTTCTAATGCTTCTTAAATCGCGATATCGCATCTCATTTCTATGTTTGGTGACAAGGCATAATATTCATTGTGCAGTATTATGTATATCTCGTCTATACTTCAAATGAATGTAAATGCGACACTTCCTTGCTAGGAAGTAGCGTTTGCAGATGTCTACGTATGGAAGCAATAGGGATCTAATGCTTCTGAAATCGTCATATCGCATCTCATATCAGCGTTTCCTGATAAGATATAATATTCATTGCGAAGTGTCATGTATACATCGTATTCCTTTCTAAAGAATGTGAATGTGACAGTTCCTTGCTAGGAAATAGTGTTTGCAGATATCTACGTATCGAAGCAATAGAATTCCAAAGCTTCTTAAATCGCGATATCGCATCTCATTTTTATGTTTCATGATAAGATATAATATTCATTGTGCAGTGTTATGAATATTTCGTATTCATTTCAAAAGAATGTAAATGCGACACTTCCTTGCTTGGCAATAGCGTTTGTTGATGTCTACGTATCGAAGCAATAGAGTTCTAATGCTTCTTAAATCGCGATATCGCATCTCATTTCTATGTTTCGTGATAATATATAATATTCACTGCGAAGTGTCATGTATACCTCGCATACACTTCAAATGAATGTAAATGCTACACTTCCTTGCTAGGAAATAGCGTTTACAGATATCTACGTATCGTAGCAATTGTGTTCTAATGCATCTCAAAACGCGATGTCGCATCTCATTTCTATGCTTCATGTTAAGATATAATATTCACTGCGAAGAGTCATGTATACCTCGCATACACTTCAAATGAATGTAAATGCGACACTTCCTTGCTAGGAAATAGCGTTTGCAGATTGCTTCTTATCGAAGCAATAGTTTTCTAATTCTTCTTAAATCGCGATATTGCATCTCATTTCTATGTTTGGTGACAACATATAATATTCATTGTGCAGTGTTATGTATATCTCGTCTACACTTCAAATGAATGTAAATGCGACACTTCCATACTAGGAGATAGCGTTTGCAGATGCCTACTCATCGAAGCAATACATTTCTAATTCTTCCTAAAACGGGATATCGCATCTGATTTCAGTGTTTAATGATAAGGTATAATATTCATTGCGAAGTGTCATGTATACCTCGTATTCACTTCAAATGAATGTGAATGCGACAGTTCCTTGCTAGGAAATAGTGTTTGCAGATGTCTACGTATCGAAGTAATAGATTTCTAATGCTTCTTAAAACGGGATATCGCATCTCATTTCTTTGCTCCATGATATGATATAATATTAGTTGCGGTGTGTCATGAATACCTTGTATTCACATCAAAAGAATGTAAAGGCGACACTTCCATGATCGGAAATAGCGTTTGCAGATGTCTACGTATCGAAGCAATAGAGTTCTAATGATCTTAAAACGAGATATCGCATCTCATTTCTATGATTCATGGTATGGTATAATATTCATTGCGAAGTGTTATGTATTCCTCGTCTACACTTCAAATGAATGTAAATGCGACAATTCCATACTAGGAGATAGCGTTTGCAGATGCCTACTCATCGAAGCAATACATTTCTAATTCTTCCTAAAACGGGATATCGCATCTGATTTCAGTGTTTAATAATAAGGTATAATATTCATTGCGAAGTGTCATGTATACCTCGTATTCACTTCAAATGAATGTGAATGCGACAGTTCCTTGCTAGGAAATAGTGTTTGCAGATGTCTACGTATCGAAGTAATAGATTTCTAATGCTTCTTAAATCGCCATATCGCATCTCATTTCTATGTTTCATGATGAGATATAATATTCATTGTGCAGTGTTATGAATACCTCGTTTTCACTTCAAAAGAATGTAAATGCGACACTTCCTTGCTAGGAAATAGCGATTGCAGATATCTACGTATCGAAGCAATAGTTTTCTAATGCTTCATAAATCGTCATATCGCATCTCATGTCTACGCTTCATGATAATGTATAATATTCATTGTGGAGTGTTATGTATACCTCGTATTCACTTCAAAAGAATGTAAATGCGACACTTCCTGGGTAGGAAGTAGCGTTAGCAGATGTCTACGTATCGAACCAATAGATTTCTGATGCTTCTTAAATCGCCATATCGCTTCTCATTCCTATGTTTCATGATAATATATAATATTCACTGCGAAGTGTCATGTATACCTCGCATACACTTCAGATGAATGTAAATGCGACACTTCCTTGCTAGGAAGTAGCGCTTGCAGATGTCTACGTATCGAAGTAATAGTGTTCTAATGCTTCTTATACCGTCATATCGCATCTCATTTCTATGTTTCATGATAAGATATAATATTCATTGTGCAGTGTTATGTATACCTCGTATTCACCACAAAAGAATGTAAATGCGACACTTCCTTGCTAGGAAGTAGCGTTTGCAGATGTCTACGTATCGAAGCAATAGTGTTCTAATGCTCCTTAAATCGCGATATCGCATCTCATTTCTATGTTTCATGATAGGATATAATATTCATTGCGAAGTGTCATGTATACCTCGTATTCCCTTCAGAAGAATGTAAATGCGACACTTCCTTGCTAGGAACTAGCGTTTGCTGATGTCTACGTATCGAAGCAATAGTGTTCTAATGCTTCTTAAATCGTCATATCGCATCTCATTTCTATGTTTCGTGATATGATATAATATTCATTGCGAAGTGTCATGTATACCTCGTATTCCTTTCAAAAGAATGTAAATACGACACTTCCTTGCTCGGAAATAGCGTTTGCAGATGTCTGCGTATCGAAGCAATAGAGTTCTAATGCTTCTTAAATCGCGATATCGCACCTCATTTCTATGTTTCATGATAAGATATAATATTCATTGTGTAGTGTTATGTTTATCTCATGTATACTTCAAATGAATGTAAACGCGACACTTCCTTGCTAGGAAATAGCGTCTGCAGATATCTGCGTATCGTGGCATTAGAGTTCTAATGCTTCTCAAAACGCGATATCGCATCTCATTTCTATGTTTCATGATAAGATATAATATTCATTGTGCAGAGTTATGTATATCTCGTCTATACTTCAAATGGATGCAAATGCGACACTTCCTTGCTAGGAAGTAGGGTTTGCAGATATCTACGTATCGTGGCATTAGAGTTTAATGCTTCTCAAAACGCGATATCGCTTCTCATTACTATGTTTCATGATAATATATAATATTCATTGTGGAGTGTTATGTATACCTCGTATTCAGTTCAAAAGAATATAAATGCCACACTTTCTTGCTAGGAAATAGCGTTTGCAGATGTCTACGTATCGAAGCCACAGTTGTCTAATGATTCTTAAATCGTCATATCGCATCTCATATCTACGTTTCTTGATAAGATATAATATTCATTGCGAAGTGTCATGTATACCTCATATTCCTTTCAAAAGAATGTAAGTGCGACACTTCCTTGCCAGGAAGTGGCGTTTGCAGATGTCTACGTATCGTGGTATTAGAGTTCTAATGCTTCTCAAAACGCGATATCGATACTCATTACTATGTTTCATGATAATATATAATATTCATTGTGGAGTGTTATGTATACCTCGTATTCGTTTCAAGAGAATGTAAATTCGACACTTCCTTGCTAGGAAGTAGCGTTTGCAGATGTCTACGTATCGAAGCAATAGTGTTCTAATTTTTCTTAAATCGCGGTATCGCATCCCATTTCTATGTTTCATGATAAGATATAATATTCATTGTGCAGTGCTATGTATACCTCGTATTCACTTCAAAAGTATGTAAAAGCGACACTTCCTTGCTAGGAAGTTGCGTTTGCAGATGTCTACGTATCGAAGCAAGAGTGTTCTAATGCTTCGTAAATCGTCATAACGCATCTCATTCCTATGTTTCATGATAATATATAATATTCATTGTGGAGTGTTATGTATACCTCGTATTCGTTTCAAAGGAATGTAAATGTGACACTTACTTGCTAGGAAGTAGCGTTTGCAGATGTCTACGTATCGAAGCAGTAGTGTTCTAATGCTTCTTAAATCGCGATATCGCATCTCATTTCTATGTTTCATGACAATATATAATATTCATTGCGAAGTGTCATGTATACCTGGTATTCCTTTCAAAAGAATGTAAATGCGACACTTCCTTGCTAGGATGTAGCGATTGCAGATGTATACGTATCGAAGCAATAGTGTTCTAATGCTCCTTAAATCGCGATATCGCATCTCATTTCTATGTTTCATGATACGATATAATATTCATTGTGCAGTGTTATGTATACCTCGTATTCACTTCAAAGGAATGTAAATGCGACACTTCCTTGCTAGGAAGTAGCGTTGGCAGATGTCTACGTATCGAAGCAATAGATATTTAATGCTTCATAAATCGCCATATCGCATCTCATTTCTATGTTTCATGATAAGATATAATATTCATTGCGAAGTGTTATGTATACCTCGTATTCACTTGAAAAGAATGTAAATGCGACACTTCCTTGCAAGGTAATAGCCCTTGCAGATGTCTACGTATCGAAGCAATAGATTTCTAAATCTTGCTAATTCGCGATATCGAATCTCACATCTATGTTAAATGATAATTTATAATATTCATTGCGAAATGTCATGTATACCTCGCATACACTTCAAATGAATGTGAATACGACAGTTCCTTGCTAGGAAATAGTGATTGCTGATGTCTACGTATCGATGTAATAGAGTTCTAATGCTTCTTAAATCGCGATATAGCATCTCATTTCTATGTTTCATGATAAGATATAATATTCAGTGGGCAGTGTTATGCATACCTCGGATTCACTTCAAAAGAATGTAAATGCGACACTTCCTTGCCAGGAAGTAGCATTTGCAGATGTCTACGTATCGCACCAATAGATTTCTAATGCTTCTTAAATCGCCACATCGCATCTCATTTCTATGTTTCAGGATAAGATATAATATTCATTGTGCAGTGTCATGAATATCTCGTCTATACTTCAAATGAATGTAAATGCGACACTTCCTTCCTGGGAAATGTCGTTTGCAGATGTCTACGTATCGTGGCATTAGAGGTCTAATGCTTCTCAAAACGCGAAATCGCTACTCATTAATATGTTTCATGATAATATATAATATTCATTGCGGAGTGTTATGTATACCTCTCATACACTACAAATGAATGTGAATGCGACAGTTCCTTGCTAGGAAATAGCGTTTGCAGATATCTACGTACTTTGGCATTAGAATTCAAATGCTTCTCAAGACGCGATATCGCTACTCATTACTTTGTTTCATGATAATATATAATATTCATTGTGGAGTGTTATGTATACCTCGTATTCGTTTCAAAGGAATGTAAATGTGACACTTCCATGCTTGGAAATAGCGTTTGCAGATGTCTACGTATCGAAGCAATAGAGTTCTAATGCTTCTTAAATCGCGATATCGCACCTCATTTCTATGTTTCATGATAAGATATAATTTTCATTGCGAAGTGTCATGTATACCTCATATTCCTTTCAAAATAATGTAAGTGCGACACTTCCTTGCCAGGAAGTGGCGTTTGCAGATGTCTACGTATCGTGGTATTAGAGTTCTAATGCTTCTCAAAACGCGATATCGCTACTCATTACTATGTTTCATGATAATATATAATATTCATTGTGGAGTGTTATGTATACCTCGTATTCGTTTCAACAGAATGTAAATTCGACATTTCCTTGCTAGGAAGTTGCGTTTGCAGATGACTACGTATCGAAGCAAGAGTGTTCTAATGCTTCGTAAATCGTCATATCGCATCTCATTCCTATGTTTCATGGTAATATATAATATTCATTGTGGAGTGTTATGTATACATCGTATTCGTTTGTAAAGAATGTAAATGCGACACTTCCTTGCTAGGAAGTAGCGTTTGCAGATGTCTACGTATCGAAGCAGTAGTGTTCTAATACTTCTTAAATCGCCATATTGCATCTCATTCCTATGTTTCATGATAAGATATAATATTCATTGCGAAGTGTCATGTATACCTCGTATTCCTTTCAAGAGAATGTAAATGCGACACATCCTTGCTAGGAAGTAGCGTTTGCAGATGTCTACGTATCGAAGCAATAGAGTTCTAATGCTTCTTAAATCGCGATATCGCATCTCATTTCTATGTTTCATGATAAGATATAATATTTATTGCGAAGTGTCATGTATACCTCGTATTCCTCTCAAAAGAATGTAAATGCGACACTTCCTTGCTAGGAAATGGCGTTTGCAGATGTCTGCGTATTGTGGCATTAGTGTTCTAATGCTTCTCAAAACGCGATATCGCTACTCATTACTATGTTTCATGATAATATATAATATTCATTGTGGAGTGTTATGTATACCTCTTATTCACTTCAAAAGAATGCAAATGCGAAACATCCTTGCTAGGATATAGCGTTTGCAGATGTCTACGTATCGAAGCAATAGAGTTCTAATGCTTCTTAAGTCGCGATATCGCATCTCATTTCTATGTTTCATGACAATATATAATATACATTGCGAAGTGTCATGTATACCTCGCATACACTTAAAATGAATGTAAATGCGACACTTCCTTGCAAGGAAATAGCGTTTGCAGATGTCTACGTATCGAAGCAATAGATTTCTAAAGCTTGCTAATTCGCGATATCGCATCTCACTTCTATGTTTCATGATAAGATATAATATTCATTGTGGAGTGTCAGGTGTACCTCGTATTCGTTTCAAAAGAATGTAAATGCGACACTTCCTTGCTAGGAAGTAGCGTTTGCAGATGTCTACGTATCGAAGCAATAGTGTCCTAATACTTCTTAAATCGTGATATCGCATCTCATTTCTATGTTTTATGACAATATACAATATTCATTGCGAAGTGTCATGTATACCTCACATACACTTAAAATGAATGTAAATGCGACACTTCCTTGCTAGGAAATAGCGTTTGCAGATGTCTACGTACCGAAGCACTAGATTTCTAAAGCTTGCTAATTCGCGATATCGCATCTCATATCTATGTTTCATGATAATATATAATATTCATTGCGAAGTTTCATGTATACCTCGCATACGATTCAAACGAATGTGAATGCGACAGTTCCTTGCTGGGAAATAGCGTTTGCAGATGTCTACGTATCGAAACAATAGAGTTCTAATGCTTCTTAAATCGTCATATCGCATCTCATTTCTATGTTTCATGATAAGATATAATATTCAATTTGCAGTGTTATGTATACCTCGTATTCACTTGAAAAGAATGTAAATGCGACAATTCCTTGCTAAGAAATAGCGTTTGGAGATTGCTTCGTATCGAAGCAATAGTTTTCTAATGCTTCTTAAATCGCGATATCGCATCTCATTTCTATGTTTGGTGACAAGACATAATATTCATTGTGCAGTATTATGTATATCTCGTCTATACTTCAAATGAATGTAAATGCGACACTTCCTTGCTAGGAAGTAGCGTTTGCAGATGTCTACGTATGGAAGCAATAGGGATCTAATGCTTCTGAAATCGTCATATCGCATCTCATATCAGCGTTTCCTGATAAGATATAATATTCATTGCGAAGTGTCATGTATACATCGTATTCCTTTCTAAAGAATGTGAATGTGACAGTTCCTTGCTAGGAAATAGTGTTTGCAGATATCTACGTATCGAAGCAATAGAATTCCAAAGCTTCTTAAATCGCGATATCGCATCTCATTTTTATGTTTCATGATAAGATATAATATTCATTGTGCAGTGTTATGAATATTTCGTATTCATTTCAAAAGAATGTAAATGCGACACTTCCTTGCTTGGCAATAGCGTTTGTTGATGTCTACGTATCGAAGCAATAGAGTTCTAATGCTTCTTAAATCGCGATATCGCATCTCATTTCTATGTTTCGTGATAATATATAATATTCACTGCGAAGTGTCATGTATACCTCGCATACACTTCAAATGAATGTAAATGCTACACTTCCTTGCTAGGAAATAGCGTTTACAGATATCTACGTATCGTAGCAATTGTGTTCTAATGCATCTCAAAACGCGATGTCGCATCTCATTTCTATGCTTCATGTTAAGATATAATATTCACTGCGAAGAGTCATGTATACCTCGCATACACTTCAAATGAATGTAAATGCGACACTTCCTTGCTAGGAAATAGCGTTTGCAGATTGCTTCTTATCGAAGCAATAGTTTTCTAATTCTTCTTAAATCGCGATATTGCATCTCATTTCTATGTTTGGTGACAACATATAATATTCATTGTGCAGTGTTATGTATATCTCGTCTATACTTCAAATGAATGTAAATGCGACACTTCCTTGCTAGGAAGTAGCGTTTGCAGATATCTACGTATCGAAGCAATACAGTTCTAATGCTTCTTAAAACGGGATATCGCATCTCATTTCTTTGCTTCATGATATGATATAATATTAGTTGCGGTGTGTCATGAATACCTTGTATTCACATCAAAAGAATGTAAAGGCGACACTTCCATGATCGGAAATAGCGTTTGCAGATGTCTATGTATCGAAGCAATAGAGTTCTAATGATCTTAAAACGAGATATCGCATCTCATTTCTATGATTCATGGTATGGTATAATATTCATTGCGAAGTGTTATGTATTCCTCGTCTACACTTCAAATGAATGTAAATGCGACACTTCCATACTAGGAGATAGCGTTTGCAGATGCCTACTCATCGAAGCAATACATTTCTAATTCTTCCTAAAACGGGATATCGCATCTGATTTCAGTGTTTAATGATAAGGTATAATATTCATTGCGAAGTGTCATGTATACATCGTATTCACTTCAAATGAATGTGAATGCGACAGTTCCTTGCTAGGAAATAGTGTTTGCAGATGTCTACGTATCGAAGTAATAGATTTCTAATGCTTCTTAAAACGGGATATCGCATCTCATTTCTTTGCTCCATGATATGATATAATATTAGTTGCGGTGTGTCATGAATACCTTGTATTCACATCAAAAGAATGTAAAGGCGACACTTCCATGATCGGAAACAGCGTTTGCAGATGTCTACGTATCGAAGCAATAGAGATCTAATGATCTTAAAACGAGATATCGCATCTCATTTCTATGATTCATGGTATGGTATAATATTCATTGCGAAGTGTTATGTATTCCTCGTCTACACTTCAAATGAATGTAAATGCGACAATTCCATACTAGGAGATAGCGTTTGCAGATGCCTACTCATCGAAGCAATACATTTCTAATTCTTCCTAAAACGGGATATCGCATCTGATTTCAGTGTTTAATAATAAGGTATAATATTCATTGCGAAGTGTCATGTATACCTCGTATTCACTTCAAATGAATGTGAATGCGACAGTTCCTTGCTAGGAAATAGTGTTTGCAGATGTCTACGTATCGAAGTAATAGATTTCTAATGCTTCTTAAATCGCCATATCGCATCTCATTTCTGTGTTTCATGATGAGATATAATATTCATTGTGCAGTGTTATGAATACCTCGTTTTCACTTCAAAAGAATGTAAATGCGACACTTCCTTGCTAGGAAATAGCGATTGCAGATATCTACGTATCGAAGCAATAGTTTTCTAATGCTTCATAAATCGTCATATCGCATCTCATGTCTACGCTTCATGATAATGTATAATATTCATTGTGGAGTGTTATGTATACCTCGTATTCACTTCAAAAGAATGTAAATGCGACACTTCCTGGGTAGGAAGTAGCGTTAGCAGATGTCTACGTATCGAACCAATAGATTTCTGATGCTTCTTAAATCGCCATATCGCTTCTCATTCCTATGTTTCATGATAATATATAATATTCACTGCGAAGTGTCATGTATACCTCGCATACACTTCAGATGAATGTAAATGCGACACTTCCTTGCTAGGAAGTAGCGCTTGCAGATGTCTACGTATCGAAGTAATAGTGTTCTAATGCTTCTTATACCGTCATATCGCATCTCATTTCTATGTTTCATGATAAGATATAATATTCATTGTGCAGTGTTATGTATACCTCGTATTCACCACAAAAGAATGTAAATGCGACACTTCCTTGCTAGGAAGTAGCGTTTGCAGATGTCTACGTATCGAAGCAATAGTGTTCTAATGCTCCTTAAATCGCGATATCGCATCTCATTTCTATGTTTCATGATAGGATATAATATTCATTGCGAAGTGTCATGTATACCTCGTATTCCCTTCAGAAGAATGTAAATGCGACACTTCCTTTCTAGGAACTAGCGTTTGCTGATGTCTACGTATCGAAGCAATAGTGTTCTAATGCTTCTTAAATCGTCATATCGCATCTCATTTCTATGTTTCGTGATATGATATAATATTCATTGCGAAGTGTCATGTATACCTCGTATTCCTTTCAAAAGAATGTAAATACGACACTTCCTTGCTCGGAAATAGCGTTTGCAGATGTCTGCGTATCGAAGCAATAGAGTTCTAATGCTTCTTAAATCGCGATATCGCACCTCATTTCTATGTTTCATGATAAGATATAATATTCATTGTGTAGTGTTATGTTTATCTCATGTATACTTCAAATGAATGTAAACGCGACACTTCCTTGCTAGGAAATAGCGTCTGCAGATGTCTGCGTATCGTGGCATTAGAGTTCTAATGTTTCTCAAAACGCGATATCGCATCTCATTTCTATGTTTCATGATAAGATATAATATTCATTGTGCAGAGTTATGTATATCTCGTCTATACTTCAAATGGATGCAAATGCGACACTTCCTTGCTAGGAAGTAGGGTTTGCAGATATCTACGTATCGTGGCATTAGAGTTTAATGCTTCTCAAAACGCGATATCGCTTCTCATTACTATGTTTCATGATAATATATAATATTCATTGCGGAGTGTTATGTATACCTCGTATTCAGTTCAAAAGAATATAAATGCCACACTTTCTTGCTAGGAAATAGCGTTTGCAGATGTCTACGTATCGAAGCCACAGTTGTCTAATGATTCTTAAATCGTCATATCGCATCTCATATCTACGTTTCTTGATAAGATATAATATTCATTGCGAAGTGTCATGTATACCTCATATTCCTTTCAAAAGAATGTAAGTGCGACACTTCCTTGCCAGGAAGTGGCGTTTGCAGATGTCTACGTATCGTGGTATTAGAGTTCTAATGCTTCTCAAAACGCGATATCGATACTCATTACTATGTTTCATGATAATATATAATATTCATTGTGGAGTGTTATGTATACCTCGTATTCGTTTCAAGAGAATGTAAATTCGACACTTCCTTGCTAGGAAGTAGCGTTTGCAGATGTCTACGTATCGAAGCAATAGTGTTCTAATTTTTCTTAAATCGCGGTATCGCATCCCATTTCTATGTTTCATGATAAGATATAATATTCATTGTGCAGTGCTATGTATACCTCGTATTCACTTCAAAAGTATGTAAAAGCGACACTTCCTTGCTAGGAAGTTGCGTTTGCAGATGTCTACGTATCGAAGCAAGAGTGTTCTAATGCTTCGTAAATCGTCATAACGCATCTCATTCCTATGTTTCATGATAATATATAATATTCATTGTGGAGTGTTATGTATACCTCGTATTCGTTTCAAAGGAATGTAAATGTGACACTTACTTGCTAGGAAGTAGCGTTTGCAGATGTCTACGTATCGAAGCAGTAGTGTTCTAATGCTTCTTAAATCGCGATATCGCATCTCATTTCTATGTTTCATGACAATATATAATATTCATTGCGAAGTGTCATGTATACCTGGTATTCCTTTCAAAAGAATGTAAATGCGACACTTCCTTGCTAGGATGTAGCGATTGCAGATGTATACGTATCGAAGCAATAGTGTTCTAATGCTCCTTAAATCGCGATATCGCATCTCATTTCTATGTTTCATGATACGATATAATATTCATTGTGCAGTGTTATGTATACCTCGTATTCACTTCAAAGGAATGTAAATGCGACACTTCCTTGCTAGGAAGTAGCGTTGGCAGATGTCTACGTATCGAAGCAATAGATATTTAATGCTTCATAAATCGCCATATCGCATCTCATTTCTATGTTTCATGATAAGATATAATATT
Organism: Xylocopa sonorina; assembly: GCF_050948175.1. NCBI lineage: Eukaryota > Metazoa > Arthropoda > Insecta > Hymenoptera > Apidae > Xylocopa > Xylocopa sonorina. The sequence goes on along the minus strand of NW_027490129.1, from coordinate 1,152,307 downwards.
CATTGCGAAGTGTTATGTATACCTCGTATTCACTTGAAAAGAATGTAAATGCGACACTTCCTTGCAAGGTAATAGCCCTTGCAGATGTCTACGTATCGAAGCAATAGATTTCTAAATCTTGCTAATTCGCGATATCGAATCTCACATCTATGTTAAATGATAATTTATAATATTCATTGCGAAATGTCATGTATACCTCGCATACACTTCAAATGAATGTGAATACGACAGTTCCTTGCTAGGAAATAGTGATTGCTGATGTCTACGTATCGATGTAATAGAGTTCTAATGCTTCTTAAATCGCGATATAGCATCTCATTTCTATGTTTCATGATAAGATATAATATTCAGTGGGCAGTGTTATGCATACCTCGGATTCACTTCAAAAGAATGTAAATGCGAAACTTCCTTGCCAGGAAGTAGCATTTGCAGATGTCTACGTATCGCACCAATAGATTTCTAATGCTTCTTAAATCGCCACATCGCATCTCATTTCTATGTTTCAGGATAAGATATAATATTCATTGTGCAGTGTCATGAATATCTCGTCTATACTTCAAATGAATGTAAATGCGACACTTCCTTCCTGGGAAATGTCGTTTGCAGATGTCTACGTATCGTGGCATTAGAGGTCTAATGCTTCTCAAAACGCGAAATCGCTACTCATTAATATGTTTCATGATAATATATAATATTCATTGCGGAGTGTTATGTATACCTCTCATACACTACAAATGAATGTGAATGCGACAGTTCCTTGCTAGGAAATAGCGTTTGCAGATATCTACGTACTTTGGCATTAGAGTTCAAATGCTTCTCAAGACGCGATATCGCTACTCATTACTTTGTTTCATGATAATATATAATATTCATTGTGGAGTGTTATGTATACCTCGTATTCGTTTCAAAGGAATGTAAATGTGACACTTCCATGCTTGGAAATAGCGTTTGCAGATGTCTACGTATCGAAGCAATAGAGTTCTAATGCTTCTTAAATCGCGATATCGCACCTCATTTCTATGTTTCATGATAAGATATAATTTTCATTGCGAAGTGTCATGTATACCTCATATTCCTTTCAAAATAATGTAAGTGCGACACTTCCTTGCCAGGAAGTGGCGTTTGCAGATGTCTACGTATCGTGGTATTAGAGTTCTAATGCTTCTCAAAACGCGATATCGCTACTCATTACTATGTTTCATGATAATGTATAATATTCATTGTGGAGTGTTATGTATACCTCGTATTCGTTTCAACAGAATGTAAATTCGACATTTCCTTGCTAGGAAGTTGCGTTTGCAGATGACTACGTATCGAAGCAAGAGTGTTCTAATGCTTCGTAAATCGTCATATCGCATCTCATTCCTATGTTTCATGATAATATATAATATTCATTGTGGAGTGTTATGTATACATCGTATTCGTTTGTAAAGAATGTAAATGCGACACTTCCTTGCTAGGAAGTAGCGTTTGCAGATGTCTACGTATCGAAGCAGTAGTGTTCTAATGCTTCTTAAATCGCCATATTGCATCTCATTCCTATGTTTCATGATAAGATATAATATTCATTGCGAAGTGTCATGTATACCTCGTATTCCTTTCAAGAGAATGTAAATGCGACACATCCTTGCTAGGAAGTAGCGTTTGCAGATGTCTACGTATCGAAGCAATAGAGTTCTAATGCTTCTTAAATCGCGATATCGCATCTCATTTCTATGTTTCATGATAAGATATAATATTTATTGCGAAGTGTCATGTATACCTCGTATTCCTCTCAAAAGAATGTAAATGCGACACTTCCTTGCTAGGAAATGGCGTTTGCAGATGTCTGCGTATTGTGGCATTAGTGTTCTAATGCTTCTCAAAACGCGATATCGCTACTCATTACTATGTTTCATGATAATATATAATATTCATTGTGGAGTGTTATGTATACCTCTTATTCACTTCAAAAGAATGCAAATGCGAAACATCCTTGCTAGGATATAGCGTTTGCAGATGTCTACGTATCGAAGCAATAGAGTTCTAATGCTTCTTAAGTCGCGATATCGCATCTCATTTCTATGTTTCATGACAATATATAATATACATTGCGAAGTGTCATGTATACCTCGCATACACTTAAAATGAATGTAAATGCGACACTTCCTTGCAAGGAAATAGCGTTTGCAGATGTCTACGTATCGAAGCAATAGATTTCTAAAGCTTGCTAATTCGCGATATCGCATCTCACTTCTATGTTTCATGATAAGATATAATATTCATTGTGGAGTGTCAGGTGTACCTCGTATTCGTTTCAAAAGAATGTAAATGCGACACTTCCTTGCTAGGAAGTAGCGTTTGCAGATGTCTACGTATCGAAGCAATAGTGTCCTAATACTTCTTAAATCGTGATATCGCATCTCATTTCTATGTTTTATGACAATATATAATATTCATTGCGAAGTGTCATGTATACCTCACATACACTTAAAATGAATGTAAATGCGACACTTCCTTGCTAGGAAATAGCGTTTGCAGATGTCTACGTACCGAAGCACTAGATTTCTAAAGCTTGCTAATTCGCGATATCGCATCTCATATCTATGTTTCATGATAATATATAATATTCATTGCGAAGTTTCATGTATACCTCGCATACGATTCAAACGAATGTGAATGCGACAGTTCCTTGCTGGGAAATAGCGTTTGCAGATTGCTTCGTATCGAAGCAATAGTTTTCTAATGCTTCTTAAATCGCGATATCGCATCTCATTTCTATGTTTGGTGACAAGATATAATATTCATTGTGCAGTATTATGTATATCTCGTCTATACTTCAAATGAATGTAAATGCGACACTTCCTTGCTAGGAAGTAGCGTTTGCAGATGTCTACGTATGGAAGCAATAGGGATCTAATGCTTCTGAAATCGTCATATCGCATCTCATATCAGCGTTTCCTGATAAGATATAATATTCATTGCGAAGTGTCATGTATACATCGTATTCCTTTCTAAAGAATGTGAATGTGACAGTTCCTTGCTAGGAAATAGTGTTTGCAGATATCTACGTATCGAAGCAATAGAATTCCAAAGCTTCTTAAATCGCGATATCGCATCTCATTTTTATGTTTCATGATAAGATATAATATTCATTGTGCAGTGTTATGAATATTTCGTATTCATTTCAAAAGAAAGTAAATGCGACACTTCCTTGCTTGGCAATAGCGTTTGTTGATGTCTACGTATCGAAGCAATAGAGTTCTAATGCTTCTTAAATCGCGATATCGCATCTCATTTCTATGTTTCGTGATAATATATAATATTCACTGCGAAGTGTCATGTATACCTCGCATACACTTCAAATGAATGTAAATGCTACACTTCCTTGCTAGGAAATAGCGTTTACAGATATCTACGTATCGTAGCAATTGTGTTCTAATGCATCTCAAAACGCGATGTCGCATCTCATTTCTATGCTTCATGTTAAGATATAATATTCACTGCGAAGAGTCATGTATACCTCGCATACACTTCAAATGAATGTAAATGCGACACTTCCTTGCTAGGAAATAGCGTTTGCAGATTGCTTCTTATCGAAGCAATAGTTTTCTAATGCTTCTTAAATCGCGATATTGCATCTCATTTCTATGTTTGGTGACAACATATAATATTCATTGTGCAGTGTTATGTATATCTCGTCTATACTTCAAATGAATGTAAATGCGACACTTCCTTGCTAGGAAGTAGCGTTTGCAGATATCTACGTATCGAAGCAATACAGTTCTAATGCTTCTTAAAACGGGATATCGCATCTCATTTCTTTGCTTCATGATATGATATAATATTAGTTGCGGTGTGTCATGAATACCTTGTATTCACATCAAAAGAATGTAAAGGCGACACTTCCATGATCGGAAATAGCATTTGCAGATGTCTACGTATCGAAGCAATAGAGTTCTAATGATCTTAAAACGAGATATCGCATCTCATTTCTATGATTCATGGTATGGTATAATATTCATTGCGAAGTGTTATGTATTCCTCGTCTACACTTCAAATGAATGTAAATGCGACACTTCCATACTAGGAGATAGCGTTTGCAGATGCCTACTCATCGAAGCAATACATTTCTAATTCTTCCTAAAACGGGATATCGCATCTGATTTCAGTGTTTAATAATAAGGTATAATATTCATTGCGAAGTGTCATGTATACCTCGTATTCACTTCAAATGAATGTGAATGCGACAGTTCCTTGCTAGGAAATAGTGTTTGCAGATGTCTACGTATCGAAGTAGTAGATTTCTAATGCTTCTTAAATCGCCATATCGCATCTCATTCCTATGTTTCATGATGAGATATAATATTCATTGTGCACTGTTATGAATACCTCGTTTTCACTTCAAAAGAATGTAAATGCGACACTTCCTTGCTAGGAAATAGCGATTGCAGATATCTACGTATCGAAGCAATAGTTTTCTAATGCTTCATAAATCGTCATATCGCATCTCATGTCTACGCTTCATGATAATGTATAATATTCATTGTGGAGTGTTATGTATACCTCGTATTCACTTCAAAAGAATGTAAATGCGACACTTCCTGGGTAGGAAGTAGCGTTAGCAGATGTCTACGTATCGAACCAATAGATTTCTGATGCTTCTTAAATCGCCATATCGCTTCTCATTCCTATGTTTCATGATAATATATAATATTCACTGCGAAGTGTCATGTATACCTCGCATACACTTCAGATGAATGTAAATGCGACACTTCCTTGCTAGGAAGTAGCGCTTGCAGATGTCTACGTATCGAAGTAATAGTGTTCTAATGCTTCTTATACCGTCATATCGCATCTCATTTCTATGTTTCATGATAAGATATAATATTCATTGTGCAGTGTTATGTATACCTCGTATTCACCACAAAAGAATGTAAATGCGACACTTCCTTGCTAGGAAGTAGCGTTTGCAGATGTCTACGTATCGAAGCAATAGTGTTCTAATGATCCTTAAATCGCGATATCGCATCTCATTTCTATGTTTCATGATAGGATATAATATTCATTGCGAAGTGTCATGTATACCTCGTATTCCCTTCAGAAGAATGTAAATGCGACACTTCCTTGCTAGGAACTAGCGTTTGCTGATGTCTACGTATCGAAGCAATAGTGTTCTAATGCTTCTTAAATCGTCATATCGCATCTCATTTCTATGTTTCGTGATATGAAATAATATTCATTGCGAAGTGTCATGTATACCTCGTATTCCTTTCAAAAGAATGTAAATACGACACTTCCTTGCTCGGAAATAGCGTTTGCAGATGTCTGCGTATCGATGCAATAGAGTTCTAATGCTTCTTAAATCGCGATATCGCACCTCATTTCTATGTTTCATGATAAGATATAATATTCATTGTGTAGTGTTATGTTTATCTCATGTATACTTCAAATGAATGTAAACGCGACACTTCCTTGCTAGGAAATAGCGTCTGCAGATGTCTGCGTATCGTGGCATTAGAGTTCTAATGCTTCTCAAAACGCGATATCGCATCTCATTTCTATGTTTCATGATAAGATATAATATTCATTGTGCAGAGTTATGTATATCTCGTCTATACTTCAAATGGATGCAAATGCGACACTTCCTTGCTAGGAAGTAGCGTTTGCAGATGTCTACGTATCGTGGCATTAGAGTTTAATGCTTCTCAAAACGCGATATCGCTTCTCATTACTATGATTCATGGTATGGTATAATATTCATTGCGAAGTGTTATGTATTCCTCGTCTACACTTCAAATGAATGTAAATGCGACACTTCCATACTAGGAGATAGCGTTTGCAGATGCCTACTCATCGAAGCAATACATTTCTAATTCTTCCTAAAACGGGATATCGCATCTGATTTCAGTGTTTAATAATAAGGTATAATATTCATTGCGAAGTGTCATGTATACCTCATATTCCTTTCAAAATAATGTAAGTGCGACACTTCCTTGCCAGGAAGTGGCGTTTGCAGATGTCTACGTATCGTGGTATTAGAGTTCTAATGCTTCTCAAAACGCGATATCGCTACTCATTACTATGTTTCATGATAATGTATAATATTCATTGTGGAGTGTTATGTATACCTCGTATTCGTTTCAACAGAATGTAAATTCGACATTTCCTTGCTAGGAAGTTGCGTTTGCAGATGACTACGTATCGAAGCAAGAGTGTTCTAATGCTTCGTAAATCGTCATATCGCATCTCATTCCTATGTTTCATGATAATATATAATATTCATTGTGGAGTGTTATGTATACATCGTATTCGTTTGTAAAGAATGTAAATGCGACACTTCCTTGCTAGGAAGTAGCGTTTGCAGATGTCTACGTATCGAAGCAGTAGTGTTCTAATGCTTCTTAAATCGCCATATTGCATCTCATTCCTATGTTTCATGATAAGATATAATATTCATTGCGAAGTGTCATGTATACCTCGTATTCCTTTCAAGAGAATGTAAATGCGACACATCCTTGCTAGGAAGTAGCGTTTGCAGATGTCTACGTATCGAAGCAATAGAGTTCTAATGCTTCTTAAATCGCGATATCGCATCTCATTTCTATGTTTCATGATAAGATATAATATTTATTGCGAAGTGTCATGTATACCTCGTATTCCTCTCAAAAGAATGTAAATGCGACACTTCCTTGCTAGGAAATGGCGTTTGCAGATGTCTACGTATCGAAGCAATAGAGTTCTAATGCTTCTTAAGTCGCGATATCGCATCTCATTTCTATGTTTCATGACAATATATAATATACATTGCGAAGTGTCATGTATACCTCGCATACACTTAAAATGAATGTAAATGCGACACTTCCTTGCAAGGAAATAGCGTTTGCAGATGTCTACGTATCGAAGCAATAGATTTCTAAAGCTTGCTAATTCGCGATATCGCATCTCACTTCTATGTTTCATGATAAGATATAATATTCATTGTGGAGTGTCAGGTGTACCTCGTATTCGTTTCAAAAGAATGTAAATGCGACACTTCCTTGCTAGGAAGTAGCGTTTGCAGATGTCTACGTATCGAAGCAATAGTGTCCTAATACTTCTTAAATCGTGATATCGCATCTCATTTCTATGTTTTATGACAATATATAATATTCATTGCGAAGTGTCATGTATACCTCACATACACTTAAAATGAATGTAAATGCGACACTTCCTTGCTAGGAAATAGCGTTTGCAGATGTCTACGTACCGAAGCACTAGATTTCTAAAGCTTGCTAATTCGCGATATCGCATCTCATATCTATGTTTCATGATAATATATAATATTCATTGCGAAGTTTCATGTATACCTCGCATACGATTCAAACGAATGTGAATGCGACAGTTCCTTGCTGGGAAATAGCGTTTGCAGATTGCTTCGTATCGAAGCAATAGTTTTCTAATGCTTCTTAAATCGCGATATCGCATCTCATTTCTATGTTTGGTGACAAGATATAATATTCATTGTGCAGTATTATGTATATCTCGTCTATACTTCAAATGAATGTAAATGCGACACTTCCTTGCTAGGAAGTAGCGTTTGCAGATGTCTACGTATGGAAGCAATAGGGATCTAATGCTTCTGAAATCGTCATATCGCATCTCATATCAGCGTTTCCTGATAAGATATAATATTCATTGCGAAGTGTCATGTATACATCGTATTCCTTTCTAAAGAATGTGAATGTGACAGTTCCTTGCTAGGAAATAGTGTTTGCAGATATCTACGTATCGAAGCAATAGAATTCCAAAGCTTCTTAAATCGCGATATCGCATCTCATTTTTATGTTTCATGATAAGATATAATATTCATTGTGCAGTGTTATGAATATTTCGTATTCATTTCAAAAGAAGGTAAATGCGACACTTCCTTGCTTGGCAATAGCGTTTGTTGATGTCTACGTATCGAAGCAATAGAGTTCTAATGCTTCTTAAATCGCGATATCGCATCTCATTTCTATGTTTCGTGATAATATATAATATTCACTGCGAAGTGTCATGTATACCTCGCATACACTTCAAATGAATGTAAATGCTACACTTCCTTGCTAGGAAATAGCGTTTACAGATATCTACGTATCGTAGCAATTGTGTTCTAATGCATCTCAAAACGCGATGTCGCATCTCATTTCTATGCTTCATGTTAAGATATAATATTCACTGCGAAGAGTCATGTATACCTCGCATACACTTCAAATGAATGTAAATGCGACACTTCCTTGCTAGGAAATAGCGTTTGCAGATTGCTTCTTATCGAAGCAATAGTTTTCTAATGCTTCTTAAATCGCGATATTGCATCTCATTTCTATGTTTGGTGACAACATATAATATTCATTGTGCAGTGTTATGTATATCTCGTCTATACTTCAAATGAATGTAAATGCGACACTTCCTTGCTAGGAAGTAGCGTTTGCAGATATCTACGTATCGAAGCAATACAGTTCTAATGCTTCTTAAAACGGGATATCGCATCTCATTTCTTTGCTTCATGATATGATATAATATTAGTTGCGGTGTGTCATGAATACCTTGTATTCACATCAAAAGAATGTAAAGGCGACACTTCCATGATCGGAAATAGCATTTGCAGATGTCTACGTATCGAAGCAATAGAGTTCTAATGATCTTAAAACGAGATATCGCATCTCATTTCTATGATTCATGGTATGGTATAATATTCATTGCGAAGTGTTATGTATTCCTCGTCTACACTTCAAATGAATGTAAATGCGACACTTCCATACTAGGAGATAGCGTTTGCAGATGCCTACTCATCGAAGCAATACATTTCTAATTCTTCCTAAAACGGGATATCGCATCTGATTTCAGTGTTTAATAATAAGGTATAATATTCATTGCGAAGTGTCATGTATACCTCGTATTCACTTCAAATGAATGTGAATGCGACAGTTCCTTGCTAGGAAATAGTGTTTGCAGATGTCTACGTATCGAAGTAGTAGATTTCTAATGCTTCTTAAATCGCCATATCGCATCTCATTCCTATGTTTCATGATGAGATATAATATTCATTGTGCACTGTTATGAATACCTCGTTTTCACTTCAAAAGAATGTAAATGCGACACTTCCTTGCTAGGAAATAGCGATTGCAGATATCTACGTATCGAAGCAATAGTTTTCTAATGCTTCATAAATCGTCATATCGCATCTCATGTCTACGCTTCATGATAATGTATAATATTCATTGTGGAGTGTTATGTATACCTCGTATTCACTTCAAAAGAATGTAAATGCGACACTTCCTGGGTAGGAAGTAGCGTTAGCAGATGTCTACGTATCGAACCAATAGATTTCTGATGCTTCTTAAATCGCCATATCGATTCTCATTCCTATGTTTCATGATAATATATAATATTCACTGCGAAGTGTCATGTATACCTCGCATACACTTCAGATGAATGTAAATGCGACACTTCCTTGCTAGGAAGTAGCGCTTGCAGATGTCTACGTATCGAAGTAATAGTGTTCTAATGCTTCTTATACCGTCATATCGCATCGCATTTCTATGTTTCATGATAAGATATAATATTCATTGTGCAGTGTTATGTATACCTCGTATTCACCACAAAAGAATGTAAATGCGACACTTCCTTGCTAGGAAGTAGCGTTTGCAGATGTCTACGTATCGAAGCAATAGTGTTCTAATGATCCTTAAATCGCGATATCGCATCTCATTTCTATGTTTCATGATAGGATATAATATTCATTGCGAAGTGTCATGTATACCTCGTATTCCCTTCAGAAGAATGTAAATGCGACACTTCCTTGCTAGGAACTAGCGTTTGCTGATGTCTACGTATCGAAGCAATAGTGTTCTAATGCTTCTTAAATCGTCATATCGCATCTCATTTCTATGTTTCGTGATATGAAATAATATTCATTGCGAAGTGTCATGTATACCTCGTATTCCTTTCAAAAGAATGTAAATACGACACTTCCTTGCTCGGAAATAGCGTTTGCAGATGTCTGCGTATCGAAGCAATAGAGTTCTAATGCTTCTTAAATCGCGATATCGCACCTCATTTCTATGTTTCATGATAAGATATAATATTCATTGTGTAGTGTTATGTTTATCTCATGTATACTTCAAATGAATGTAAACGCGACACTTCCTTGCTAGGAAATAGCGTCTGCAGATGTCTGCGTATCGTGGCATTAGAGTTCTAATGCTTCTCAAAACGCGATATCGCATCTCATTTCTATGTTTCATGATAAGATATAATATTCATTGTGCAGAGTTATGTATATCTCGTCTATACTTCAAATGGATGCAAATGCGACACTTCCTTGCTAGGAAGTAGCGTTTGCAGATGTCTACGTATCGTGGCATTAGAGTTTAATGCTTCTCAAAACGCGATATCGCTTCTCATTACTATGTTTCATGATAATATATAATATTCATTGTGGAGTGTTATGTATACCTCGTATTCAGTTCAAAAGAATATAAATGCCACACTTTCTTGCTAGGAAATAGCGTTTGCAGATGTCTACGTATCGAAGAAACAGTTGTCTAATGATTCTTAAATCGTCATATCGCATCTCATATCTACGTTTCTTGATAAGATATAATATTCATTGCGAAGTGTCATGTATACCTCATATTCCTTTCAAAAGAATGTAAGTGCGACACTTCCTTGCCAGGAAGTGGCGTTTGCAGATGTCTACGTATCGTGGTATTAGAGTTCTAATGCTTCTCAAAACGCGATATCGATACTCATTACTATGTTTCATGATAATATATAATATTCATTGTGGAGTGTTATGTATACCTCGTATTCGTTTCAAGAGAATGTAAATTCGACACTTCCTTGCTAGGAAGTAGCGTTTGCAGATGTCTACGTATCGAAGCAATAGTGTTCTAATTTTTCTTAAATCGCGGTATCGCATCCCATTTCTATGTTTCATGATAAGATATAATATTCATTGTGCAGTGCTATGTATACCTCGTATTCACTTCAAAAGTATGTAAAAGCGACACTTCCTTGCTAGGAAGTTGCGTTTGCAGATGTCTACGTATCGAAGCAAGAGTGTTCTAATGCTTCGTAAATCGTCATAACGCATCTCATTCCTATGTTTCATGATAATATATAATATTCATTGTGGAGTGTTATGTATACCTCGTATTCGTTTCAAAGGAATGTAAATGTGACACTTACTTGCTAGGAAGTAGCGTTTGCAGATGTCTACGTATCGAAGCAGTAGTGTTCTAATGCTTCTTAAATCGCGATATCGCATCTCATTTCTATGTTTCATGACAATATATAATATTCATTGCGAAGTGTCATGTATACCTGGTATTCCTTTCAAAAGAATGTAAATGCGACACTTCCTTGCTAGGATGTAGCGATTGCAGATGTATACGTATCGAAGCAATAGTGTTCTAACGCTCCTTAAATCGCGATATCGCATCTCATTTCTATGTTTCATGATACGATATAATATTCATTGTGCAGTGTTATGTATACCTCGTATTCACTTCAAAGGAATGTAAATGCGACACTTCCTTGCTAGGAAGTAGCGTTGGCAGATGTCTACGTATCGAAGCAATAGATATTTAATGCTTCATAAATCGCCATATCGCATCTCATTTCTATGTTTCATGATAAGATATAATATTCATTGCGAAGTGTTATGTATACCTCATATTCACTTGAAAAGAATGTAAATGCGACACTTCCTTGCAAGGTAATAGCCCTTGCAGATGTCTACGTATCGAAGCAATAGATTTCTAAATCTTGCTAATTCGCGATATCGAATCTCACATCTATGTTAAATGATAATTTATAATATTCATTGCGAAATGTCATGTATACCTCGCATACACTTCAAATGAATGTGAATACGACAGTTCCTTGCTAGGAAATTGTGATTGCTGATGTCTACGTATCGATGTAATAGAGTTCTAATGCTTCTTAAATCGCGATATAGCATCTCATTTCTATGTTTCATCATAATATATAATATTCATTGCGGAGTGTTATGTATACCTCTCATACACTACAAATGAATGTGAATGCGACAGTTCCTTGCTAGGAAATAGCGTTTGCAGATATCTACGTACTTTGGCATTAGAGTTCAAATGCTTCTCAAGACGCGATATCGCTACTCATTACTTTGTTTCATGATAATATATAATATTCATTGTGGAGTGTTATGTATACCTCGTATTCGTTTCAAAGGAATGTAAATGTCACACTTCCATGCTTGGAAATAGCGTTTGCAGATGTCTACGTATCGAAGCAATAGAGTTCTAATGCTTCTTAAATCGCGATATCGCACCTCATTTCTATGTTTCATGATAAGATATAATTTTCATTGCGAAGTGTCATGTATACCTCATATTCCTTTCAAAATAATGTAAGTGCGACACTTCCTTGCCAGGAAGTGGCGTTTGCAGATGTCTACGTATCTTGGTATTAGAGTTCTAATGCTTCTCAAAACGCGATATCGGTACTCATTACTATGTTTCATGATAATATATAATATTCATTGTGGAGTGTTATGTATACCTCGTATTCGTTTCAACAGAATGTAAATTCGACATTTCCTTGCTAGGAAGTTGCGTTTGCAGATGTCTACGTATCGAAGCAAGAGTGTTCTAATGCTTCGTAAATCGTCATATCGCATCTCATTCCTATGTTTCATGATAATATATAATATTCATTGTGGAGTGTTATGTATACATCGTATTCGTTTGTAAAGAATGTAAATGCGACACTTCCTTGCTAGGAAGTAGCGTTTGCAGATGTCTACGTATCGAAGCCGTAGTGTTCTAATGCTTCTTAAATCGCCATATTGCATCTCATTCCTATGTTTCATGATAAGATATAATATTCATTGCGAAGTGTCATGTATACCTCGTATTCCTTTCAAGAGAATGTAAATGCGACACATCCTTGCTAGGAAGTAGCGTTTGCAGATGTCTACGTATCGAAGCAATAGAGTTCTAATGCTTCTTAAATCGCGATATCGCATCTCATTTCTATGTTTCATGATAAGATATAATATTTATTGCGAAGTGTCATGTATACCTCGTATTCCTCTCAAAAGAATGTAAATGCGACACTTCCTTGCTAGGAAATGGCATTTGCAGATGTCTGCGTATTGTGGCATTAGTGTTCTAATGCTTCTCAAAACGCGATATCGCTACTCATTAGTATGTTTCATGATAATATATAATATTCATTGTGGAGTGTTATGTATACCTCTTATTCACTTCAAAAGAATGCAAATGCGAAACATCCTTGCTAGGATATAGCGATTGCAGATGTCTACGTATCGAAGCAATAGAGTTCTAATGCTTCTTAAGTCGCGATATCGCATCTCATTTCTATGTTTCATGACAATATATAATATACATTGCGAAGTGTCATGTATACCTCGCATACACTTAAAATGAATGTAAATGCGACACTTCCTTGCAAGGAAATAGCGTTTGCAGATGTCTACGTATCGAAGCAATAGATTTCTAGAGCTTGCTAATTCGCGATATCGCATCTCACTTCTATGTTTCATGATAAGATATAATATTCATTGTGGAGTGTCAGGTATACCTCGTATTCGTTTCAAAAGAATGTAAATGCGACACTTCCTTGCTAGGAAGTAGCGTTTGCAGATGTCTACGTATCGAAGCAATAGTGTCCTAATACTTCTTAAATCGTGATATCGCACCTCATTTCTATGTTTTATGACAATATATAATATTCATTGCGAAGTGTCATGTATACCTCACATACACTTAAAATGAATGTAAATGCGACACTTCCTTGCTAGGAAATAGCGTTTGCAGATGTCTACGTACCGAAGCACTAGATTTCTAAAGCTTGCTAATTCGCGATATCGCATCTCATATCTATGTTTCATGATAATATATAATATTCATTGCGAAGTTTCATGAATACCTCGCATACGATTCAAACGAATGTGAATGCGACAGTTCCTTGCTGGGAAATAGCGTTTGCAGATGTCTACGTATCGAAACAATAGAGTTCTAATGCTTCTTAAATCGTCATATCGCATCTCATTTCTATGTTTCATGATAAGATATAATATTCATTGCGAAGTGTCATGTGCACCGCGTACTCCTTTCAAAAGAATGTACATGCGTCGCTTCCTTGCTAGGAAGTAGCGTTTGCAGATGTCTACGTATCGAAGCAATACAGTTCCAATGCTTCTTAAATCGCGATATCGCACCTCATTTCTATGTTTCATGATAAGATATAATATTCATTGTGTAGTGTAATGCTTATCTCATCTATACTTCAAATGAATGTAAATGCGACACTTCCTTGCTAGGAAATAGCGTTTGCAGATGTCTGCGTATCGAAGCAGTAGAGTTCTCATGCTTCTCAAAACGCGATATCGCATCTCATTTCTATGTTTCATGATAAGATATAATATTCATTGTGCAGTGTTATGTATATCTCGCCTATACTTCAAATGGATGAAAATGCGACACTTCCTTGCTAGGAAGTAGCGTTTGCAGATTTCTACGTATCGAAGCAATAGAGTTCTAATGCTTCTTAGATCGCGATATCGCACCTCATTTCTATGTTTCATGATAAGATATAATATTCATTGTGTAGTGTTATGTTTATCTCATCTATACTTCAAATGAATGTAATTGCGACTCTTCCTTGCTAGGAAATAGCGTTTGCAGATGTCTGCGTATCGTGGCATTAGAGTTCTAATGCTTCTCGAAACGCGATATCGCATCTCATTTCTATGTTTCATGATAAGATATAATATTCATTGTGCAGTGTTATGTATATCTCGTCTATACTTCAAATGGATGTAAATGCGACACTTCCTTGCTAGGAAATAGCGTTTGCAGATGTCTACGTATCGTGGCATTAGAGTTCTAATGATTCTTAAATCGCGATATCGCATCTCATTTCCATGTTTCATGACAATATATAATATTCATTGCGAAGTGTCATGTATACATCGCATACAATTCAAACGAAAGTGAGTGGGACAGTTCCTTGCTGGGAAATAGTGTTTGGAGATGTCTACGTATCGAAGCAATAGTGTTCTAATGCTTCTTAAATTGGGATATCGCATCTCATCTCTATGTTTCATGACAATATATAATATTCATTGCGAAGTGTCATGTATACCTCGCATACACTTAAAATGAATGTAAATGCGGCACTTCCTTGCTAGGAAATAGCGTTTGCAGATGTCTGCGTATCGTGGCATTGGAGTTCTAATGCTTCTCAGAACGCGATATCGCGTCTCATTTCTATGTTTCACGATAATATATAATATTCATTGTGGAGTGTTATGTTTACCTCTTATTCACTTCAAAAGAGTGCAAATGCGAAACATCCTTGCTAGGAAATAGCGTTTTCAGATGTCTACGTATCGAAGCAATAGAGATCTAAATCTTTCTAATTCGCGATATCGCATCTCATTTCTATGTCTCATGATAAGATATAATATTCATTGTGGTGTGTTACGTATACCTCGTATTCGTTTCAAAAGAATGTAAATGCGACACTTCATTGCTAGGAAGTAGCGTTTGCAGATGTCTACGTATCGAAGCAATAGTGTTCTAATGCTTCTTAAATCGCGATATCGCATCTCATTTCTATGTTTCATGACAATATATAATATTCATTGCGAAGTGTTATGTATACCTCGCATACACTTAAAATGAATGTAAATGCGACAATTCCTTGCAAGGAAATAGCGTTTGCAGATGTCTACGTATCGAAGCAATAGATTTCTAAAGCTTGCTAATTCGCGATATCGCATCTCAAATCTATGTTTCATGATAATATATAATATTCATTGCGAAGTTTCATGTATACCTCGCATACAATTCAAACGAATGCGAATGCGACAGTTCCTTGCAGGGAAATAGTGTTTGTAGATGTCTACGTATCGAAGCAACAGGGTTCTAATGCTTCTTAAATCGTCATATCGCATCTCATTTGTATGTTTCATGATAAGATATAATATTCATTGTGGAGTGTTATGTATACCTCGTATTCACTTCAAAAGAATGTAAATGCGACACTTCCTTGCTAGGAAATAGCGTTTGCAGATGTCTGCGTATCGAAGCAGTAGAGTTCTAATGCTTCTTAAATCGCCATATTGCATCTCATTTCTATGCTTCATGACAAGATATAATATTCATTGTGCAGTGTTATGTATATCTCGTCTATACTTCAAATGGATGTAAATGCGACACTTCCTTGCTAGGAAATAGCGTTTGCAGATGTCTACGTATCGTGGCATTAGAGTTCTAATGCTTCTCAAAACGCGATATCGCATCTCATTTCTATGTTTCATGATAAGATATAATAATCATTGTGCAGTGTTATGTATATCTCGTCTATACTTCAAATGGATGTAAATGCGACACTTCCTTGCTAGGAAATAGCGTTTGCAGATGTCTACGTATCGTGGCATTAGAGTTCTAATGCTTCTCAAAACGCGATATCGCTACTCATTACTTTGTTTCATGATAATATATAATATTCATTGTGGAGTGTCAGGTATACCTCGTATTCGTTTCAAAAGAATGTAAATGCGACACTTCCTTGCTAGGAAGTAGCGTTTGCAGATGTCTACGTATCGAAGCAATAGTGTCCTAATACTTCTTAAATCGCGATATCGCATCTCATTTCTGTGTTTCATGACAATATGTAATTTTCATTGCGAAGTGTCATGTATACCTCACATACACTTAAAATGAATGTAAATGCGACACTTCCTTGCTAGGAAATAGCGTTTGCAGATGTCTACGTACCGAAGCACTAGATTTCTAAAGCTTGCTAATTCGCGATATCGCATCTCATATCTATGTTTCATGATAATATATAATATTCATTGCGAAGTATCATGTATACCTCGCATACGATTCAAGCGAATGTGAATGCGACAGTTCCTTGCTGGGAAATAGCGTTTGCAGATGTCTACGTATCGAAACAGTAGACTTCTAATACTTCTTATATCGTCATATCGCATCTCATTTCTATGTTTCATGATAAGATATAATATTTATTGCGAAGAGTCATGTATACCTCGTATTCCTCTCAAAAGAATGTAAATGCGACACTTCCTTGCTAGGAAATGGCGTTTGCAGATGTCTGCGTATCGTGGCATTAGTGTTCTAATGCTTCTCAAAACGCGATATCGCTTCACATCTCTATGTTTCATGATAAGATATAATATTCATTGTGGAGTGTTATGTATTCCTCGTATTCACTTCAAAAGAATGTAAATACGACACTTCCTTGCTAGGAAACAGCGTTTGCAGATGTCTGGGTGTCGTAGCAATTGTCTTCTAACGCTTCTTAAAACGCGGTATCGCATCTAATTTCTATGTTTCATGATAAGATATACTATTCATTGCGAAGTGCCATGTGTACCCCGCATACACTTCAAATGAATGTAAATGTGGCATTTCCTTGCTAGGAAGTAGCGTTTGCAGATGCCTACGTATCGTAGCAATGGAGTTCTAATGCTTCATAAATTGCAATATCGCATATCATTTCTATGTTTCGTGATATGATATAACATTCACTGCGAAGTGTCATGTATACCTCGTACTCACTTCAAAAGAATGTAAATGTGAAACTTCCTTGCTGGGAAATAGCGTTTGCGGATGTCTACGTATCGTAGCAATAGAGTTCTAATGCTTCTTAACACTCGATATCGCACCCAATTTCTATGTTCCATGATAAGATATAATATTCATTGCGAAGTGTCATGTATACCTCGCATACACTTCAAATGATTGTAAATGCGACACTTCCTTGCTAGGAAATAGCGTTTGCAGATTGCTTCGTATCGAAGCAATAGTTTTCTAATGCTTCTTAAATCGCGATATCGCATCTCATTTCTATGTTTGGTGACAAGATATAATATTCATTGTGCAGTATTATGTATATCTCGTCTATACTTCGAATGAATGTAAATGCAACACTTCCTTCCTAGGAAGTAGCGTTTGCAGATGTCTACGTATGGAAGCAATAGGGACCTAGTGCTTCTTAAATCGCCATATCGCATCTCATTTCTATGTTTCATGATAAGATATAATATTCAATTTGCAGTGTTATGTATACCTCGCATACACTTCAAATGATTGTAAGTGCGACACTTCCTTGCTAGGAAATAGCGTTTGCAGATTGCTTCGTCTCGAAGCAATAGTTTTCTAATGCTTCTTAAATCGCGATATCGCATCTCATTTCTATGTTTGGTGACAAGATATAATATTCATTGTGCAGTATTATGTATATCCCGTCTATACTTCGAATGAATGTAAATGCAACACTTCCTTCCTAGGATGTAGCGTTTGCAGATGTCTACGTATGGAAGCAATAGGGATCTAGTGCTTCTTAAATCGCCATATCGCATCTCATTTCTATGTTTCATGATAAGATATAATATTCAATTTGCAGTGTTATGTATACCTCGTATTCACTTGAAAAGAATGTAAATGCGACAATTCCTTGCTAGGAAATAGCGTTTGGAGATTGCTTCGTATCGAAGCAATAGTTTTCTAATGCTTCTTAAATCGCGATATCGCATCTCATTTCTATGTTTGGTGACAAGATATAATATTCATTGTGCAGTATTATGTATATCTCGTCTATACTTCAAATGAATGTAAATGCGACACTTCCTTGCTAGGAAGTAGCGTTTGCAGATGTCTACGTATGGAAGCAATAGGGATCTAATGCTTCTGAAATCGTCATATCGCATCTCATATCAGCGTTTCCTGATAGGATATAATATTCATTGCGAAGTGTCATGTATACATCGTATTCCTTTCTAAAGAATGTGAATGTGACAGTTCCTTGCTAGGAAATAGTGTTTGCAGATATCTACGTATCGAAGCAATAGAATTCCAAAGCTTCTTAAATCGCGATATCGCATCTCATTTTTATGTTTCATGATAAGATATAATATTCATTGTGCAGTGTTATGAATATTTCGTATTCATTTCAAAAGAATGTAAATGCGACACTTCCTTGCTAGGCAATAGCGTTTGTTGATGTCTACGAATCGAAGCAATAGAGTTCTAATGCTTCCTAAATCGCGATATCGCATCTCATTTCTATGTTTCGTGATAATATATAATATTCACTGCGAAGTGTCATGTATACCTCGCATACACTTCAAATGAATGTTAATGCTACACTTCCTTGCTAGGAAATAGCGTTTACAGATATCTACGTATCGTAGCAATTGTGTTCTAATGCATCTCAAAACGCGATGTCGCATATCATTTCTATGCTTCATGTTAAGATATAATATTCACTGCGAAGAGTCATGTATACCTCGCATACACTTCAAATGAATGTAAATGCGACACTTCCTTGCTAGGAAATAGCGTTTGCAGATTGCTTCTTATCGAAGCAATAGTTTTCTAATGCTTCTTAAATCGCTATATTGCATCTCATTTCTATGTTTGGTGACAACATATAATATTCATTGTGCAGTGTTATGTATATCTCGTCTATACTTCAAATGAATGTAAATGCGACACTTCCTTGCTAGGAAGTAGCGTTTGCAGATATCTACGTATCGAAGCAATACAGTTCTAATGCTTCTTAAAACGGGATATCGCATCTCATTTCTTTGCTTCATGATATGATATAATATTAGTTGCGGTGTGTCATGAATACCTTGTATTCACATCAAAAGAATGTAAAGGCGACACTTCCATGATCGGAAATAGCGTTTGCAGATGTCTACGTATCGAAGCAATAGAGTTCTAATGGTTCTTAAAACGAGATATCGCGTCTCATTTCTATGATTCATGGTATGGTATAATATTCATTGCGAAGTGTTATGTATTCCTCGTCTACACTTCAAATGAATGTAAATGCGACACTTCCATACTAGGAGATAGCGTTTGCAGATGCCTACTCATCGAAGCAATACATTTCTAATTTTTCCTAAAACGGGATATCGCATCTGATTTCAGTGTTTAATGATAAGGTATAATATTCATTGCGAAGTGTCATGTATACCTCGTATTCACTTCAAATGAATGTGAATGCGACAGTTCCTTGCTAGGAAATAGTGTTTGCAGATGTCTACGTATCGAAGTAATAGATTTCTAATGCTTCTTAAATCGCCATATCGCATCTCATTTCTATGTTTCATGATGAGATATAATATTCATTGTGCAGTGTTATGAATACCTCGTTTTCACTTCAAAAGAATGTAAATGTGACACTTCCTTGCTAGGAAATAGCGATTGCAGATATCTACGTATCCAAGCAATAGTTTTCTAATGCTTCATAAATCGTCATATCGCATCTCATGTCTACGCTTCATGATAATGTATAATATTCATTGTGGAGTGTTATGTATACCTCGTATTCACTTCAAAAGAGTGTAAATGCGACACTTCCTGGGTAGGAGGTAGCGTTAGCAGATGTCTACGTATCGAACCAATAGATTTCTGATGCTTCTTAAATCGCCATATCGCTTCTCATTCCTATGTTTCATGATAATATATAATATTCACTGCGAAGTGTCATGTATACCTCGCATACACTTCAGATGAATGTAAATGCGACACTTCCTTGCTAGGAAATAGCGCTTGCAGATGTCTACGTATCGAAGTAATAGTGTTCTAATGCTTCTTATACCGTCATATCGCATCTCATTCCTATGTTTCATGATAATATATAATATTCATTGTGGAGTGTTATGTATACATCGTATTCGTTTGTAAAGAATGTAAATGCGACACTTCCTTGCTAGGAAGTAGCGTTTGCAGATGTCTACGTATCGAAGCAATAGTGTTCTAATGCTTCTTAAATCGCCATATTACATCACATTTCTATGTTTCATGATAAGATATAAGATTCATTGTGGAGTGTCATGTATACCTCGCATACACTTCAAATGAATGTAAATGCGACAATTCCTTGCTAGGAAATAGCGTTTGCAGATGTCTACGTATCGAAGCAATTGTGTTCTAATGCTTCTTAAATCGTCATATCGCATCTCATTTCTATGTTTCATGATAGGATATAATATTCATTGCGAAGTGTCATGTATACCTCGTATTCCCTTCAGAAGAATGTAAATGCGACACTTCCTTGCTAGGAACTAGCGTTTGCTGATGTCTACGTATCGAAGCAATAGTGTTCTAATGCTTCTTAAATCGTCATATCGCATCTCATTTCTATGTCTCGTGATATGATATAATATTCATTGCGAAGTGTCATGTATACCTCGTATTCCTTTCAAAAGAATGTAAATACGACACTTCCTTGCTCGGAAATAGCGTTTGCAGATGTCTACGTATCGAAGCAATAGTGTTCTAATGCTTCTTAAATCGCCATATTACATCACATTTCTATGTTTCATGATAAGATATAAGATTCATTGTGGAGTGTCATGTATACCTCGCATACACTTCAAATGAATGTAAATGCGACAATTCCTTGCTAGGAAATAGCGTTTGCAGATGTCTACGTATCGAAGCAATTGTGTTCTAATGCTTCTTAAATCGTCATATCGCATCTCATTTCTATGTTTCATGATAGGATATAATATTCATTGCGAAGTGTCATGTATACCTCGTATTCCCTTCAGAAGAATGTAAATGCGACACTTCCTTGCTAGGAACTAGCGTTTGCTGATGTCTACGTATCGAAGCAATAGTGTTCTAATGCTTCTTAAATCGTCATATCGCATCTCATTTCTATGTCTCGTGATATGATATAATATTCATTGCGAAGTGTCATGTATACCTCGTATTCCTTTCAAAAGAATGTAAATACGACACTTCCTTGCTCGGAAATAGCGTTTGCAGATGTCTACGTATCGAAGCAATAGAGTTCTAATGCTTCTTAAATCGCGATATCGCACCTCATTTCTATGTTTCATGATAAGATATAATATTCATTGTGTAGTGTTATGTTTATCTCATCTATACTTCAAATGAATGTAAATGCGAAACTTCCTTGCTACGAAGTAGCGTTTGCAGATGTCTACGTATCGTGGTATTAGAGTTCTAATGCTTCTCAAAACGCGATATCGCTACTCATTACTATGTTTCATGATAATATATAATATTCATTGTGGAGTGTTATGTATACCTCGTATTCGTTTCAAGAGAATGTAAATTCGACACTTCCTTGCTAGGAAGTTGCGTTTGCAGATGTCTACGTATCGAAGCAAGAGTGTTCTAATGCTTCGTAAATCGTCATATCGCATCTCATTCCTATGTTTCATGATAATATATAATATTCATTGTGGAGTGTTATGTATACATCGTATTCGTTTGTAAAGAATGTAAATGCGACACTTCCTTGCTAGGAAGTAGCGTTTGCAGATGTCTACGTATCGAAGCAGTAGTGTTCTAATGCTTCTTAAATCGCCATATTGCATCTCATTCCTATGTTTCATGATAAGATATAATATTCATTGCGAAGTGTCATGTATACCTCGTATTCCTTTCAAGAGAATGTAAATGCGACACATCCTTGCTAGGAAGTAGCGTTTGCAGATGTCTACGTATCGAAGCAATAGAGTTCCAATGCTTCTTAAATCGCGATATCGCATCTCATTTCTATGTTTCATGATAAGATATAATATTTATTGCGAAGTGTCATGTATACCTCGTATTCCTCTCAAAAGAATGTAAATGCGACACTTCCTTGCTAGGAAATGGAGTTTGCAGATGTCTGCGTATTGTGGCATTAGTGTTCTAATGCTTCTCAAAACGCGATATCGCTTCACATCTCTATGTTTCATGATAAGATATAATATTCATTGTGGAGTTTTATGTATTCCTCGTATTCCCTTCAAAAGAATGTAAATGCGACACTTCCTTGCTAGGAAATAGCGTTTGCAGTGTCTGCGTATCGTGGCATTGGAGTTCTAATGCTTCTCAAAACGCGATATCGCTACTCATTACTATGTTTCATGATAATATATAATATTCATTGTGGAGTGTTATGTATACCTCTTATTCACTTCAAAAGAATGCAAATGCGAAACATCCTTGCTAGGATATAGCGTTTGCAGATGTCTACGTATCGAAGCAATAGATTTCTAATGCTTCATAAGTCGCGATATAGCATCTCATTTCTATGTTTCATGACAATATATAATATTCATTGCGAAGTGTCATGTATACCTCGCATACACTTAAAATGAATGTAAATGCGACACTTCCTTGCAAGGAAATAGCGTTTGCAGATGTCTACGTATCGAAGCAATGGATTTCTAAAGCTTGCTAATTCGCGATATCGCATCTCACTTCTATGTTTCATGATAAGATATAATATTCATTGTGGAGTGTCAGGTATACCTCGTATTCGTTTCAAAAGAATGTAAATGCGACACTTCCTTGCTAGGAAGTAGCGTTTGCAGATGTCTACGTATCGAAGCAGTGGTGTCCTAATACTTCTTAAATCGCGATATCGCATCTCATTTCTATGTTTCATGACAATATATAATTTTCATTGCGAAGTGTCATGTATACCTCTGTGACGTCAGGCGTAGCGCCTGCCACCCATTACATACGTCAGCATCCTCGTAACCTCCAGCATCGACCCCTGGACACAGGCAACCTGCAATACTCGCCTGAAGTATCGGCAACCAGCAGAGTTCGCGCGCGCACGACCGCACGCACTCAGTCGTACCTGCAAGGACCGCTGTCTCGCTCGCACCTACGAGCAACCCTATCGCCCTCTCATCAGGAATTCCGCCCAACAGAGAGAAGAAGCCGCAGTCCGTCGCCGCAATGGGGACTTTTCCAGTTCAGGGAATCTACGTTGCCTGAACCTACGTACTATTTTTAGAATAAGCCTATAATACTCATAGATATAAGTACTCGACACGAATTGTAACACACCACAACACACATGTAATTCTAAGTCCTTATTCTTAAGATTAGACGCTAAGATGCGCCTAGGCTATCGGCACGAGCCGCTAGCCCCACCACAAGCCGCGTGTCCCCACTCGCTGGACCGCGCGCTCCCTACCACGAGCGCCTGCGACCGTAGCGCCTCGTGAACCGAGGAGGTCCCAGACACGCCTCGAGAGAGACATTCGGGTCCTCGGGCTTCTAGAGTTAACATCGATCTTCCATCTCAAGCCGCCTCAATGTGGGGTCTAGGCTACGCGTTGCTATTTCCATTTTACTAGTTCTAACTTAGAATAATTTCACTTTTGTACACTTTAACTTAGAATATATTTTACTTTAGTTACTAAATCCAATCTACAAGTTCTTTTACCAGTTCTACTAGTTCCTATTCCAATAATTACTAAATCTAAACATAATATACTAGTTCTTACGTTAAACCATTATTCTTAAACTACGAATTCTACGACGTGTTCCTTCCAACAACTGGGTTGCGTTTGTTCACCTTGAAGGAGTATAGAACTCAGCTTTGCGACGTTGCGATAGAGCGGACCGCCGCTTATCCTTCTGAACATTGCCTGAAAGTACAGAAAAACTGGGTGAATGAAACGTGGATCCGGTTCGCGAAGAACACGACGCGCGGGTCGTAAGAATTTTATACGTTCACTTGTTCGTGAATACCTGGGAGATACACCCCGAGTCCTCGTACCGCAGCAACCTGTCGTCATCGTTCCGGTTCAGTCACAGTTTTCCGAAACGCCGGTCAACGCCGATTCGCCTGCCTCTGCAGCCAACGTCTCTGCAATATCCACAGTCTCCGCTGAATCTACTCTGCATCCAGACCGCTGTTTCCCGTTTTGCTGGAAGTTAATCGAAGTCACCGTCAACATCAACCGACCGATCGCTGCATCGATACCTACCAACGACCCCCGACGCACATTCTACCTGCGTATCGAGACTGAAGCCAGCGAAAGGTAAGGCTTTTCCATCATATCGCGAGTGTTTTTACCGCGTCGCGTAAGCCAAAAATATCGGACCCGGTCGTAACGCGTTCCCGCGGACCGAAAACCGTATAAATAGGCTCGTGTCGTGAAGCCTCCGGATAAACGAAAAATTCTTTCGCCGGACGTGACATAAATTTGGTGACAGCGGTGGGATTGTCGCGCTTACCTTGCTTTAATTCGACTGTTAGGGTACGCGAACAGCCATGGCTACGCGCACGCCAGTTAAACGCACGCGTCTCCAATCGCAAAAGGACACCGCCAACGAAACCGAACACCGCCAAGTCCTAGAATTCCATGACGCGCCCGCTACAGACGCCGCCGCCGTTCCTACAAATCCGATAGCTTCGACTTCTGCGAATAAAGACAAAGAACAGACGATTATAAGTTTGACGCATCAGATGGAAATATTACGGCAAGAACTAGATTCACTGCGCGCTAACCAGTCGACCAACGCTGAGGCGATTTCTTTTGGCACACCACGTACTCAGACATTTGTACCCTCCGTATCCGATACTCTAACACCGCATTCAGATAAACTGTCTTTCCGCGAAGCCCTCGAAAGCGTCCCAATATTCGACGGGAAAAATATTCCAGTGCTGCAGTTTATCCGGGCATGTAAACGAGCCAAAGAATTAGTGTCGCCCGACGCAGAACCTTCGCTTACGCGGTTAATAATCAACCGTCTTCGGGGTCGAGCTTACCTGGCGGTCGAGGACGAACCGTGCACCTCGATCAGGCAATTAGCCGACGTTTTACGGTCAGCCTTCGGTTCATTAAAATCTACAGACCATTACCGCGGAGAATTGACGAACACCTTCATGCGTCCCGGTGAACACATTTTGGATTTTATAGGCCGTGTTAAAGATTTACGAAATGCGGCAATTGATTGTGAACGGTACGACCCCGCAGAACTAATTAACTCGCGTTCCGGTATTGATGCTCTCACTTTGAGGTGCTTCTGTGACGGACTTATTCCTGAGATTCGTTTAGCGATGAACAGTCGGTTATATGACAACTTTAACGATGCATTCGCTCACGCGAAAGAATTATATCGTCGGTATGAATTAGATAGAGAACGACTCGTCACATCGCGCCAGCGTAGCGAACCTTCATTTAACGAACGCCGTATCGAAAATATCTGCAGTAAATGCAATAGCCGAAATCATAGTACGCGCGATTGTAGAGTTAATAATAATCCCCGGCCGTACGTTACTTACCCTCGCGACGAACCGCCGAGGGATCCGCGCCGTTTCCAAGACAATAGACCCCAAATAACGGGACCTCCGCGCGGTCAGTACGCGCCGCGCGACCGATTCGAAACTACCTGTCGATATTGCAAATATCCAGGGCACACTATCGATGAGTGCCGAAAACGCATATATAATAATTCAATTACAAATAGAAACGTCGAAAATAATGTCCGCCAGCGTCAGGGAAACGAGAACGGCCTCCAGATCCGCCGCGAGACGGCACGCGGGGCCGCATCGAATCACAACGTTCTCGCAATAACGGAAGAGAGAGAGGAGATATAAATTATAGAGCCGCGGTTAACGTAACCGGAAAAACGAGCGTTCCTACCGTAATAATAGATTCTAAATCGTTAATTCAACCGGTCATAATGATGATTGATACCGGGGCGGAAATCAATGTAATAAAGGAGAACTTTCTTAGGAAAGACATCCCAGTAAACCGCGCCGAGCAGTTAACTATCACCGGGGTTACTCAGGGCACCGTAGGCACGTTAGGAACCGTCACATTATTTATGTTCTCGCGAGAAGTGCCTTTCAACGTAGTCAGCTCAGAATTTCCTATCAAGACAGCCGGAATCCTAGGATCAGGCTTCTGTGCGGACGCCGACATCTCCTTCAGAGATAAATTCATTCTTTGGCACGGTAATCGCATACCGTTCGCGTGTCGAAAGGACACAGTCGAGAAAATAACACTTCCTCCACGAACCAACTCAGGAATTCGCGTTAGGGTAATTAACTCCAACGTTGATGAGGGAATAATCCCCAAAGTTGAGCTCGCCGAGGGAGTATATTTCGGTAACGCGATAGTACGCATCGAAAAGGGACATGCGGTGACGCGCATAATAAATGCGACCGACCGCGAAATGACGATCCCCATTCCGAAAGTCTATGTGGATCCTCTTCCCGCTTCCAACACAATACTAAATCCTTCACTGTATCCATTATTTTCTAATTCTAATGTCCAACAAACATCTCCGAATCAAAAATTACCAAGCACTGCATCCAATAATACCAAGTCCGTCAACGCTGAATCCTCAAAAATCACGAAATTTTTTTCAAACCATGATTCAAAGCATCGCGTAAATATTCAACATCAGCAAATATCGAATAAATCCCTTTCTAAGAACCCTAGAGCTGGGAATGTAAACGAAGCTTCATACGCCGATATCGTTAAGAGACACCCGACACCAAAGATAACGCGCAGCGTCTCAAGTGCGACGCAATCCGAGAATAGACTTAAGAAAATAATCTCAGCCTTACGCCTCGATCACCTCAACAGTGAGGAAAGAAAAGATATACATGATTTAATTTCCAATGCACAAGACCTTTTTCATTTACCCGGCGACAAATTAGGATGTACAAATGTAACTTCACACCGAATTCCAACAGTTAACGACCAACCCGTAAATGTTAAACAATACAGATTTCCTCCGATACACAAACAGGAAATTCAAAAACAAATGGAACAATTGTTAAACGACGACATAATCAGACCTTCGAAATCTCCGTACAATTCCCCGCTCTGGGTAGTTCCAAAAAAGCCAGACTCTGCAGGGAACAAGAGGTGGCGCGTCGTGATCGACTACCGCGCGCTGAACGAACGATCCATAGCCGACGAATACCCTCTCCCCTGCATCACGGAAATACTGGACCAACTGGGCAGTGCAAAGTACTTTAGTACATTTGACCTGGCCAGTGGTTTCCACCAAATACCAATGTCTCCATCCGACGCCCCGAAAACCGCGTTCTCGACTCCACACGGACATTTCGAATTCCAGCGAATGCCCTTTGGTTTACGTAATGCTCCAGCCACGTTCCAGAGACTCATGGATAGCGTGTTAACGGGTCTCCAAGGGAACGAAATGTTCGTGTACTTAGACGATATTGTTATATACGCCAGTTCGCTACAGGAACACAGAAATAAATTTAATAAACTTGCCGAGCGATTACGGGCTGCAAATTTAGTATTGCAGCCTGATAAATGTGAGTTCTTGCGACGGGAGGTAAATTATCTAGGACACATAATTAGTGAGAGAGGGGTAAAACCCGATCCAAATAAAGTTCGCGCCGTGAAAGATTTTCCCAGACCGCAAAATCCAAAACAGATCAAGCAATTTCTCGGCCTCGCAGGCTACTACCGTCGATTTATTGCCAATTTTTCCGCACTTGCAAAACCATTAACCAATTTGCTAAAAAAGGACGCTAAATTCATTTGGCGTAACGATCATGAAAACGCGTTCGTATCCCTTCGCGACATGCTCTGTGAAGCACCAATTCTGCAATATCCCGATTTCACAAAATCATTTATTATTACATCTGATGCATCCGCAGACGCAATTGGCGCCATATTAAGTCAGGGTCCTATTGGAAAGGATCTACCAATCGCCTACGCATCTAGATTATTAAATAATGCCGAAAAAAATTATTCGACTATTGAAAAGGAATGCTTGGCGATCATATATGCAGTACATTTCTTCAGACCGTATATTTATGGAAAAACATTCAAACTGGTTACCGATCACAGGCCACTAGTTTGGATGAATTCAGTAAAAGACCCTTCGAGTAGGTTAATCCGCTGGCGACTCAAATTGGCAGAATACGAGTATGAAATAATCTACAAGCCAGGTAAAATCAACATGAATGCTGACGCGTTGTCTCGTAATCCAGTAGCTGTACAACCTATTACTAATCCCACTGATTCCGAGGACGATCTTTTCGACATCCGTCGTCCCTCTACAATTTCAATTCCGATCGCTCCACCGCCAACGCCAGCATCCTCTTCCGAAAGCCTTAATACTCCTTATCCACCGACAGAACAAGAGAACCCTTCATTACCGACACCATCCACCGAATTGCCGACCGCCGATACCGACTTGACCAGACGACAACGACCTCTGTTCGTAACAACTAGAGATTCAATAGCTGCACGTCGCGATAACCAAGTAATTTTTATAACAAAAGGTGGCCGCCCACTGGATAGAGGTGCCCTCGAATTGCAAAAAGCAGGAAAATTTTTCCAACATAAAGAACATATTACATTAGGAAGGGCCAAAGTAAACTCTGACAGTGGTTATTTCCAAATCGCGCTTCCAGTCACCGAACACGAGAGAAAAGCTATCGATAATGAAATCCTTATAGAATCTCTAAGATCATTGTATGACGTAGTAACCGAACTACAACTTCAAACATTTAGCATTAGACAAACATACATAGACACCGTAACTTTCGCCCAAATTAAAAGAATTCTGTTAGATCTTTTCTTCGAAACAAACGTACAAATAACCATTTGCCAAGGGCTAATCCAAATTCCACTACCAGAACGTAGAACCGATATAATACGCGAAAACCATGACACACCACTCAGAGGTCACAAAGGCATCAATAAAACGTATTCAAGAATTCGCGAGAGACACTTTTGGCCAAATATGAAATCAGAAATACAAACATATATCGATAACTGTGACCAATGCCAGAAACAAAAGCTAACACGGGTTAAGACGCGTCAACCACTTACACTCACAGACACTCCGGGCACCGCCTTTGAAAAAATTTCTATGGACGTCATGGGTCCTTTACCACCGACACCAGACGGATTCACTAACATCCTAACCATTAAATGCCTATTAACCAAGTATTCCTTAGCCGTTCCCTTAAAACGCACTACAGCAGTAGACATCGCCGACGCCTTCATTACGCATTTCATCTGCCAATTTGGATGTCCCAAAGGTATTCTTACAGATCAAGGATCTAATTTTATCAATTCACTTATGAAAACAATAGCAAAACGTTTCAAAATTCAACAATTCAAAACCACAGCTTTTCATCCACAAACTAATGGTTCCGTAGAAAGGTCGCACCATGTACTCGCGGAATATTTAAAACATTTTATTGGCAATCGCAACAACTGGGAGAAGTGGATCCCTTTCGCAATGTTCTCATATAATACGAGCACGCACGAGGGTACGCGTTATACACCGTACGAGCTCGTATACGGTAAAGTCGCCAGGCCCCCTTCATCAATTCCATTTCATGACACTTCCGAAAATGAATCTTACGCTAAATATCTGGATGAACTTAGCGACAGAATCCGAACTTCGCAAGAACTCGCGAAACAGAATTTAGATGGAGCGAAAGTCCGTTCTAAACATTATTATGATAGGAAGCTCAATGTCCAGAAATTCCAAGTAGGTCAATGGGTGTACCTACTCCGCGAACCATTGCAACACAAATTTCAATCACAATACACCGGACCATATAAAATATTGGAAATTCTGGATAATCATAATGCGAAAATTAATGTTAAGGGTAGGCATAAGGTTGTACATACAAACAAATTAAAATTATGTAAACGATTGCAAGCATCTAATGTAAGAGCGAATGTATGCAAGAATGATAAATATAGTGCCAGTGTTCAGTGCACCTCCAATTCAAAAACTGAAAACCACGATGAACAAAGTGTAATAGAAAACCCCAAAAACATAGTGGAAAGTGTGACAAGGACCACTAGTGTAGCAACACAAGACATGGCCAGCACAACATCACCGCAGAATCTACAGCATCCGCAGCGTCCGCTGAACACGCAGAGTCAGCAGCATCTACAGCATCCGCAACACAGGCAGAGCCCGCAGAACGCACAGCATCCGCAACAAACACAACGACACCAGAATCCACCGCATCCGCAGCATCCGCAGCATCCGCAGCATATGTTGCACCCACCACATCTACAAAGCCGAGAAAAGGATAAGGGCCAGGGAAAAGAAATAATCCACCCGCAATTGGCAACCCGCACATCCTCAGTCCAGAGATTTCGGCATCGCCGAAATTCTTTTTCAATGGGGGGAGGTGTGACGTCAGGCGTAGCGCCTG
Organism: Xylocopa sonorina; assembly: GCF_050948175.1. Lineage (NCBI taxonomy): Eukaryota > Metazoa > Arthropoda > Insecta > Hymenoptera > Apidae > Xylocopa > Xylocopa sonorina. The sequence goes on along the minus strand of NW_027490129.1, from coordinate 1,121,299 downwards.
CCACCCATTACATACGTCAGCATCCTCGTAACCTCCAGCATCGACCCCTGGACACAGGCAACCTGCAATACTCGCCTGAAGTATCGGCAACCAGCAGAGTTCGCGCGCGCACGACCGCACGCACTCAGTCGTACCTGCAAGGACCGCTGTCTCGCTCGCACCTACGAGCAACCCTATCGCCCTCTCATCAGGAATTCCGCCCAACAGAGAGAAGAAGCCGCAGTCCGTCGCCGCAATGGGGACTTTTCCAGTTCAGGGAATCTACGTTGCCTGAACCTACGTACTATTTTTAGAATAAGCCTATAATACTCATAGATATAAGTACTCGACACGAATTGTAACACACCACAACACACATGTAATTCTAAGTCCTTATTCTTAAGATTAGACGCTAAGATGCGCCTAGGCTATCGGCACGAGCCGCTAGCCCCACCACAAGCCGCGTGTCCCCACTCGCTGGACCGCGCGCTCCCTACCACGAGCGCCTGCGACCGTAGCGCCTCGTGAACCGAGGAGGTCCCAGACACGCCTCGAGAGAGACATTCGGGTCCTCGGGCTTCTAGAGTTAACATCGATCTTCCATCTCAAGCCGCCTCAATGTGGGGTCTAGGCTACGCGTTGCTATTTCCATTTTACTAGTTCTAACTTAGAATAATTTCACTTTTGTACACTTTAACTTAGAATATATTTTACTTTAGTTACTAAATCCAATCTACAAGTTCTTTTACCAGTTCTACTAGTTCCTATTCCAATAATTACTAAATCTAAACATAATATACTAGTTCTTACGTTAAACCATTATTCTTAAACTACGAATTCTACGACGTGTTCCTTCCAACAACTGGGTTGCGTTTGTTCACCTTGAAGGAGTATAGAACTCAGCTTTGCGACGTTGCGATAGAGCGGACCGCCGCTTATCCTTCTGAACATTGCCTGAAAGTACAGAAAAACTGGGTGAATGAAACGTGGATCCGGTTCGCGAAGAACACGACGCGCGGGTCGTAAGAATTTTATACGTTCACTTGTTCGTGAATACCTGGGAGATACACCCCGAGTCCTCGTACCGCAGCAACCTGTCGTCATCGTTCCGGTTCAGTCACAGTTTTCCGAAACGCCGGTCAACGCCGATTCGCCTGCCTCTGCAGCCAACGTCTCTGCAATATCCACAGTCTCCGCTGAATCTACTCTGCATCCAGACCGCTGTTTCCCGTTTTGCTGGAAGTTAATCGAAGTCACCGTCAACATCAACCGACCGATCGCTGCATCGATACCTACCAACGACCCCCGACGCACATTCTACCTGCGTATCGAGACTGAAGCCAGCGAAAGGTAAGGCTTTTCCATCATATCGCGAGTGTTTTTACCGCGTCGCGTAAGCCAAAAATATCGGACCCGGTCGTAACGCGTTCCCGCGGACCGAAAACCGTATAAATAGGCTCGTGTCGTGAAGCCTCCGGATAAACGAAAAATTCTTTCGCCGGACGTGACACCTCACACACACTTAAAATGAATGTAAATGCGACACTTCCTTGCTAGGAAATAGCGTTTGCAGATGTCTACGTACCGAAGCACTAGATTTCTAAAGCTTGCTAATTCGCGATATCGCATCTCATATCAATGTTTCATGATAATATATAATATTCATTGCGAAGTTTCATGTATACCTCGCATACGATTCAAACGAATGTGAATGCGACAGTTCCTTGCTGGGAAATAGCGTTTGCAGATGTCTACGTGTCGAAACAATAGAGTTCTAATACTTCTTATATCGTCATATCGCATCTCATTTCTATGTTTCATGATAAGATATAATATTTATTGCGAAGTGTCATGTATACCTCGTATTCCTCTCAAAAGAATGTAAATGCGACACTTCCTTGCTAGGAAATGGCGTTTGCAGATGTCTGCGTATCGTGGCATTAGTGTTCTAATGCTTCTCAAAACGCGATATCGCTTCACATCTCTATGTTTCATGATAAGATATAATATTCATTGTGGAGTGTTATGTATTCCTCGTATTCACTTCAAAAGAATGTAAATACGACACTTCCTTGCTAGGAAACAGCGTTTGCAGATGTCTGCGTGTCGTAGCAATTGTCTTCTAACGCTTCTTAAAACGCGGTATCGCATCTAATTTCTATGTTCCATGATAAGATAAAATATTCATTGCGAAGTGTCATGTGTACCTCGCGTACACTTCAAATGAATGTAAATGCGGCATTTTCTTGGTAGGAAATAGCGTTTGCGGATGTCTACGTATCCTAGCAATAGAGTTCTAATGCTTCTTAAATCGCGATATCGCATCTAATTTCTATATTTCGTGATAAGATATAATATTCATTGCGAAGTGTCATGTACATCTCGTATTCACTTTAGAAAAATGTAAATGCGACACTTCCATGTTAGTAAATAGCGTTTGCAGATGTCTCCGCATCGAGGCAATGGGGTTCTAATGCTTCTTAAAACGCGATATCGCATCACACTCCTATGTTTCATGATAAGATATAATGTTCACTGCGAAGTGAGACATAGAAATGAGATGCGATATCGCGTTTTAAGAAGCACTACAACACTATTGCTTCGACACGTCGACATGTGGAAACGCTATTTCCTAGCAAGGAATTGTGGCATTTACATTCTTTTGAAGTGTAGTCGAGGTATAAGTAACACTTCGCAATGAATATTATTTCTTATCATGAAATATAGATATGGGATGCGATATCGCGTGCTATGAAGAATTAGAACTCTATTGCTTCGATACGCAGACATCTGGAAACGCATTTCCTGGCCAGGGTGTGTGGCGTTTACATACTTTTGAAGAGCAGACGAGGTATACATATCACCTGGCAATGAATATTATATATTATCATGAAACAGCAATGTGATGCGATATCGCGTTTTAAGAAGCATTAGAACTCTACTACTTCGATACGTCGACATCTGGAAAACGGTATTTCCTCGCAAGGAAAAGTGGCATTTACATTCTTTTGAAGTGTAGTCGAGGTATACGTAACACTTCGTAATGAATATTACATCTTATCATGGAACATAGAACTGCGCTGCGATATCGCGTTTTGAGAAACATTAGAACTCTATTGCATCGATACGTAGACATCTGGAAAGGCTATTTCTTAGCGAGGAAGTGTGGCATTTATATTCTTTTGAAGTGTAGGCGAGGTGTACATAACACTTCGCAATGGGTATTATATCTTATCATGAAACATAGAAGTAAAATGCGATATCACGTATTAAGAAGCATTAGAACTCTATTGCTTGGATACGTAGACATGTGCAAACGCTATTTCCTAGCAAGGAAGTGTCGCATTTACATTCATTTGAAGTGTATGCGAGATATAAGTGACACATCGCAATGTATATTATATCTTATCATGAAACGTAGAAGTGAGATGCGATATATAGATTTAAGCAGCATTAGAACCCTATTGACTCGATGCCGAGATATTTGCAAACGCTACTTCCTAGCATGGAAGTGTCGCATTTACATTCTTTTGAAGTGAGTACGAGGTATACATGACACTTCGCAATGAATATTATATCTTATCACGAAACATAGAAATGTGATGCAATATCGCGCTTTAAGAACTTTAGAACTCTATTGCTTCGACACGTAGAGATCTGCAAACGCTATTTCCTAGCAAGGAAGTGTCGCATTTACATTCTTTTGAAGTGAATACGAGGTATACATGACACTTCGCAATGAATATTATATCTTATCCTGAAACATAGTAGTTACATGCGTTATCGCGTTTTAAGAAGAATTAGGACACTGCTGGCTGGAAGCGGAGACATCTGCAAACGCTCTTTCCTCTCATGGAATTGTCGTATTTACATTCTTTTGAAGTGAATACAAGGTATACATGACACTTCGCAATGAATAATATACCTTATCATGAAACATAGAAGTGAGGTACGATATAGCGTTTCAAGAAGCATTAGAACCCTATTGCCTCGATGCGGAGACATCTGCAAACTCTATTTCCTAGCATGGAAGTGTCGCATTTACATTCTTATGGAGTGAATACGAGGAATACATGACACTTCGCCATGAATATTATATCATATTATGAAGCATAGAAATGAGATGCGATATCGCGTTTTGAGAAGCATTAGAACTCTATTGCTACTAGATGTAGATATCTTCAGTCGTAATTTCCTTGCAAGGAAGTGTCGCATTTACATTCTTTTGGACGGAATACGAGGTAGACATGATACTTCGCAATGAATACTATATTTTATCACGAAACATAGAAATGGTATGCGATATCGCGATTGAAGAGGCATTAGATCTCTATTGCTACGTTACTTAGACATCTGCAAACGCTATTTCCTAGCAAAGGAAATCTCGCATTTACGTTCATTTGAATTGTACGCGAGCTATACATGACAATTTACAATGAATTTTATATCTTACCCTGAAACGTAGATGTGAGATGGAACATCTCGTTATAAGAAGCATTAGAACTCTATTCCTTCCATACGTCGATATCTGAAAGCGCTATTTCCTAGGAACGAAGCTTCGCATTTACATTCTTTTGTAGTGAGTACGAGGTATACATGACACTTCGAAATGAATTTTATATCTTAATATGAGACATAGTAATGAGATTCGATATCGCGTTTTGCGAAGCATTAGAACCCTCATTCTACGATACGTAGACATCTGCAAACGCTGTTTCCTGTCAAGGAACTGTTGCATTTACATTCTTTTGAAGTGAATACGAGGTATACATAACAATGCACAATGAATATTATATCTTATCATGAAACATAGAAATGAGATGCCATATCGCGTTTTGAGAAGCATTAGGACTCTATTGTTTCCATACGTAGACATCTGAAAACGCTATTTCCTAGGAAGGAAGTTTCGCATTTACATTCATTTGGAGTGAGTACGAGGCATGCATGACACTTCGCGATGAATATTATATCTTATCATGAAACATAGAAATGAGATGCGATATCGCGTTTTAAGAAGCATTAGAACTCTATTGTTTCCATTCGTAGACATCTGCAGACGCTATTTCCTAGCAAAGGAAATCTCGCATTTACGTTCATTTGAAGTGAATACGGGGTATGCATGACACTTTGCAATGAATATTATATCTTATCATGAAACGTAGAAATGAGATGCAACATCTCGTTTAAAGAAGCATTGGAACTCTATTGTTTCCATACGTAGACATCTGAAAACACTATTTCCTAGCAAGGAAGTGTCACATTTACGTTCATTTGAAGTGTATGCGAGGTATACATGACACTTTGCAATGAATATTATATCTCATCATGAAACGTAGAAATGAGATGCGATATCGCGTTTTGAGAAGCATTAGAGCTCCATTGCTTCGATACGTAGACACCTGCAGACGCTAATTCCTAAAAGGTAGTGTCGCATTTACATTCATCTGAAGTGCAGACGAGGAATACATAGCACTTCGCAATGAATGTTATGGGTTATCATGAAACAGAGAAGTGAGATGCGATATCGCGTTTTAAGTAGTACTAGAACACTATTCTTTCTGTACCTAGACAACTGGAAGCGCTATTTCCAAGCAAAGGAAATCTCGCATTTACGTTCATTTGAAGTGAATACGGGGTATGCATGACACTTCGCAATGAATATAATATCTTATCATGAAACATAGAAATGAGATGCGATATCCCGTTTTAAGAAGCATTAGCACACTATTGCTACGATACGTAGACATCTGCAAACGCTATTTCCTAGCAAAGGAAATGTCGCATTTACGTTCATTTGATGTGTATGCTTGGTATACATGACACTTTACAATGAATATTATATCTAATCATGAAACGTAGAAATGAGATGCAACATCTCGTTTTAAGAAGCATTAGAACTCTACTGTTTCCATACGAAGACATCTGAAAACGCTATTTCCTAGCAAGGAAGTGTCGCATTTACATTCATTTGAAGTTTATGCGAGGTATACATAACACTTCGCAATCAATATTATATCTTATCATGAAACATAGAAATCAGATGCGATATCTCGTTTTAAGAAGCACTAGAACAGTATTGCTTCGTTACGGAGGTATCTGCAAACGCTATTTCCTAGCAGGGATGTGTCGCAGTTACATTTATTTGAAGTGTCACGTCCTGAAGTCGCGAAAGCGCTCGTCACGTGGACACTTATCGTAGCCGTTCCCGAAATCGAAGCGAATTGCGCAGAGCTGGGTTCGTCGGCGGACAGGACTCGATTTACCCGTTACAAAGACGTGCAACTTACCTTCCGATACTCCAGGCGTCGTAGCTCTCCTCATCCTCGTAGCGTGGAGTGGAATCCTCCCTCGCGTATGTGTGGCGTCGCATCCCCGTTCCGTGGCGGCGAGTATGCGCGTTGCCAGCGTGTAGGGGATCCGGATGCTGGAGGAGATGCGGATGCTGATCTGTGGCCGTCGAGTTTGGCGGGCGCCGTCTGAGGTTGGCAGGCGGTACACTTTGCTAGGAAGTAGCGTTAGTAGATATTTACGTATCGAAGCAATAGATTTCTAATGCTTCTTAAAAAGCAATGTTGCATCGCAGTTCCATGTTTCATGATGAGATACAATATTCATTGCAAAGTGTTATGTATACTTCGTCTGCACTACAAAAGAATGTAAATGCCACACTTCCTTGCTAAGAAATAGCGTTCCCAGACGTCAAAGCATCGAAGCAATTGATTTCCAATGCTTCTTTAAACGGGATATCAACTCTCAGTTCTATGTTTCACGATAAGATGTAATATTCATTGCGAAGTGTCATGAATGCCTCGTATTCCTTTCAAAAGAATGTAAATGCGACACTTCCTTGCTAGGAAATAGCGTTTGCAGATGTCTACGTATCGAAGCAATAGACATCTAATGCTTCATAAATCGCCATATCGCATCTCATCTCTATGTTTCATGATAAGATATAATATTCATTGTGAAGTGTCATGTATACCTCGTATTCCTTCCAAAAGAATGTAAATGCGACACTTCCTTCCTAGGAAGTACCGTTTGCAGATGCCTACTTATCGAAGCAATAGGGTTCTGATGCTTCTTAAATCGCCATGTTGCATCTCCTTTCTATGTTTCATGATAAGATATAATATTCATTGTGCAGTGTTATGTATACCTCGTATTCACTTCAAAATAATGTAAATGCGACACTTCCTTGTTAGGAAATTGCGTTTGTAGATGTCTACGTATCGAAGCAATAGAATCCTAATGCTTCTTAAATCGCCATATTGCATCTCATTTCTATGTTTCATGATAAGATATAATATTCATTGTGGAGTGTTATGTATTCCTCGTATTTACTTCAAAAGAATGTAAACGCGACACTTTCTTGCCAGGAAATAGCGTTTGCTTATGTCTACGTATCGTAGCAGTAGAGTTCTAATGCTTCTTAAAACGCGATATCGCATCCCTTTTCTATGTTTCATGATGAGATACAGTATTCACTGCGAAGTGTCATGTACTCCTCGTATTCACTTCAAAAGAATGTAAATGTGACACTTCCATGTTAGGAAATAGCGTTTGCAGATGTCTCCGCATCAAGGCAATAGGGTTCTAATGCTTCTTAAAACATGATATCGTATCGCAATTCTATGCTTCATGATAAGATATAATATTCATTGCGAAGTGTTATGTATACCTTGTCTACACTTCAAAAGAATTTAATGCCACACTCCCGTCATAGGAATTGCGTTTCCAGATGACTACGTATCGAAGCAATAAAGTTCCAATTCCTCTTTAAACGCGATGTCGCATTTCAGTCCTATGTTTCATGGTATGATATGAAATTCATTGCGAAGTGTTATGTATACCTCGTCTACACTTCAAAATAATGTAATTGCCTCACTTCATTGCTAGGAAATAGCGTTTCCAAATGTCTACGTATCACATCTGAGTTCTATGTTTCACGATAAGACATATTATTCATCGCGAAATATTATATATACCACGTCTACACTTCAAAAGACTGTAAATGCCACACTTCCTTGCTAGGAAATGCGTTTCCAGATGTCTACGTATCGAAGAAATAGAGTTCTAATGCTTCTTAAAACGCGATATCGCATCTCATTTCTATATTTCGTGAATTGATACAATATACATAGCGAAGTGTTATGCATTCCTCGTCTACATATCAAAAGAATGTAAATGCCACTGTTCCTTGCTAGGAAATAGCGTTTCCAGATGTGTACGTATCGAAGCAATAGAATTCTAATGCTTCATAAAACGCGATATTGCATCTCATTTCTATGCTTCATGATATGTTAAATAATCATTGCGATGTGTAATGTATACCACGTCTACTCTTCAAAAGAATGTAAATGCCTCACATCCTTGCTAGGAAATGCGTTTCCAGATGTCTGCTTATCGAAGCAATAGTGGTCTAATGCTTCTTAAAACGGGATATCGCATCTCATTTCTATGTTTCATGATATGAAATAATATTCATTGCGAAGTGTTATGGATACCTCGCCTACACTTCAAAAGAATATAAATGCCACACCTCCTTGCTAGGAAATGCGTTTTCAGATGTCCACGTATCGAAGCAATAGCGGTCTAATGCTTCTTAAAACGGGATAACGCATCTCATTTCTATGTTTCATGATAAGATATAATAGTCATTGCTAAGTGTTATGTGTACTACGTCTACACTTCAAAGGAACGTAAATGCCAATCGTCCTTGCTAGGAAATAGCGTTTCCAGATGTCTACGTACCGAAGCAGTATAGTTCTAATGCTTCTTAAGACGTGATATCGCATTTCATTTCTATGTTTCATGATAAGATATAGTATTCATTGCGAAGTGTTATGTATACGTGGTCTACACCTCAAAAGAACATAAATTCCACACTTCCTTGCTAGGAAATGCTATTCCAGATGTCTACTTATCGAAGCAATGACTTCTAATGCTTCTTATAACGCGATGTCGCATATCATTTCTATGTTTTATGATATTATATAATATTCATTGCGAAGTGTTATGTATACCTCGACTACACTTCAGGAGAATGTAAATACCACACTTCCTTGCTAGGAAATTGCGTTTCTAGATGTCTACACATCGTAGCAATAGGTTTCTAACTCTTTATTAGACGCGATGTCGGATGTCAGTTCTAAGTCACATGATAAGATGTAATTTCAATGCAACGCGTTATTTATATGTCCTCTACACTTCAAATGAATGTAAATGCATCACTTCCTTGCTACGGAATATCGTTTCTATATCTGAAGGTTTAGAAGCAATAGAGTTATAATGCTTCGTAAAACGCGGCTGCGCATCTTACTTCTCTATTTCATGATAAGATGTAATATTCATAGCATCGCGTTAGGTTTATCTGCTTCTGCACATGGATTGTGTGTGAACCCTACATTTTCTTGCCCGGGGATAGCGTTTCTAGATGTCCTGGTGCCGAAGCAATTAATTTGTCATGCTTCATGCACCGCAGTATCGCATTTCATGTAAACAGTTCAAAGTAAGTTAGAAGGTTGTAAAGCTCTATGCATCGCATTATGCTTATCTGCTTTTGTGCTTTATAATGCTCTGGGATGTGAGAAGGTCCCCTTAGGGGTCCTCAGGACCCCTAAAGGGAAGTCAAAAGTCCAGCGGCCCTGCAGGCAGTCCATGGGAGCTCGGCGCGCGAGGCGCTATGCAATTTAAATGATCAGGAGGATCCCCTCAGGGACGCCCAAGCGGGCGAGAAGAGGAAATCGCCGAAATCCACTGATCGATGGACCCGAACAATACCGAAGCCTACAGCCCACTCCACCAAGGAGCCCCGAGGAGGATGCAGGAGACCCGAGGACCACCAGCGAATTCAAGGAACCTGAAGAAGAGAACGTGAGAGCTTATTCGCTAAAGCGTCCCATTTCTTGTGTCGCATATTGTATATTGTATCTTATATCGTGAAGCGAGTTATGATACCCGGTAATTCGCGGCGTGTTGCGTAGTTTCCCGTAGCCCTTGTTAGTTAAACCCACGTCGAGACCACAAATAAACATGCCGTCACTTCAGTATCTCGCGACCTGAGTGTGTGTACTTAGCTAGGCGTAGTCGGGAGGAGGAGCATTTCGAAATTTCAAGGGTTGTTCCGCCCCAGGGTTCCCGGGGTCGTGTAGTCTATCCCTTTGCTACTTTCTGAGCCGCTGGCGCCCAAGAAAAGTTGTACGTGAGCGGATACCTTGGAACGATAGATCGCTTTAGATTAAAGTACGTTTACACTTTAAAGCATTTAGATAATTAACCCCTTCGAGCTTCCCTGACTTACTATATATAGGTTTCCGTCACAACTAATAGGAACCATCACTTTATATAGATATATAGAACACACATAGTTTTAAACGTAGAACTGAGAATTTTAGAACTTACTTTGAAAAGTTAGTAGTGAGGAATTCCATCGGATTTCATAGAAATTCAGAACTTACTTGCTATGAAACATAGGCAGATAAGGGCTATCGCGTTGCTTAGAACTTTAGAACTTGCTTACTTTAACAAAGATTTCTATTGGCTTCGTCCGTTCTTTTAGAAGAGTTTTTGATAAACCATATACTTTTCACGCTTCTGATATCTTCGAAAGTTCGCGAGATGTAATCGTTTAAGTTTTAAAATGATTACTTAGTGTGGATTATTAGTTAGTAACTCGCTCATAAACGAGTCTGCATAGGATTTAATCCATAAGTTTTTAAGCCTGGAATTTATACAGTTATTTGTTATTCACTTATTGCTCAAACGACAAAGATTCTGACCACTTCAAAATGGTTGACTTTCATCAATTTTCTTAAAAATTGAAATACTGCCCAACTGCTTGCATTAGAGACTGTAATTAAAACTTTCAAAACATTTTACCTCTTATAGATGAATTCTGGAATTGAAATTGAATGTTTGACTTTTCTAACTCCTGTTTAGACATCTTTCTATTGGAATGTTCAAGTATTTTTCATATTCGTAATTATTAAAAATGTTTTACTTGATTCTTTAATTTAATATTTTGAATTTTCTGAGAAATATTTTTTATCGTAATGAACTATATAATTGCAATTATAATTCTTTATGAAATAATAATAACAGAAAGGTATGTATCCATTCTTGTAGTTTTGTAAAGAGTATTTAATCTTCATATCTAAAATGAAACATTGAGATCTGTTTACAATCTAATGGAATTGAATTACCTTTTGATTCAAATTCACAATGATAATCTTCCATAGTTCAACAATTTTGTGAGCTGTCCTCAGGAATCCGCAGCTCAGTACTTATAAAATGAACGACACAAAGAACAGCCTAACCAAACGTATTCGAACCGATTTTTCAATACTAATCTTATCATGTTTAACTTATGCTGCAAACTATTGAAATGCCCTTCGAAAAGTGTTTATTCACAGTGAAGTAAACGGTAAGTATTACGCCTTCCACCACTGTTTACAATACGTATGTTTCAATTACTATCAAAACCGTGAGTATTATCGCCTTTCTTTACTTTTTGTAACCTTCAATGCCTTCATGTTACAGATCGTTAAACTTGCTTTAAAATGCTCTATCGTATTACGGAAGAATGGACATACCAATTCATTTCAAAAAATGAAGGTAACCTTCATATGTCCAACATAACTCCACTTACAAAAAAACTATTTTCATCAACGGATGGGCCCTTTGTACTATGCAATTTTATATTAGCAAAAACTTCTATGAAACTTATAGTTTCGTGGATATCTGAGATGCTAATTATTACTGCCCCACCCTGTATATTGTTATGGATGTGTCCAACAAGGCAACGATGAACAGAGTTAAATTTAATATTATGATGTTTATTATTTTACTTATAATATATTTGTTTTTCTGAAATTTTGCCAAAAAACAATGTTCACGATGTCGACAGATGAATATATTTGCCTTAGAATTACAAGAGCCAACAATTTCGAAAGTAGAATATTTCTTTACTTCGCTAACCGAATCATTGCAAACGTTAAGTTAAGTGCGTGCCTTTCAAAACAGTCAGATGCAAATTACGATACAACGTTTCCAAGAAATGGTACGTTCCACTGTTTTTTAATTTCCGTTTATTTAATCAAAGGAAATTTAATTGAAATATCCGCAAAATTTGAGGACAAAAAGTTATTGTAATTTTACGCAACATATATGATGATGATAAAGGATAAGTATACGGAACTGAAAATGGAAAGTAGCGAGCAGAAAAAGAAACTGATGGAGCTACAAAGTAGATTGATACATCCGTCAAATGATGATTCTAGGTTAATAAAATCTGCTAATCAAAGAACTATTGCAAAAATCAAGTATAATCAATATTACTTCTGCTCAAAGGCTATAATAGAATTGGACCGAAATGGGTACAAAATAGGCAATTATATCTATACGTTCTATTCTATGCAAAGGCAAATATTTCGAAGAGAAAAGATGTGTTACTTACAAATTACTTATGTTCCTAGATATCTCACTAATTCAGGCTTCTTGTCTTGCAGAACTAATCATTCATTTAACACGTAAAGGGGTCGAAGAATAGTAAAAGATTTTTATATTTCATAGCCTCACTCGATACGTCGATTCGATCACGTAAAATATCGGACATTAATTGCATCTACATCTTCAGACTTATAATTTGTATTGTATAACGGGTGGTGATCCACGGTCATTCGCGGCGTGTCGTATACCCTTTTGTGATACCGCGTCGAGGCAATCTAGAAAGAAGCCGTGAGTTCAGTATCCCGCGACCCTAATTTGCGCACTCGGCTAGAAGCAGTCGAGGGAAAGAGTATTTCGAAATTTCCAGGCTTATCTTGAACCGGGTTTCCCCGGGTTGCGTGGTTTACTAGTTTTTGCTACTTTTTGAGTAGCTGGCGCCCAAAAAGTCCCAGCCTCGCAGCTTCGAAATACTCGCTGGATAGGAAATTTATTGTTCTGTACTTCGCGTTGCCGAATCACGCGGATATTCTGTACCCTGATATAACCCCGGATTAAACTTCTGGATACCCCGTTATTATTGGTTCTATATACCCTTTTCTTGAGGATTGAAACGGGAAAAACCGTCACAGTACATAATTATACATGACTGAATAAGAAGGATATCATATACTTTTATAATGAATGCGATATAAGAATATAAAACGAAGAGCTATCCACTCCCATCAGGAGTAAAAACAATGTTTGGTACGCAAAGTTCATTGCAAAATATAATCAAGCAGTTAATATATCAAATCACAGCACACAATAAATCACTGAATGTATAATGATATGAATAGTAAGAAAAACATATTTACCTGTTAGATGTTTATAAATTCAAATTTAAAAGTCCAAGTAACATTTAATATATTATTGTTTAACAAGGTGATTTAATGTTGTTTCAAATAGGCGTGCAGAACTAGCTCGTACCTCTGTCAATGTAATTTCATTCGAAAAATACAAAGGATAAGAGGAAATATTCTCCAATCTATAACATATATAAATCAACGGATGCAAGAGAGAACACTCGATCTCGGTGTAACGAGACCGGGGCGTCATCCTGCAGTAATCGTATAAAGCCTGTTCCGAGATGGTGTAGAGAGGGAATGTGGAGGGTGAAAAGCATAAAATAACAACAATGTAACTAAAGAGAAAGAGAAAGAAAATATGTGGAAGCATTGTATTTATTAAGAGGAAATCCTAGAAATATCAAACAACAGATTATATACCATACTGTAAGGGTAAGGTACAACGAAATAGACGATATCGTGAGAGAAACTAAAAAAATCGAGAAACTTAAAAAGAAAATAATAATTTAGATTGAGCGAATCAATATCACTGATCCCGGCAAGCTTAATGGAAAACGCATAACGATGAATCGGTTTGAGTATAAGATAGATGTTGGTCGCGGTTTGAGTGGCCCTGGGAATCCTTTGCTCGCATCAGGGCAGGCAGTAGGATGGTGGAGGGCCTGCCCTCCTGTTGCTTGGATCTATAGAATTCACATTCTATTGTAGAGTAGAAGCAGATAATTATAATGCTTTTCATAGAAGATAACAGCTCACTTAATTCGAAACGTTGAAATGAGATGAGTCATGGCATTATATAATGCATTAGTACTCTATTGTCTCGACATGTAGACACTACGAAGGGCATTCCTGTTGCATGGAGCTGTAGAATTTACATTCTTATGAAGTTTTAAAGCTGATAAGCATAGACCTATGCATACGAGATTACAGCATTCTTACTTTAAAACGATGAAATGGGATGCGCCAGCGCATTGCATGGAGAATTCTAGCTCGATTGCTTTAACAGACAGACACTACGGAGCGCCATGCCGTTGCATGGAACTATATAGTTCACATTCCATTGAAGATCTCTAACAGTTAAGCATAATGTTATGGATATATGATTACAGATTTCTTGCTTTAAAACGTTGAAATAAGATGCGACATTGCGTTGCATGAAGTATTATAAATGTCTTGCTTGGACACGTAGAGATCTGGAAAAGATATTCTGTTGCAAGTAAGTGTAGGATTCACATCCTTCTAAGGTCTAGATGCAGACAAATGTAACATATTGCATAGAACAATGCAATTTACCATGAATCATTGAACTGACTTGCGACATCGTGTTGAATGAAGCAATAGAACTCCATTGCTCCGATAAGTAAACAACTGGAAACGCTATTTCCTAGCAAGGAAGTGTCGCATTTACATACTCTTGAAAGGAATACGAGGTATACATGACACTTCGCAATGAATATTATATCTTATCATGAAACATAGAAATGAGATGCGACTTGTCGTTTTAGGAAGCATTAGAGCCCTATTGTTTCGGTACGTAGACATTTGGAAACGCTATTTCCTAGCAAGGATGTGTCGCATTTACATTATTTTGAAGTCAATGCGAGGTATACATGACACTTCGCACTCAATATTATATCTTATCACGAGACATAGAAATGAAATGCGACATCTCGTTTTAAGAAACATTAGGAGTCTATTGGTACGATACATAGACATTTGCAAACGCTATTTCCTACGATGGAAACGTCGCATTTACATTCTTTTGAAGCAAATACGAGGTATACATGACACTCCGCAATGAATATTATATCTTATCATGAAACACTGAAATGGGACGCGATATCGCGCTTCAAGAAGCATTAGTACTCTATTGCTACGATACGTAGATATCTGGAGACGCTATTTCCTATCAAGGAAGTGTCGCATTTACATTCTTTTGAAGTGAATACGGGGTATACACGGCACTTCGCAATAGATATTATATCTTATCATGAAACATAAAATGAGAAGCGATATCGCGTTTTAAGAAGCACTAGAACTCTATTGCTGCGATACGTAGACATCTGCAAACGCTATTTCCTAGCAAGAAAGTATCGCATTTACATTCTTTTGAAGTGAATGCGAGTTACGCGTAACACTCCACAAAGAATATTACACCTTATCACGAAACATAGAAATGAAATGCGATATCGCGATTTAAAAAGCATTAGACCTCAATTGCTGCGATACGTTGACATCTACAAAAGCTATTTCCCAGAAAGGAAGTGTCGCAATTACATTCTTTTGAAGTGAATACAAGGTATACATGACACTCCGCAAAGAATATTGTATCTTATCATGAAACATAGAAACGAGATGCGATATCGCGTTTTAATACGCATTAGAACACTATTGCTTCGACGCGAAGAAATCTGCAAACGCTATTTCCCAACATGGAAGTATCGCATTTACATTCTTTTGAAGCGAATACGAGGTATACATGACACTTCGCAATGAATATTATATCTTATCATGAAACATAGAAATGAGATGCGATATCCCGTTATAAGAAGCATTAGCACCCTATTGCTTCGATACGTAGACATCTGCAAATGCTACTTCTAATAGAAAGGGAGTTTCGCATTTACATTAATATGAAGTGTATGCGAGATATATGTGACACTTCGCAATGAATATCATATTTTATCATGAAACATAGAAGTGAGGTACGATAGCGCGTTTTAAGAAGTATTAGAACCCTATTGCCTCGATGGGGAGACATCTGCAAACGCTATTTCCCAACATGGAAGTATCGCATTTACATTCTTTTGGAGTGAATACGAGGTATACATGACACTACGCAATGAATATTATATCTTATCATGAAACATAGCAGTGAGATGCGATATCCCGTTTTAAGAAGCATTAGCACTCTACTGCAACGATACGTAGACATCTGTAAGCGCCATTTCCTAGCAACGAAGTGTCGAATTTACATTCTTTTGAAGTGAATAGGAGGTGTACATGGAACTTCGCAATGAATATAATATCTTATCACGAAACATAGAAATGTGGTCCGATATCCCGCTTTAAGAAGCATTAGCACTCTATTGCTACGATACGTAGACATCTGCAAACGCTATTTCCTAGCATGGAAGTGTCGCATTTACATTCATTTGTATTGAAAACGAGGTATAAGTGACACTTCGCCATGAATATTATATCTTATCACGAGACATAGAA
Source organism: Xylocopa sonorina (assembly GCF_050948175.1). Lineage (NCBI taxonomy): Eukaryota > Metazoa > Arthropoda > Insecta > Hymenoptera > Apidae > Xylocopa > Xylocopa sonorina. The sequence continues at coordinate 1,104,806 of NW_027490129.1, read as the reverse complement.
ATGAGATGCGATATCGCGATTTATGAAGCATTAGGATACCATTGCTACGATAGGACGACATCTGCAAACGCTATTTCCTAGCATGGAAGTGTCGTATTTACTTTCTTATGGAGTGAATACGAGGAATACATGACACTTCCCAATGAATATTATGTCTTATCTCGGAACATAGAAATGAGAAGCGATATCGCGGTTTAAGAAGCATTACAACTCTAGTGCTACGATACGAAGACATCTGCAAACGCTATTTACTAGCAAGGAAGTATCGCATTTACATACTTTTGACGTGAATACGAGGTATACATGACACTTCGCAATTATTATTATGTCTTATCATGAAACATAGAAGTGAGATGGGACATCTCGTTTTAAGAAGCACTAGAAATCTATTGTTTTGAAATGTAGAGATCTGCAAACGCAATTTCCTAGCATGGAAGTGTCGCATTTACATTTTTTTGAAGTGTCACGTCCTGAAGTCGTGAAAGCGCTCGTCACGTGGACACTTTTCGTAGCCGTTCCCGAAATCGACGCGAATTGCGCAGAGCTGGGTTCGTCGGCGGACAAGACTCGATCTACCGGGTACAAAGACGTGCAACTTACCTTTCGATGCTCCAGGCGTCGTAGCTCTCCTCATCCTCGTAGCGTGGAGTGGAATCCTCCCTCGCGTATGTGTGGCGTCGCATCCCCGTTCCGTGGCGGCGAGTATGCGGGTTGCCGGCGTGTAGGGTATCCGGATGCTGGAGGAGAAGCGGATGCTGATCTGTGGCCGTCGAGGTTGGCGGGCGGCGTCTGAGGGTGGCAGGCGGTACGCCTGACGTCACGACACTTTGCTAGGAAGTAGCATTAGCAGATATCTACGTATCGTAGCAGTAGACTTCTAATGCTTCTCAAAACGCGATATCGCATCCCATTCCTATGTTTCATGATAAGATATAATATTAAATGCCAAGTGTAATGGATACCTCGTATTCACTTCAAAAGAATATAAATGCGACACTTCCGTGCTAGGAAATAGCGTTTGCAGATGTCTACGTATCGTAGCAATAGATTTCTAATGCTTCCTCAAACGCGATATCGCATCTCATTTATATGTTTCATGATAAGACATAATACTCATTGCGAACTTTCATGTATGCCTCGCATTCACTTCAAATGAATGTAAATGCGACACTTCCTTGCTAGGAAATAGCGTTTGCAGATGTCTACGTATCGAAGCAATAGAGTTCTAAAGCTTGCTAATTCGCGATATCGCATCTCATTTCTATGTTTCATGATAAGATATAATATTCATTGTGGAGTGTTGTGTATACCTCGTATTCACTTCAAAAGAATGTAAACGCGACACTTCCTTGCCAGGAAATAGCGTTTGCAGATGTCTACGTATCGTAGCATTAGATTTCTAATGCTTCTTAAATCGCGATATCGCATCTCACTTCTATGTTTCATGATAAGATATAATATTCATTGTGCAGTGTTATGAATTCCTCGTATTCATTTCGAAAGAATGTAAATGCTACACTTCCTTGCTAGGAAGTAGCGTTTGCAGATGTCTACGTATCGTAGCAATAGAGTTCTAATGTTTCCCAAAACGCTTTGTCGCATCTCATTTCTGTGTTTCATGATTACATATAATATTCATTGTGCAGTGTTATGTATACCCCGTATTCACATCAGAAGAATGTAAATGCGACACTTCCTTCCTTGGAAATAGCGTTTGCAGATGTCTACGTATCGAAGCAATAGTGTTTTAATGCTTCTTAAATCGTCATATCGCATCTCATATCTACGTTTCGTGATAAGATATAATATTCATTGCGAAGTGTCATGTATACCTCGTATTCCTTTCAAAAGAATGTAAATGCTACACTTCCTTGCTAGGAAGTAGCGTTTGCAGATGTCTACGTATCGAAGCCATAGAGTTCTAATGCTTCTCAAATCGCCATATCGCATCTCATTTCTATGTTTCATGATAAGATATAATATTCACTGTGCAGTGGTATGTATACCTCGTACTCATTTCAAAAGAATGTAAATGCAACACTTCCTTGCTAGGAAATAGCGTTTGCAGATGTCTACGTATCGCAGCATTAGTGCTCTAATGCTTCTCAAAACGCGACATCGTTTCTCATTTCTATGTTTCATGATAGTATATAATATTCATTGCGTAGTGTGATGTATATCTCGCATACACTTCAAATGAATGTAAATGCGACACTTCCTTGCTAGGAAATAGCGTTTGCAGATGTCTACGTATCGAAGCAATAGAATTCTAATGCTTCATAAATCGCCATATCGCATCTCATTTCTATGTTTCGTGATAAGATATAATATCCATTGTGCAGTGTTATGTATACAACGTATTCACCTCAAAAGCATGTAAATGCGACACTTCCTTGCTAGGAAATAGCGTTTGCAGATGTCTACGAATCGAAGCAATAGAGTTCTAATATAATGTGATGTATACCTCGCATACACTTCAAATGAATGTACATGCGACACTTCCTTGCTAGGAAATAGCGTTTGCAGATGTCTACGTATCGAAGTAATAGAATTCTAATGCTTCATAAATCGCCATATCGCATCTCATCTCTATGTTTCATGATAAGATATAATATTCATTACGAAGTGTCATGTATACCTCGTACTCACTTCAAAAGAATGTAAATGCGACACTTCCTTGCTTGGAAATAGCGTTTGGAGATGTCTACGTATCGAAAAAATAGTATTTTAATGCTCCTTAAATCGTCATGTCGCATCTCATATCTACGCTTCCGGATAAGATATAATATTCATTGCGAAGTGTCATGTATACCTCGTGTTCCTTTCAAAAGAATGTAAATGCTTCACATCCTTGCTACGAAGTAGCGTTTGCAGATGTCAACGTATCGAAGCAATAGAGTTCTAATGCTTCTCAAATCGCCATATCGCATCTCATTTCTATGTTTCATGATAAGATATAATATTCAATGTGCAGTGTTATGTATACCTCGTACTCACTTCAAAAGAATGTAAATGCGACACTTCCTTGCTAGGAAATAGCGTTTGCAGATGTCTACGGATCGAAGCAATAGAAATCTATTGCTTCATAAATCGCCATATCGCATCTCATTTCTATGTTTCATGATAAGATATAATATTCATTGTGCAGTGTTATGTATACCTCGTATTCACCTCAAAAGTATGTAAATGCGACACTTCCTTGCTAGGAAATAGCGTTTGCAGATGTCTAAGTACCGAAGCAATAGACTTCTAATGCTTCATAAATCGCCATATCGCATCTCATTTCTATGTTTCATGATAAGATATAATATTCATTGTGCAGTGTTATGTATACCTCGTATTCACTTCAAAAAAATGTAAGTGCGACTCTTCCTTGCTAGAAAATAGGCTTTGCAGATGTCTACGTATTGAAGCAATAGAGTTCTAATGCTTCTTAGATCGTCATATCGCATCCCATTTCTACGTTTCCTGATAAGATATAATATTCATTGCGAAGTGCCATGTATACCTCGTATTCCTTTCAAAAGGATGTAAACGCGACACTTCCTGGCTAGGAAGTAGCGTTTGGAGATGTCTACGTATCGAAGCAATAGAGTTCTAATGCTTCTTAAATCGCCATATCGCATCTCATTTCTATGTTTCAAGATGAGATATAATATGCATTGCGAAGTGTCATGCATACGACGTATTCCTTTCAAAAGAATGTGAATGCGACAGTTCCTTGCTAGGAAATATTGTTTGCAGATATCTACGTATCGAAGCAATAGGGTTCCAAAGCTTCTTAGATCGCGATATCGCATCTCATTTTTATGTTTCATGATAAGATATAATAATCATTGTGCAGTGTTATGAATATTTCGTATTCACTTCAAAAGAATGTAAGTGCGACACTTCCTTGCTAGGCAATAGCATTTGCAGATGTCTACGTATCGAACCAATAGACTTCTAATGCTTCTTAAATCGCCATATCGCATCTCATTTCTATGTTTCATGTTTAGATATAGTATTCATTGCGAAGTGTCATGTATACCTCGTATTCCTTTCAAGAGAATGTAAATGTGACACTTCCTTGCTAGGAAGTAGAGCTTGCAGATGTCTACGTATCGAAGCAATAGTGTTCTAATGCTTCTTAAATCGCTATATCGCTACTCATTACTATGATTCATGATAATATATAATATTCATTGCGAAGTGTCATGTATACCTCGCATACACTTCAAATGAATGTGAGTGCGACAGTTCCTTGCTAGGAAATAGAGTTTGCAGATATCTACGTAACGAAGCAATAGAGTTCTAAAGCTTCTTAAATCGCCATATCGCATCTCATTTCTATGTTTCATGACAAGATATAATATTCATTGCGAAGTGTCACGTATACCTCGTATTCCTTTCAAAAGAATGTAAATGCGACACTTCCTTGCTAGGAAGTAGCGTTTGCAGATGTCTACGTATCGAAGCAATAGTGTTCTAATGCTTCTTAAATCGCGATATCGCATCTCATTTCTATGTTTTATGATAAGATATAATATTCACAGTGCAGTGTTATGTATACCTCGTATTCACTTCAAAAGAATGTAAACGCGACACTTCCTTGCTAGGAAATAGCGTTTGCAGATGTCTACGTATCGAAGCAATAGAGTTCTCATGCTTCTTAAATCGCGATATCGCACCTCATTTCTATGTTTCATGATAAGATATAATATTCATTGTGTAGTGTCATGTTTATCTCATCTATACTTCAAATGAATGTAAATGCGACACTTCCTTGCTAGGAAATAGCGTTTGCAGATGTTTACGTATCGAAGCAATAGAGTTCTAATGCTTCTTAAATAGCCATATCGCATCTCATTTCTATGTTTCATGATAAGATATAATAATCATTGTGCAGTGTTATGTATATCTCGTCTATACTTCAAATGGATGTAAATGCGACACTTCCTTGCTAGGAAATAGCGTTTGCAGATGTCTACGTATCGAAGCTATCGCGTCCTAAAGCTTCTTAAATCGCCATATCGCTTCTCATTTCTATGTTTCATGATAATATATAATATTCACTGCGAAGTGTCATGTATACCTCGCATAAACTTCAAATGAACGTAGATGCGACACTTCCTTGCTAGGAAATAGCGTTTCCAGATGTCTACGTATCGAAACAGTAGTGTTCTAATGCTTGTTAAATCGCGATGTCGCATCACATTTCAATGGTTCATGTTAAGATATAATATTCATTGTGGAGTGTTATGTATACCTCGTATTCGTTTCAAAATAATGTAAATGCTTCACATCCTTGCTACGAAGTAGCGTTTGCAGATGTCAACGTATCGAAGCAATAGAGTTCTAATGCTTCTCAAATCGCCATATCGCATCTCATTTCTATGTTTCATGATAAGATATAATATTCAATGTGCAGTGTTATGTATACCTCGTACTCACTTCAAAAGAATGTAAATGCGACACTTCCTTGCTAGGAAATAGCGTTTGCAGATGTCTACGGATCGAAGCAATAGAAATCTATTGCTTCATAAATCGCCATATCGCATCTCATTTCTATGTTTCATGATAAGATATAATATTCATTGTGCAGTGTTATGTATACCTCTGTGACGTCAGGCGTAGCGCCTGCCACCCATTACATACGTCAGCATCCTCGTAACCTCCAGCATCGACCCCTGGACACAGGCAACCTGCAATACTCGCCTGAAGTATCGGCAACCAGCATAGTTCGCGCGCGCACGACCGCACGCACTCAGTCGTACCTGCAAGGACCGCTGTCTCGCTCGCACCTACGAGCAACCCTATCGCCCTCTCATCAGGAATTCCGCCCAACAGAGAGAAGAAGCCGCAGTCCGTCGCCGCAATGGGGACTTTTCCAGTTCGGGGAATCTACGTTGCCTGAACCTACGTACTATTTTTAGAATAAGCCTATAATACTCATAGATATAAGTACTCGACACGAATTGTAACACACCACAACACACATGTAATTCTAAGTCCTTATTCTTAAGATTAGACGCTAAGATGCGCCTAGGCTATCGGCACGAGCCGCTAGCCCCACCACAAGCCGCGTGTCCCCACTCGCTGGACCGCGCGCTCCCTACCACGAGCGCCTGCGACCGTAGCGCCTCGTGAACCGAGGAGGTCCCAGACACGCCTCGAGAGAGACATTCGGGTCCTCGGGCTTCTAGAGTTAACATCGATCTTCCATCTCAAGCCGCCTCAATGTGGGGTCTAGGCTACGCGTTGCTATTTCCATTTTACTAGTTCTAACTTAGAATAATTTCACTTTTGTACACTTTAACTTAGAATATATTTTACTTTAGTTACTAAATCCAATCTACAAGTTCTTTTACCAGTTCTACTAGTTCCTATTCCAATAATTACTAAATCTAAACATAATATACTAGTTCTTACGTTAAACCATTATTCTTAAACTACGAATTCTACGACGTGTTCCTTCCAACAACTGGGTTGCGTTTGTTCACCTTGAAGGAGTATAGAACTCAGCTTTGCGACGTTGCGATAGAGCGGACCGCCGCTTATCCTTCTGAACATTGCCTGAAAGTACAGAAAAACTGGGTGAATGAAACGTGGATCCGGTTCGCGAAGAACACGACGCGCGGGTCGTAAGAATTTTATACGTTCACTTGTTCGTGAATACCTGGGAGATACACCCCGAGTCCTCGTACCGCAGCAACCTGTCGTCATCGTTCCGGTTCAGTCACAGTTTTCCGAAACGCCGGTCAACGCCGATTCGCCTGCCTCTGCAGCCAACGTCTCTGCAATATCCACAGTCTCCGCTGAATCTACTCTGCATCCAGACCGCTGTTTCCCGTTTTGCTGGAAGTTAATCGAAGTCACCGTCAACATCAACCGACCGATCGCTGCATCGATACCTACCAACGACCCCCGACGCACATTCTACCTGCGTATCGAGACTGAAGCCAGCGAAAGGTAAGGCTTTTCCATCATATCGCGAGTGTTTTTACCGCGTCGCGTAAGCCAAAAATATCGGACCCGGTCGTAACGCGTTCCCGCGGACCGAAAACCGTATAAATAGGCTCGTGTCGTGAAGCCTCCGGATAAACGAAAAATTCTTTCGCCGGACGTGACATAAATTTGGTGACAGCGGTGGGATTGTCGCGCTTACCTTGCTTTAATTCGACTGTTAGGGTACGCGAACAGCCATGGCTACGCGCACGCCAGTTAAACGCACGCGTCTCCAATCGCAAAAGGACACCGCCAACGAAACCGAACACCGCCAAGTCCTAGAATTCCATGACGCGCCCGCTACAGACGCCGCCGCCGTTCCTACAAATCCGATAGCTTCGACTTCTGCGAATAAAGACAAAGAACAGACGATTATAAGTTTGACGCATCAGATGGAAATATTACGGCAAGAACTAGATTCAATGCGCGCTAACCAGTCGACCAACGCTGAGGCGATTTCTTTTGGCACACCACGTACTCAGACATTTGTACCCTCCGTATCCGATACTCTAACACCGCATTCAGATAAACTGTCTTTCCGCGAAGCCCTCGAAAGCGTCCCAATATTCGACGGGAAAAATATTCCAGTGCTGCAGTTTATCCGGGCATGTAAACGAGCCAAAGAATTAGTGTCGCCCGACGCAGAACCTTCGCTTACGCGGTTAATAATCAACCGTCTTCGGGGTCGAGCTTACCTGGCGGTCGAGGACGAACCGTGCACCTCGATCAGGCAATTAGCCGACGTTTTACGGTCAGCCTTCGGTTCATTAAAATCTACAGACCATTACCGCGGAGAATTGACGAACACCTTCATGCGTCCCGGTGAACACATTTTGGATTTTATAGGCCGTGTTAAAGATTTACGAAATGCGGCAATTGATTGTGAACGGTACGACCCCGCAGAACTAATTAACTCGCGTTCCGGTATTGATGCTCTCACTTTGAGGTGCTTCTGTGACGGACTTATTCCTGAGATTCGTTTAGCGATGAACAGTCGGTTATATGACAACTTTAACGATGCATTCGCTCACGCGAAAGAATTATATCGTCGGTATGAATTAGATAGAGAACGACTCGTCACATCGCGCCAGCGTAGCGAACCTTCATTTAACGAACGCCGTATCGAAAATATCTGCAGTAAATGCAATAGCCGAAATCATAGTACGCGCGATTGTAGAGTTAATAATAATCCCCGGCCGTACGTTACTTACCCTCGCGACGAACCGCCGAGGGATCCGCGCCGTTTCCAAGACAATAGACCCCAAATAACGGGACCTCCGCGCGGTCAGTACGCGCCGCGCGACCGATTCGAAACTACCTGTCGATATTGCAAATATCCAGGGCACACTATCGATGAGTGCCGAAAACGCATATATAATAATTCAATTACAAATAGAAACGTCGAAAATAATGTCCGCCAGCGTCAGGGAAACGAGAACGGCCTCCAGATCCGCCGCGAGACGGCACGCGGGGCCGCATCGAATCACAACGTTCTCGCAATAACGGAAGAGAGAGAGGAGATATAAATTATAGAGCCGCGGTTAACGTAACCGGAAAAACGAGCGTTCCTACCGTAATAATAGATTCTAAATCGTTAATTCAACCGGTCATAATGATGATTGATACCGGGGCGGAAATCAATGTAATAAAGGAGAACTTTCTTAGGAAAGACATCCCAGTAAACCGCGCCGAGCAGTTAACTATCACCGGGGTTACTCAGGGCACCGTAGGCACGTTAGGAACCGTCACATTATTTATGTTCTCGCGAGAAGTGCCTTTCAACGTAGTCAGCTCAGAATTTCCTATCAAGACAGCCGGAATCCTAGGATCAGGCTTCTGTGCGGACGCCGACATCTCCTTCAGAGATAAATTCATTCTTTGGCACGGTAATCGCATACCGTTCGCGTGTCGAAAGGACACAGTCGAGAAAATAACACTTCCTCCACGAACCAACTCAGGAATTCGCGTTAGGGTAATTAACTCCAACGTTGATGAGGGAATAATCCCCAAAGTTGAGCTCGCCGAGGGAGTATATTTCGGTAACGCGATAGTACGCATCGAAAAGGGACATGCGGTGACGCGCATAATAAATGCGACCGACCGCGAAATGACGATCCCCATTCCGAAAGTCTATGTGGATCCTCTTCCCGCTTCCAACACAATACTAAATCCTTCACTGTATCCATTATTTTCTAATTCTAATGTCCAACAAACATCTCCGAATCAAAAATTACCAAGCACTGCATCCAATAATACCAAGTCCGTCAACGCTGAATCCTCAAAAATCACGAAATTTTTTTCAAACCATGATTCAAAGCATCGCGTAAATATTCAACATCAGCAAATATCGAATAAATCCCTTTCTAAGAACCCTAGAGCTGGGAATGTAAACGAAGCTTCATACGCCGATATCGTTAAGAGACACCCGACACCAAAGATAACGCGCAGCGTCTCAAGTGCGACGCAATCCGAGAATAGACTTAAGAAAATAATCTCAGCCTTACGCCTCGATCACCTCAACAGTGAGGAAAGAAAAGATATACATGATTTAATTTCCAATGCACAAGACCTTTTTCATTTACCCGGCGACAAATTAGGATGTACAAATGTAACTTCACACCGAATTCCAACAGTTAACGACCAACCCGTAAATGTTAAACAATACAGATTTCCTCCGATACACAAACAGGAAATTCAAAAACAAATGGAACAATTGTTAAACGACGACATAATCAGACCTTCGAAATCTCCGTACAATTCCCCGCTCTGGGTAGTTCCAAAAAAGCCAGACTCTGCAGGGAACAAGAGGTGGCGCGTCGTGATCGACTACCGCGCGCTGAACGAACGATCCATAGCCGACGCATACCCTCTCCCCTGCATCACGGAAATACTGGACCAACTGGGCAGTGCAAAGTACTTTAGTACATTTGACCTGGCCAGTGGTTTCCACCAAATACCAATGTCTCCATCCGACGCCCCGAAAACCGCGTTCTCGACTCCACACGGACATTTCGAATTCCAGCGAATGCCCTTTGGTTTACGTAATGCTCCAGCCACGTTCCAGAGACTCATGGATAGCGTGTTAACGGGTCTCCAAGGGAACGAAATGTTCGTGTACTTAGACGATATTGTTATATACGCCAGTTCGCTACAGGAACACAGAAATAAATTTAATAAACTTGCCGAGCGATTACGGGCTGCAAATTTAGTATTGCAGCCTGATAAATGTGAGTTCTTGCGACGGGAGGTAAATTATCTAGGACACATAATTAGTGAGAGAGGGGTAAAACCCGATCCAAATAAAGTTCGCGCCGTGAAAGATTTTCCCAGACCGCAAAATCCAAAACAGATCAAGCAATTTCTCGGCCTCGCAGGCTACTACCGTCGATTTATTGCCAATTTTTCCGCACTTGCAAAACCATTAACCAATTTGCTAAAAAAGGACGCTAAATTCATTTGGCGTAACGATCATGAAAACGCGTTCGTATCCCTTCGCGACATGCTCTGTGAAGCACCAATTCTGCAATATCCCGATTTCACAAAATCATTTATTATTACATCTGATGCATCCGCAGACGCAATTGGCGCCATATTAAGTCAGGGTCCTATTGGAAAGGATCTACCAATCGCCTACGCATCTAGATTATTAAATAATGCCGAAAAAAATTATTCGACTATTGAAAAGGAATGCTTGGCGATCATATATGCAGTACATTTCTTCAGACCGTATATTTATGGAAAAACATTCAAACTGGTTACCGATCACAGGCCACTAGTTTGGATGAATTCAGTAAAAGACCCTTCGAGTAGGTTAATCCGCTGGCGACTCAAATTGGCAGAATACGAGTATGAAATAATCTACAAGCCAGGTAAAATCAACATGAATGCTGACGCGTTGTCTCGTAATCCAGTAGCTGTACAACCTATTACTAATCCCACTGATTCCGAGGACGATCTTTTCGACATCCGTCGTCCCTCTACAATTTCAATTCCGATCGCTCCACCGCCAACGCCAGCATCCTCTTCCGAAAGCCTTAATACTCCTTATCCACCGACAGAACAAGAGAACCCTTCATTACCGACACCATCCACCGAATTGCCGACCGCCGATACCGACTTGACCAGACGACAACGACCTCTGTTCGTAACAACTAGAGATTCAATAGCTGCACGTCGCGATAACCAAGTAATTTTTATAACAAAAGGTGGCCGCCCACTGGATAGAGGTGCCCTCGAATTGCAAAAAGCAGGAAAATTTTTCCAACATAAAGAACATATTACATTAGGAAGGGCCAAAGTAAACTCTGACAGTGGTTATTTCCAAATCGCGCTTCCAGTCACCGAACACGAGAGAAAAGCTATCGATAATGAAATCCTTATAGAATCTCTAAGATCATTGTATGACGTAGTAACCGAACTACAACTTCAAACATTTAGCATTAGACAAACATACATAGACACCGTAACTTTCGCCCAAATTAAAAGAATTCTGTTAGATCTTTTCTTCGAAACAAACGTACAAATAACCATTTGCCAAGGGCTAATCCAAATTCCACCACCAGAACGTAGAACCGATATAATACGCGAAAACCATGACACACCACTCGGAGGTCACAAAGGCATCAATAAAACGTATTCAAGAATTCGCGAGAGACACTTTTGGCCAAATATGAAATCAGAAATACAAACATATATCGATAACTGTGACCAATGCCAGAAACAAAAGCTAACACGGGTTAAGACGCGTCAACCACTTACACTCACAGACACTCCGGGCACCGCCTTTGAAAAAATTTCTATGGACGTCATGGGTCCTTTACCACCGACACCAGACGGATTCACTAACATCCTAACCATTCAATGCCTATTAACCAAGTATTCCTTAGCCGTTCCCTTAAAACGCACTACAGCAGTAGACATCGCCGACGCCTTCATTACGCATTTCATCTGCCAATTTGGATGTCCCAAAGGTATTCTTACAGATCAAGGATCTAATTTTATCAATTCACTTATGAAAACAATAGCAAAACGTTTCAAAATTCAACAATTCAAAACCACAGCTTTTCATCCACAAACTAATGGTTCCGTAGAAAGGTCGCACCATGTACTCGCGGAATATTTAAAACATTTTATTGGCAATCGCAACAACTGGGAGAAGTGGATCCCTTTCGCAATGTTCTCATATAATACGAGCACGCACGAGGGTACGCGTTATACACCGTACGAGCTCGTATACGGTAAAGTCGCCAGGCCCCCTTCATCAATTCCATTTCATGACACTTCCGAAAATGAATCTTACGCTAAATATCTGGATGAACTTAGCGACAGAATCCGAACTTCGCAAGAACTCGCGAAACAGAATTTAGATGGAGCGAAAGTCCGTTCTAAACATTATTATGATAGGAAGCTCAATGTCCAGAAATTCCAAGTAGGTCAATGGGTGTACCTACTCCGCGAACCATTGCAACACAAATTTCAATCACAATACACCGGACCATATAAAATATTGGAAATTCTGGATAATCATAATGCGAAAATTAATGTTAAGGGTAGGCATAAGGTTGTACATACAAACAAATTAAAATTATGTAAACGATTGCAAGCATCTAATGTAAGAGCGAATGTATGCAAGAATGATAAATATAGTGCCAGTGTTCAGTGCACCTCCAATTCAAAAACTGAAAACCACGATGAACAAAGTGTAATAGAAAACCCCAAAAACATAGTGGAAAGTGTGACAAGGACCACTAGTGTAGCAACACAAGACATGGCCAGCACAACATCACCGCAGAATCTACAGCATCCGCAGCGTCCGCTGAACACGCAGAGTCAGCAGCATCTACAGCATCCGCAACACAGGCAGAGCCCGCAGAACGCACAGCATCCGCAACAAACACAACGACACCAGAATCCACCGCATCCGCAGCATCCGCAGCATCCGCAGCATATGTTGCACCCACCACATCTACAAAGCCGAGAAAAGGATAAGGGCCAGGGAAAAGAAATAATCCACCCGCAATTGGCAACCCGCACATCCTCAGTCCAGAGATTTCGGCATCGCCGAAATTCTTTTTCAATGGGGGGAGGTGTGACGTCAGGCGTAGCGCCTGCCACCCATTACATACGTCAGCATCCTCGTAACCTCCAGCATCGACCCCTGGACACAGGCAACCTGCAATACTCGCCTGAAGTATCGGCAACCAGCATAGTTCGCGCGCGCACGACCGCACGCACTCAGTCGTACCTGCAAGGACCGCTGTCTCGCTCGCACCTACGAGCAACCCTATCGCCCTCTCATCAGGAATTCCGCCCAACAGAGAGAAGAAGCCGCAGTCCGTCGCCGCAATGGGGACTTTTCCAGTTCGGGGAATCTACGTTGCCTGAACCTACGTACTATTTTTAGAATAAGCCTATAATACTCATAGATATAAGTACTCGACACGAATTGTAACACACCACAACACACATGTAATTCTAAGTCCTTATTCTTAAGATTAGACGCTAAGATGCGCCTAGGCTATCGGCACGAGCCGCTAGCCCCACCACAAGCCGCGTGTCCCCACTCGCTGGACCGCGCGCTCCCTACCACGAGCGCCTGCGACCGTAGCGCCTCGTGAACCGAGGAGGTCCCAGACACGCCTCGAGAGAGACATTCGGGTCCTCGGGCTTCTAGAGTTAACATCGATCTTCCATCTCAAGCCGCCTCAATGTGGGGTCTAGGCTACGCGTTGCTATTTCCATTTTACTAGTTCTAACTTAGAATAATTTCACTTTTGTACACTTTAACTTAGAATATATTTTACTTTAGTTACTAAATCCAATCTACAAGTTCTTTTACCAGTTCTACTAGTTCCTATTCCAATAATTACTAAATCTAAACATAATATACTAGTTCTTACGTTAAACCATTATTCTTAAACTACGAATTCTACGACGTGTTCCTTCCAACAACTGGGTTGCGTTTGTTCACCTTGAAGGAGTATAGAACTCAGCTTTGCGACGTTGCGATAGAGCGGACCGCCGCTTATCCTTCTGAACATTGCCTGAAAGTACAGAAAAACTGGGTGAATGAAACGTGGATCCGGTTCGCGAAGAACACGACGCGCGGGTCGTAAGAATTTTATACGTTCACTTGTTCGTGAATACCTGGGAGATACACCCCGAGTCCTCGTACCGCAGCAACCTGTCGTCATCGTTCCGGTTCAGTCACAGTTTTCCGAAACGCCGGTCAACGCCGATTCGCCTGCCTCTGCAGCCAACGTCTCTGCAATATCCACAGTCTCCGCTGAATCTACTCTGCATCCAGACCGCTGTTTCCCGTTTTGCTGGAAGTTAATCGAAGTCACCGCCAACATCAACCGACCGATCGCTGCATCGATACCTACCAACGACCCCCGACGCACATTCTACCTGCGTATCGAGACTGAAGCCAGCGAAAGGTAAGGCTTTTCCATCATATCGCGAGTGTTTTTACCGCGTCGCGTAAGCCAAAAATATCGGACCCGGTCGTAACGCGTTTCCGCGGACCGAAAACCGTATAAATAGGCTCGTGTCGTGAAGCCTCCGGATAAACGAAAAATTCTTTCGCCGGACGTGACACCTCGTATTCACCTCAAAAGTATGTAAATGCGACACTTCCTTGCTAGGAAATAGCGTTTGCAGATGTCTAAGTACCGAAGCAATAGACTTCTAATGCTTCATAAATCGCCATATCGCATCTCATTTCTATGTTTCATGATAAGATATAATATTCATTGTGCAGTGTTATGTATACCTCGTATTCACTTCAAAAAAATGTAAGTGCGACTCTTCCTTGCTAGAAAATAGGCTTTGCAGATGTCTACGTATTGAAGCAATAGAGTTCTAATGCTTCTTAGATCGTCATATCGCATCCCATTTCTACGTTTCCTGATAAGATATAATATTCATTGCGAAGTGCCATGTATACCTCGTATTCCTTTCAAAACGATGTAAACGCGACACTTCCTGGCTAGGAAGTAGCGTTTGGAAATGTCTACGTATCGAAGCAATAGAGTTCTAATGCTTCTTAAATCGCCATATCGCATCTCATTTCTATGTTTCAAGATGAGATATAATATGCATTGCGAAGTGTCATGCATACGACGTATTCCTTTCAAAAGAATGTGAATGCGACAGTTCCTTGCTAGGAAATATTGTTTGCAGATATCTACGTATCGAAGCAATAGGGTTCCAAAGCTTCTTAGATCGCGATATCGCATCTCATTTTTATGTTTCATGATAAGATATAATAATCATTGTGCAGTGTTATGAATATTTCGTATTCACTTCAAAAGAATGTAAGAGCGACACTTCCTTGCTAGGCAATAGCATTTGCAGATGTCTACGTATCGAACCAATAGACTTCTAATGCTTCTTAAATCGCCATATCGCATCTCATTTCTATGTTTCATGTTTAGATATAGTATTCATTGCGAAGTGTCATGTATACCTCGTATTCCTTTCAAGAGAATGTAAATGTGACACTTCCTTGCTAGGAAGTAGAGCTTGCAGATGTCTACGTATCGAAGCAATAGTGTTCTAATGCTTCTTAAATCGCTATATCGCTACTCATTACTATGATTCATGATAATATATAATATTCATTGCGAAGTGTCATGTATACCTCGCATACACTTCAAATGAATGTGAGTGCGACAGTTCCTTGCTAGGAAATAGAGTTTGCAGATATCTACGTATCGAAGCAATAGAGTTCTAAAGCTTCTTAAATCGCCATATCGCATCTCATTTCTATGTTTCATGACAAGATATAATATTCACAGTGCAGTGTTATGTATACCTCGTATTCGTTTCAAAATAATGTAAATGCGACATTTCCTTGCTAGGAAGTAGCGTGTGCAGATGTCTACGTATCGAAGCAATAGATTTCCAAAGATTACTAATTCGCGGTACCGCATCTCATATCTATGTTTCATGATAATATATAATATTAGTTGCGAAGTTTCATGTATACCTCGCATACAATTCAAACGAATGTGAATGCCACAGTTCCTTGCTGGGAAATAGTGTTTGCAGATGTCTACGTATCGAAGCAATAGAGTTCTAATGCTTCTTAAATCGCGATATCGCATCCCATTTCTATGTTTCATGATAAGATATAATATTCATTGCGAAGTGTCACGTATACCTCGTATTCCTTTCAAAAGAATGTAAATGCGACACTTCCTTGCTCGGAAATAGCGTTTGCAGATGTCTACGTATCGTGGCATTATAGTTCTAATGCTTCTCAAAGCGCGATATCGCTACTCATTACTATGTTTCTTGATAATATATAATATTCATTGTGGAGTGTTATGTATACCTCGTATTCACTTCAAAAGAATGTAAATGCGACACTTCCTTGCTAGGAAATAGCGTTTGCAGATGTCTACGTATCGAAGCAGTAGAGTTCTAATGCTTCTTAAATCGCCATATCGCATCTCATTTCTATGTTTCATGATAAGATATAATATTCATTGTGCAGTGTTATGTATATCTCGTCTATACTTCAAATGTATGTAAATGCGACACTTCCTTGCTAGGAAATAGCGTTTGCAGATGTCTACGTATCGAAGTTATAGTGTCCTAAAGCTTCTTAAATCGCCATATCGCTTCTCATTTCTATGTTTCATAATAATATATAATATTCACTGCGAAGTGTCATGTATACCTCGCATACACTTCAAATGAACGTAAATGCGACACTTCCTTACTAGGAAATAGCGTTTCCAGATGTCTACGTATCGAAGCAATAGTGTTCTAATGCTTGTTAAATCGCGATGTCGCATCTCATTTCAATGTTTCATGATAAGATATAGTATTCATTGTGCAGTGTTATGTATACCTCGTATTCACTTCAAAAGAATGTAAATGCGACACTTCCTCGCTAGGAAGTAGCGTTTGCAGATGTCTACGTATCGAAGCAATAGTGTTATAATGCTTCCTAAATCGCCATATTACATCACATTTCTATGTTTCATGATAAGATATAATATTCATTGTGGAGTGTTATGTATACCTCGTATTCACTTCAAAAGAATGCAAATGCGACACTTCCTTGCTAGGAAATGGCGTTTGCAGATGTCTACGTATCGAAGCAATAGAGTTCCAAAGCTTTCTAATTCGCGATATCGCATCTCATTTCTATGTTTGATGATAAGATATAATATTCATTGTCGAGTGTTATGTATACCTCGTATTCGTTTCAAGAGAATGTAAATGCGACACGACCTTGCTAGGAAGTAGCGTTTGCAGATGTCTACGTGTCGAAGCAATAGTGTTCTAATGCTTCCTAAATCGCGATATCGCATCTCATATCTATGTTTCATGATAATATGTAACATTCATTGCGAATTGTCATGTATACCTCGCGTACACTTCAAATGAATGTGAATGCGACAGTTCCTCGCTAGGAAATAGCGTTTGCAGATATCTACGTATCGAAGCAATAGAGTTCTAAAGCTTCTTAAATCGCGATATCGCATCTCATTTCTACGTTTCATGATAAGATATAATATTCATTGCAAAGTGTCATGTATACCTCGTATTCGTTTCAAAAGAATGTAAATGCGACACTCCCTTGCTAGGAAGTAGCGTTTGCAGATATCTACGTATCGAAGCAATAGTGTTCTAATGCTTCTTAAATCGCGATATCGCATCTCATTTGTATGATTCATGACAAGATATAGTATTCATTTTCATTGTGCAGTGTTATGTATTCCTCTTATTCACTTCAAAAGAATGTAAATTCTACAATTTCTTGCTAGGAAATAGCGTTTGCAGATGTCTACGTGTCGAACTAATGGACATCAAATGCATCATATATCGCCATATCGCATCTCATTTCTATGTTTCATGATAAGATATAATATTCATTGCGAAGTGTCATGTATACCTCGTATTAGTTTCAAAAGAATGTAAATGCGACACTTCCTTGCTAGGAAGTAGCGTTTGCAGATGTTTACGTATCGAAGCAATAGATTTCTAAAGCCTGCTAATTCGCGATATCGCATCTCATACCTATGTTTCATGATAATATAAAATATTCACAGTGCAGTGTTATGTATACCTCGTATTCACTTCAAAAGAATGTAAATGCGACACTTCCTTGCTAGGAAATAGCGTTTGCAGATGTCTACGTATCAAAGCAATAGAGTTCTAATGCTTCTTAAATCGTCATATCGCATTTCACTTCTATGGTTCATGATAAGATACAATATTCATTGCGAAGTGTCGTGTATACCTCGTATTCGTTTCAAAAGAATGTAAATACGACACTTCCTTGCTAGGAAGTAGCGTTTGCAGATGTCTAGGTATCGAACCAATGGATTTCTAATGCTTCTTAAATCGCCATATCGCATCTCATTTCTATGTTTTATGATAAGATATAATATTCATTGTGCAGTGTTGTATATACCTCGCATACACTTAAAATGAATGTAAATGCGATACTTCCTTGCTAGGAAATAGCGATTGCAGATGTCTACATATCGAAGCAATAGTTTTCTAATGCTTCTTAAATCGTCATATCGCATCTCATATCTACGTTTCATGATAAGATATAATATTCATTGCGAAGTGTCATGTATTCCTCGTATTCCTTTCAAAAGAATGTAAACGCGACACTTCCTTGCTAGGAAGTAGCGTTTACAGATGTCTACGTATCGAAGCAGTAGTGTTCTAATGCTTCTTAAATCGCGATATCGCATCCCATTTCTATGTTTCATGATAAGATATAATATTCATTGCGAAGTGTCACGTATACCTCGTATTCCTTTCAAAAGAATGTAAATGCGATACTTCCTTGCTCGGAAATAGCGTTTGCAGATGTCTACGTATCGTGGCATTATAGTTCTAATGCTTCTCAAAACGCGATATGGCTACTCATTACTATGTTTCTTGATAATATATAATATTCATTGTGGAGTGTTATGTATACCTCGTATTCACTTCAAAAGAATGTAAATGCGACACTTCCTTGCTAGGAAATAGCGTCTGCAGATGTCTACGTATCGAAGCAGTAGAGTTTTAATGCTTCTTAAATCGCCATATCGCATCTCATTTCTATGTTTCATGATAAGATATAATATTCATTGTGCAGTGTTATGTACATCTCGTCTATACTTCAAATGGATGTAAATGCGACACTTCCTTGCTCGGAAATTGCGTTTGCAGATGTCTACGTATCGTGGCATTAGAGTTCTAATGCTTCTCAAAACGCGATATCGCTACTCATTACTATGTTTCTTGATAATATATAATATTGATTGTGGAGTGTTATGTATACCTCGCATTCACTTCAAAAGAATGTAAATGCGACACTTCCTTGCTAGGAAATAGCGTTTGCAGATGTCTACGTATCGAAGCAGTAGAGTTCTAATGCTTCTTAAATCGCCATATCGCATCTCATTTCTATGTTTCATGATAAGATATAATATTCATTGTGCAGTGTTATGTATATCTCGTCTATACTTCAAATGGATGTAAATGCGACACTTCCTTGCTAGGAAATAGCGTTTGCAGATGTCTACGTATCGAAGCTATAGTGTCCTAAAGCTTCTTAAATCGCCATATCGCTTCTCATTTCTATGTTTCATGATAATATATAATATTCACTGCGAAGTGTCATGTATACCTCGCATACACTTCAAATGAACGTAGATGCGACACTTCCTTGCTAGGAAATAGCGTTTCCAGATGTCTACGTATCGAAGCAGTAGTGTTCTAATGCTTTTTAAATCGCGATGTCGCATCTCATTTCAATGGTTCATGATAAGATATAATACTCATTGTGGAGTGTTATGTATACCTCGTATTCGTTTCAAAAGAATGTAAATGCGACACTTCCTTGCTAGGAAGTAGCGTGTGCTGATGTCTACGTATCGAAGCAATAGATTTCTAAAGCTTGCTAATTCGCGATATCGCATCTCATATCTATGTTTCATGATAATATATAATATTAATTGCGAAGTTTCATGTATACCTCGCATACAATTCAAACGAATGTGAATGCCACAGTTCCTTGCTAGGAAAAAGCGTTCGCAGATGTCTACGTATCGAAACAATAGATTTCTAATGCTTCTTAAATCGCCATATCGCATCTCATTTCTATGTTTCATGATGAGATATAATATTCATTGTGCAGGATTATGTATACCTCGTATTCACTTCAATAGAATGTAAATGCTACAATTCCTTGCAAGGAAACAGCGTTTGCATATGTCTACGTATCGAAGCAATAGATTTCTAAAGCTTGCTAATTTCCGATATCGCATCTCATATCTATGTTTCATGATAATATATAATATTCATTGCGAAGTGTCATGTATACATCGCATACACATCAAATGAATGTGAATGCGACAGTTCCTTGCTAGGAAATAGTGTTTGCAGATATCTACGTATCGAAGCAATAGAGTTCTAAAGCTTATTATATCGCGATATCGCATCTCATTTCTACGTTTCATGATAATATATAATATTCTTTGTGGAGTGTTATGTATACCTCGTATTCCTTTCAAGAGAATGTAAGTGCGACACTTCCTTGCTAGGCATTAGCGTTTGCAGTTGTCTACGTATCGAAGCAATAGGTATCTAATGCTTCCTAAATAGCCATATCGCTTCTCATTTCTATGTTTCATGATAATATATAATATTCACTGCGAAGTGTCATGAATACCTCGCATACACTTCAAATGAATGTGAATGCGACAGTTCCTCGCTAGGAAATAGCGTTTGCAGATATCTACGTATCGAAGCAATAGAGTTCTAAAGCTTCTTAAATCGCGATATCACATCTCATTTCTACGTTTCATGATAAGATATAATATTCATTGCGAAGTGTCATGTATACCTCGTATTCGTTTCAAAAGAATGTAAATGCGACACTCCCTTGCTAGGAAGTAGCGTTTGCAGATGTCTACGTACCGAAGCAATAGTGTTCTAATGCTTCTTAAATCGCGATATCGCATCTCATTTCTATGATTCATGACAAGATATAGTATTCATTGTGCAGTGTTATGTATACCTCTTATTCACTTCAAAAGAATGTAAATTCTACAATTTCTTGCTAGGAAATAGCGTTTGCAGATGTCTACGTGTCGAAGTAATGGACATCAAATGCTTCATATATCGCCATATCGCATCTCATTTCTATGTTTCATGATAAGATATAATATTCATTGCGAAGTGTCATGTATACCTCGTATTAGTTTCAAAAGAATGTAAATGCGACACTTCCTTGCTAGGAAGTAGCGTTTGCAGATGTCTACGTATCGAAGCAATAGATTTCTAAAGCCTGCTAATTCGCGATATCGCATCTCATATCTATGTTTCATGATAATATATAATATTCACAGTGCAGTGTTATGTATACCTCGTATTCACTTCAAAAGAATGTAAATGCGACACTTCCTTGCTAGGAAATAGCGTTTGCAGATGTCTACGTATCAAAGCAATGGAGTTCTAATGCTTCTTAAATCGTCATATCGCATTTCACTTCAATGGTTCATGATAAGATACAATATTCATTGCGAAGTGTCGTGTATACCTCGTATTCGTTTCAAAAGAATGTAAATACGACACTTCCTTGCTAGGATGTAGCGTTTGCAGATGTCTAGGTATCGAACCAATAGATTTCTAATGCTTCTTAAATCGCCATATCGCATCTCATTTCTATGTTTTATGATAAGATATAATATTCATTGTGCAGTGTTGTATATACCTCGCATACACTTAAAATGAATGTAAATGCGACACTTCCTTGCTAGGAAATAGCGATTGCAGATGTCTACATATCGAAGCAATAGTTTTCTAAAGCCTGCTAATTCGCGATATCGCATCTCATACCTATGTTTCATGATAATATAAAATATTCACAGTGCAGTGTTATGTATACCTCGTATTCACTTCAAAAGAATGTAAATGCGACACTTCCTTGCTAGGAAATAGCGTTTGCAGATGTCTACGTATCAAAGCAATAAAGTTCTAATGCTTCTTAAATCGTCATATCGCATTTCACTTCTATGGTTCATGATAAGATACAATATTCATTGCGAAGTGTCGTGTATACCTCGTATTCGTTTCAAAAGAATGTAAATACGACACTTCCTTGCTAGGAAGTAGCGTTTGCAGATGTCTAGGTATCGAACCAATGGATTTCTAATGCTTCTTAAATCGCCATATCGCATCTCATTTCTATGTTTTATGATAAGATATAATATTCATTGTGCAGTGTTGTATATACCTCGCATACACTTAAAATGAATGTAAATGCGATACTTCCTTGCTAGGAAATAGCGATTGCAGATGTCTACATATCGAAGCAATAGTTTTCTAATGCTTCTTAAATCGTCATATCGCATCTCATATTTACGTTTCATGATAAGATATAATATTCATTGCGAAGTGTCATGTATTCCTCGTATTCCTTTCAAAAGAATGTAAACGCGACACTTCCTTGCTAGGAAGTAGCGTTTACAGATGTCTACGTATCGAAGCAGTAGTGTTCTAATGCTTCTTAAATCGCGATATCGCATCCCATTTCTATGTTTCATGATAAGATATAATATTCATTGCGAAGTGTCACGTATACCTCGTATTCCTTTCAAAAGAATGTAAATGCGATACTTCCTTGCTCGGAAATAGCGTTTGCAGATGTCTACGTATCGTGGCATTATAGTTCTAATGCTTCTCAAAACGCGATATCGCTACTCATTACTATGTTTCTTGATAATATATAATATTCATTGTGGAGTGTTATGTATACCTCGCATTCACTTCAAAAGAATGTAAATGCGACACTTCCTTGCTAGGAAATAGCGTTTGCAGATGTCTACGTATCGAAGCAGTAGAGTTCTAATGCTTCTTAAATCGCCATATCGCATCTCATTTCTATGTTTCATGATAAGATATAATATTCATTGTGCAGTGTTATGTATATCTCGTCTATACTTCAAATGGATGTAAATGCGACACTTCCTTGCTAGGAAATAGCGTTTGCAGATGTCTACGTATCGAAGCTATAGTGTCCTAAAGCTTCTTAAATCGCCATATCGCTTCTCATTTCTATGTTTCATGATAATATATAATATTCACTGCGAAGTGTCATGTATACCTCGCATACACTTCAAATGAACGTAGATGCGACACTTCCTTGCTAGGAAATAGCGTTTCCAGATGTCTACGTATCGAAGCAGTAGTGTTCTAATGCTTTTTAAATCGCGATGTCGCATCTCATTTCAATGGTTCATGATAAGATATAATACTCATTGTGGAGTGTTATGTATACCTCGTATTCGTTTCAAAAGAATGTAAATGCGACACTTCCTTGCTAGGAAGTAGCGTGTGCTGATGTCTACGTATCGAAGCAATAGATTTCTAAAGCTTGCTAATTCGCGATATCGCATCTCATATCTATGTTTCATGATAATATATAATATTAATTGCGAAGTTTCATGTATACCTCGCATACAATTCAAACGAATGTGAATGCCACAGTTCCTTGCTAGGAAAAAGCGTTTGCAGATGTCTACGTATCGAAACAATAGATTTCTAATGCTTCTTAAATCGCCATATCGCATCTCATTTCTATGTTTCATGATGAGATATAATATTCATTGTGCAGGATTATGTATACCTCGTATTCACTTCAATAGAATGTAAATGCTACAATTCCTTGCAAGGAAACAGCGTTTGCATATGTCTACGTATCGAAGCAATAGATTTCTAAAGCTTGCTAATTTCCGATATCGCATCTCATATCTATGTTTCATGATAATATATAATATTCATTGCGAAGTGTCATGTATACATCGCATACACATCAAATGAATGTGAATGCGACAGTTCCTTGCTAGGAAATAGTGTTTGCAGATATCTACGTATCGAAGCAATAGAGTTCTAAAGCTTATTATATCGCGATATCGCATCTCATTTCTACGTTTCATGATAATATATAATATTCTTTGTGGAGTGTTATGTATACCTCGTATTCCTTTCAAAAGAATGTAAGTGCGACACTTCCTTGCTAGGCATTAGCGTTTGCAGTTGTCTACGTATCGAAGCAATAGGTATCTAATGCTTCCTAAATAGCCATATCGCTTCTCATTTCTATGTTTCATGATAATATATAATATTCACTGCGAAGTGTCATGAATACCTCGCATACACTTCAAATGAATGTGAATGCGACAGCTCCTCGCTAGGAAATAGCGTTTGCAGATATCTACGTATCGAAGCAATAGAGTTCTAAAGCTTCTTAAATCGCGATATCACACCTCATTTCTACGTTTCATGATAAGATATAATATTCATTGCGAAGTGTCATGTATACCTCGTATTCGTTTCAAAAGAATGTAAATGCGACACTCCCTTGCTAGGAAGTAGCGTTTGCAGATGTCTACGTACCGAAGCAATAGTGTTCTAATGCTTCTTAAATCGCGATATCGCATCTCATTTCTATGATTCATGACAAGATATAGTATTCATTGTGCAGTGTTATGTATACCTCTTATTCACTTCAAAAGAATGTAAATTCTACAATTTCTTGCTAGGAAATAGCGTTTGCAGATGTCTACGTGTCGAAGTAATGGACATCAAATGCTTCATATATCGCCATATCGCATCTCATTTCTATGTTTCATGATAAGATATAATATTCATTGCGAAGTGTCATGTATACCTCGTATTAGTTTCAAAAGAATGTAAATGCGACACTTCCTTGCTAGGAAGTAGCGTTTGCAGATGTCTACGTATCGAAGCAATAGATTTCTAAAGCCTGCTAATTCGCGATATCGCATCTCATATCTATGTTTCATGATAATATATAATATTCACAGTGCAGTGTTATGTATACCTCGTATTCACTTCAAAAGAATGTAAATGCGACACTTCCTTGCTAGGAAATAGCGTTTGCAGATGTCTACGTATCAAAGCAATGGAGTTCTAATGCTTCTTAAATCGTCATATCGCATTTCACTTCAATGGTTCATGATAAGATACAATATTCATTGCGAAGTGTCATGTATACCTCGTATTCGTTTCAAAAGAATGTAAATACGACACTTCCTTGCTAGGAAGTAGCGTTTGCAGATGTCTAGGTATCGAACCAATAGATTTCTAATGCTTCTTAAATCGCCATATCGCATCTCATTTCTATGTTTTATGATAAGATATAATATTCATTGTGCAGTGTTGTATATACCTCGCATACACTTAAAATGAATGTAAATGCGACACTTCCTTGCTAGGAAATAGCGATTGCAGATGTCTACATATCGAAGCAATAGTTTTCTAATGCTTCTTAAATCGTCATATCGCATCTCACATCTACGTTTCATGATAAGATATAATATTCATTGCGAAGTGTCATGTATTCCTCGCATTCCTTTCAAAAGAATGTAAACGCGACACTTCCTTGCTAGGAAGTAGCGTTTACAGATGTCTACGTATCGAAGCAGTAGTGTTCTAATGCTTCTTAAATCGCGATATCGCATCCCATTTCTATGTTTCATGATAAGATATAATATTCATTGCGAAGTGTCACGTATACCTCGTATTCCTTTCAAAAGAATGTAAATGCGACACTTCCTTGCTCGGAAATAGCGTTTGCAGATGTCTACGTATCGTGGCATTATAGTTCTAATGCTTCTCAAAACGCGATATCGCTACTCATTACTATGTTTCTTGATAATATATAATATTCATTGTGGAGTGTTATGTATACCTCGTATTCACTTCAAAAGAATGTAAATGCGACACTTCCTTGCTAGGAAATAGCGTTTGCAGATGTCTACGTATCGAAGCAGTAGAGTTCTAATGCTTCTTAAATCGCCATATCGCATCTCATTTCTATGTTTCATGATAAGATATAATATTCATTGTGCAGTGTTATGTATATCTCGTCTATACTTCAAATGGATGTAAATGCGACACTTCCTTGCTAGGAAATAGCGTTTGCAGATGTCTACATATCGAAGCTATAGTGTCCTAAAGCTTCTTAAATCGCCATATGGCTTCTCATTTCTATGTTTCATGATAATATATAATATTCACTGCGAAGTGTCATGTATACCTCGCATACACTTCAAATGAACGTAGATGCGACACTTCCTTGCTAGGAAATAGCGTTTCCAGATGTCTACGTATCGATGCAGTAGTGTTCTAATGCTTTTTAAATCGCGATGTCGCATCTCATTTCAATGGTTCATGATAAGATATAATATTCATTGTGGAGTGTTATGTATACCTCGTATTCGTTTCAAAAGAATGTAAATGCGACACTTCCTTGCTAGGAAGTAGCGTGTGCTGATGTCTACGTATCGAAGCAATAGATTTCTAAAGCATGCTAATTCGCGATATCGCATCTCATATCTATGTTTCATGATAATATATAATATTAATTGCGAAGTTTCATGTATACCTCGCATACAATTCAAACGAATGTGAATGCCACAGTTCCTTGCTAGGAAAAAGCGTTTGCAGATGTCTACGTATCGAAACAATAGATTTCTAATGCTTCTTAAATCGCCATATCGCATCTCATTTCTATGTTTCATGATGAGATATAATATTCATTGTGCAGTATTATGTATACCTCGCATACACTTAAAATGAATGTAAATGCGACACTTCCTTGCTAGGAAATAGCGATTGCAGATGTCTACATATCGAAGCAATAGTTTTCTAATGCTTCTTAAATCGTCATATCGCATCTCACATCTACGTTTCATGATAAGATATAATATTCATTGCGAAGTGTCATGTATTCCTCGTATTCCTTTCAAAAGAATGTAAACGCGACACTTCCTTGCTAGGAAGTAGCGTTTACAGATGTCTACGTATCGAAGCAGTAGTGTTCTAATGCTTCTTAAATCGCGATATCGCATCCCATTTCTATGTTTCATGATAAGATATAATATTCATTGCGAAGTGTCACGTATACCTCGTATTCCTTTCAAAAGAATGTAAATGCGACACTTCCTTGCTCGGAAATAGCGTTTGCAGATGTCTACGTATCGTGGCATTATAGTTCTAATGCTTCTCAAAACGCGATATCGCTACTCATTACTATGTTTCTTGATAATATATAATATTCATTGTGGAGTGTTATGTATACCTCGTATTCACTTCAAAAGAATGTAAATGCGACACTTCCTTGCTAGGAAATAGCGTTTGCAGATGTCTACGTATCGAAGCAGTAGAGTTCTAATGCTTCTTAAATCGCCATATCGCATCTCATTTCTATGTTTCATGATAAGATATAATATTCATTGTGCAGTGTTATGTATATCTCGTCTATACTTCAAATGGATGTAAATGCGACACTTCCTTGCTAGGAAATAGCGTTTGCAGATGTCTACATATCGAAGCTATAGTGTAATAAAGCTTCTTAAATCGCCATATGGCTTCTCATTTCTATGTTTCATGATAATATATAATATTCACTGCGAAGTGTCATGTATACCTCGCATACACTTCAAATCAACGTAGATGCGACACTTCCTTGCTAGGAAATAGCGTTTCCAGATGTCTACGTATCGATGCAGTAGTGTTCTAATGCTTTTTAAATCGCGATGTCGCATCTCATTTCAATGGTTCATGATAAGATATAATATTCATTGTGGAGTGTTATGTATACCTCGTATTCGTTTCAAAAGAATGTAAATGCGACACTTCCTTGCTAGGAAGTAGCGTGTGCTGATGTCTACGTATTGAAGCAATAGATTTCTAAAGCTTGCTAATTCGCGATATCGCATCTCATATCTATGTTTCATGATAATATATAATATTAATTGCGAAGTTTCATGTATACCTCGCATACAATTCAAACGAATGTGAATGCCACAGTTCCTTGCTAGGAAAAAGCGTTTGCAGATGTCTACGTATCGAAACAATAGATTTCTAATGCTTCTTAAATCGCCATATCGCATCTCATTTCTATGTTTCATGATGAGATATAATATTCATTGTGCAGTATTATGTATACCTCGTATTCACTTCAATAGAATGTAAATGCTACAATTCCTTGCAAGGAAACAGCGTTTGCATATGTCTACGTATCGAAGCAATAGATTTCTAAAGCTTGCTAATTTCCGATATCGCATCTCATATCTATGTTTCATGATAATATATAATATTCATTGCGAAGTGTCATGTATACATCGCATACACATCAAATGAATGTGAATGCGACAGTTCCTTGCTAGGAAATAGTGTTTGCAGATATCTACGTATCGAAGCAATAGAGTTCTAAAGCTTATTATATCGCGATATCGCATCTCATTTCTACGTTTCATGATAATATATAATATTCTTTGTGGAGTGTTATGTATACCTCGTATTCCTTTCAAAAGAATGTAAGTGCGACACTTCCTTGCTAGGCATTAGCGTTTGCAGTTGTCTACGTATCGAAGCAATAGGGATCTAATGCTTCCTAAATAGCCATATCGCTTCTCATTTCTATGTTTCATGATAATATATAATATTCACTGCGAAGTGTCATGTATACCTCGTATTCCTTTCAAAAGAATGTAAGCGCGACACTTCCATGCTAGGAAATAGGGTTTGCAGATGTCTACATATCGAAGCAATAGAGTTCTAATGCTTCATAAATCGTCATATCGCATCTCATTTCTATGTTTCATGACAAGATATAATATTCATTGCGAAGTGTCACGTATACCTCGTATTCCTTTCAAAAGATTGTAAATGCGACACTTCCTTGCTAGGAAGTAGCGTTTGCAGATGTCTACGTATCGAACCAATAGATTTCTAATGCTTCTTAAATCGCCATATCGCATCTCATTTCTATGTTTCATGATAAGATATAATATTCATTGTGCAGTGTTATGTATATCTCGTCTATACTTCAAATGGATGTAAATGCGACACTTCCTTGCTATGAAGTAGCGCTTGCAGATGTCTACGTATTGTAGCATTAGAGTTCTAATGCTTCTCAAAACGCGATATCGCTACTCATTTCTATGATTCATGATAAGATATAATATTCATTGCGCAGTGTTATGTATACCTCGCATACACTTCAAATGAATGTGAATGCAACAGCTCCTTGCTAGGAAATAGTGTTTGCAGATATCTACGTATCGAAGCAATAGAGTTCTAAAGCTTCTTAAATCGCGATATCGCATCACATTTCTATGTTTCATGATAAGATATAATATTCATTGTGCAGTGTTATGTATATCTCGTCTATACTTCAAATGGATGTAAATGCGACACTTCCTTGCTAGGAAATAGCGTTTGCAGATGTCTACATATCGAAGCTATGGTGTAATAAAGCTTCTTAAATCGCCATATGGCTTCTCATTTCTATGTTTCATGATAATATATAATATTCACTGCGAAGTGTCATGTATACCTCGCATACACTTCAAATCAACGTAGATGCGACACTTCCTTGCTAGGAAATAGCGTTTCCAGATGTCTACGTATCGATGCAGTAGTGTTCTAATGCTTTTTAAATCGCGATGTCGCATCTCATTTCAATGGTTCATGATAAGATATAATATTCATTGTGGAGTGTTATGTATACCTCGTATTCGTTTCAAAAGAATGTAAATGCGACACTTCCTTGCTAGGAAGTAGCGTGTGCTGATGTCTACGTATCGAAGCAATAGATTTCTAAAGCTTGCTAATTCGCGATATCGCATCTCATATCTATGTTTCATGATAATATATAATATTAATTGCGAAGTTTCATGTATACCTCGCATACAATTCAAACGAATGTGAATGCCACAGTTCCTTGCTAGGAAAAAGCGTTTGCAGATGTCTACGTATCGAAACAATAGATTTCTAATGCTTCTTAAATCGCCATATCGCATCTCATTTCTATGTTTCATGATGAGATATAATATTCATTGTGCAGTATTATGTATACCTCGTATTCACTTCAATAGAATGTAAATGCTACAATTCCTTGCAAGGAAACAGCGTTTGCATATGTCTACGTATCGAAGCAATAGATTTCTAAAGCTTGCTAATTTCCGATATCGCATCTCATATCTATGTTTCATGATAATATATAATATTCATTGCGAAGTGTCATGTATACATCGCATACACATCAAATGAATGTGAATGCGACAGTTCCTTGCTAGGAAATAGTGTTTGCAGATATCTACGTATCGAAGCAATAGAGTTCTAAAGCTTATTATATCGCGATATCGCATCTCATTTCTACGTTTCATGATAATATATAATATTCTTTGTGGAGTGTTATGTATACCTCGTATTCCTTTCAAAAGAATGTAAGTGCGACACTTCCTTGCTAGGCATTAGCGTTTGCAGTTGTCTACGTATCGAAGCAATAGGGATCTAATGCTTCCTAAATAGCCATATCGCTTCTCATTTCTATGTTTCATGATAATATATAATATTCACTGCGAAGTGTCATGTATACCTCGTATTCCTTTCAAAAGAATGTAAGCGCGACACTTCCATGCTAGGAAATAGGGTTTGCAGATGTCTACATATCGAAGCAATAGAGTTCTAATGCTTCATAAATCGTCATATCGCATCTCATTTCTATGTTTCATGACAAGATATAATATTCATTGCGAAGTGTCACGTATACCTCGTATTCCTTTCAAAAGATTGTAAATGCGACACTTCCTTGCTAGGAAGTAGCGTTTGCAGATGTCTACGTATCGAACCAATAGATTTCTAATGCTTCTTAAATCGCCATATCGCATCTCATTTCTATGTTTCATGATAAGATATAATATTCATTGTGCAGTGTTATGTATATCTCGTCTATACTTCAAATGGATGTAAATGCGACACTTCCTTGCTATGAAGTAGCGCTTGCAGATGTCTACGTATTGTAGCATTAGAGTTCTAATGCTTCTCAAAACGCGATATCGCTACTCATTTCTATGATTCATGATAAGATATAATATTCATTGCGCAGTGTTATGTATACCTCGCATACACTTCAAATGAATGTGAATGCAACAGCTCCTTGCTAGGAAATAGTGTTTGCAGATATCTACGTATCGAAGCAATAGAGTTCTAAAGCTTCTTAAATCGCGATATCGCATCACATTTCTATGTTTCATGATAAGATATCATATTCATTGTGCAGTGTTATGAATACCTCGTATTCACTTCAAGAGAATATAAATGCGACACTTCCTTGCTAGGAAATAGCGTTTGCAGATGTCTACGTATCGATGCAGCGGTTTTCTAATGCTTCTTAAATAGCCATATCGCTTCTCATTTCTATGTTTCATGATAATATATAATATTCACTGCGAAGTGTCATGTATACCTCGTATTCCTTTCAAAAGAATGTAAGCGCGACACTTCCATGCTAGGAAATAGGGTTTGCAGATGTCTACGTATCGAAGCCATAGTGTTCTAATGCTTCTTAAATCGCGATATCGCATCTCATTTCTATGTTTCATGATAATATATAATATTCATAGCGAAGTGTCATCTATACCTCGTATTCCTTTCAAAAGAATGTAAGTGCGACACTTCCTTGTTAGGAAGTAGCGATTGCAGGTTTCTACGTATCGCAGCAATAGAGTTCTAATGCTTCTCAAAACGCGATATCGCTACTCAATGCTATGTTTCATAATAATATATAACATTCATTGTGGAGTGTTATGTATACCTCGTATTCACTTCAAAAGAATGTAAATGCGACACTTCCTTGCCAGGAAATAGCGTTTGCATATGTCTACGTATCGTAGCATTAGAGTTCTAATGCTTCTCAAAACGCGATATCGCTAATCAATGCTATGTTTCATGATAATATATAATATTCATTGCGGAGTGTTATGTATACCTCGTATTCACTTCAAAAGAATGTAAATGCGACACTTCCTTGCTTGGAAATAGCATTTGCAGATGTCTACGTATCGAAGCAATAGAGTTCTAAAGCTTGCTAACTCGCGATAACGCATCTCATTTCTATGTTTCATGATAAGATATAACATTCATTGATGAGTGTTATGTATACCTCGTATTCACTCGAAGGAATGTAAACGCGACACTTCCTTGCCAGGATATAGCATTTGCAGATGTCCACGTATCGTAGCAACTGTATTCTAATGCTTGTCAAAACGCGATATAGCATCTCATTTCTATGTCTCATTATAAGATATAATATTCATTGCGATATGGCATGTATACCTCGCATTCACTTCAAAAGGATGTAAATGCTAAACTTCCTTGCAAGGAAGTAGCGTTTGCAGATGTCTACGTATCGAAGCTGTAGTGTTCTAATGCTTCTTAAATCGCGATATCGCATCTCATTTCTATGTTTCATGACAATATATAATATTCATTGCGAAGTGTCATGTATACCTCGCGTGCACTTAAAATGAATGTAAATGCGACACTTCCTTGCAAGGAAATAGCGTTTGCAGATGTCTACGTATCGTGGGATTAGAGTTCTAATGCTTCTCAAAACGCGAAATCGCTTCACATTTCTATGTTTCATGATAAGATATAATATTCATTGTGGAGCTTATGTATTCCTCGTATTCACTTCAAAAGAATGTAAATGCGACACTTCCTTGCTAGGAAATAGCGTTTGCAAATGTCTACGTATCAGAGCAATAGAGTTCTAATGCCCCTCAAAAACGCGATATCGCATCTCAATTCTATGTCTCATGATAAGATATAATAATCATTGCGAAGTGTCGTGCGTACCTCGTATTCACTTCAAAAGAATATAAATGCCGTACTTCCTTGCTAGGATGTAGCGTTTGCAGAAGTCTACGTATTGAAGCACGGGGGTTCTAATGCAACTTAGAACGCGATATCGCATCTCATTTCTATGTCTCATGATAAGATATACTATTCACTCCGAAGTGTCATGGGTACCTCGTATTCACTTCAAAAGAATGTAAATGCGACACTTCTTTGCTAGAATGTAGAGTTTGCAGGTGTCTACGTATGGAAGCAATAGAGTTCTAGTGCTTCTTAAAACGCGATATCGCATTTCATTTCTATGTTTCATGATAAGATATAATATTCAGAGTGCAGTGTTACGTATACCTCGTATTCACTTCAAAAGAATGTAAATGCGACACTTCCTTGCTAGGAAATAGCGTTTGCAAATGTCTACGTATCAGAGCAATAGAGTTCTAATGCCCCTCAAAAACGCGATATCGCATCTCAATTCTATGTCTCATGATAAGATATAATAATCATTGCGAAGTGTCGTGCGTACCTCGTATTCACTTCAAAAGTATATAAATGCTGTACTTCCTTGCTAGGATGTAGCGTTTGCAGAAGTCTACGTATTGAAGCACGGGGGTTCTAATGCAACTTAGAACGCGATATCGCATCTCATTTCTATGTCTCATGATAAGATATACTATTCACTCCGAAGTGTCATGGGTACCTCGTATTCACATCAAAAGAATGTAAATGCGACACTTCTTTGCTAGAATGTAGAGTTTGCAGGTGTCTACGTATGGAAGCAATAGAGTTCTAGTGCTTCTTAAAACGCGATATCGCATTTCATTTCTATGTTTCATGATAAGATATAGTATTCATTGTGCAGTGATATGTATACCTCGTATTCACTTCAAAAGAATATAAACGCGACACTTCCTTGCTAGGAAATATCGTTTGCAGATGTCTACGCATCGAAGCAATAGTGTTCTAATGCTTCTTAAATCGCGATATCGCATCTCATTTCTATGTTTCATGATAAGATATAATATTCACAGTGCAGTGTTATGTATACCTCGTATTCACTTCAAAAGAATGTAAACGCGACACTTCCTTGCTAGGAAGTAGCGTTTGCAGATGTCTACGTATCGTGGCATTAGTGTTCTAATGCTTCTCAAAACGCGATATCGCATCTCATTTCTATGTTTCATGATAATATATAATATTCATTGTGGAGTGTTATGTATACCTCGTATTCATTTCAATACAATGTAAATGCGACACTTCCTTGCTAGGAAATAGCGTTTGCAGATGTAAACGTATCGAAGCAATAGATTTCTAAAGCTTGCTAATTCGCGATATCGAATCTCATATGTGCGTTTCATGATAATATATAATATTCATTGCGAAGTTTCATGTGTACCTCGCATAAAATTCAAACGAATGTGAATGCGACAGTGTCACGTCCGGCGAAAGAATTTTTCGTTTATCCGGAGGCTTCACGACACGAGCCTATTTATACGGTTTTCGGTCCGCGGGAACGCGTTACGACCGGGTCCGATATTTTTGGCTTACGCGACGCGGTAAAAACACTCGCGATATGATGGAAAAGCCTTACCTTTCGCTGGCTTCAGTCTCGATACGCAGGTAGAATGTGCGTCGGGGGTCGTTGGTAGGTATCGATGCAGCGATCGGTCGGTTGATGTTGACGGTGACTTCGATTAACTTCCAGCAAAACGGGAAACAGCGGTCTGGATGCAGAGTAGATTCAGCGGAGACTGTGGATATTGCAGAGACGTTGGCTGCAGAGGCAGGCGAATCGGCGTTGACCGGCGTTTCGGAAAACTGTGACTGAACCGGAACGATGACGACAGGTTGCTGCGGTACGAGGACTCGGGGTGTATCTCCCAGGTATTCACGAACAAGTGAACGTATAAAATTCTTACGACCCGCGCGTCGTGTTCTTCGCGAACCGGATCCACGTTTCATTCACCCAGTTTTTCTGTACTTTCAGGCAATGTTCAGAAGGATAAGCGGCGGTCCGCTCTATCGCAACGTCGCAAAGCTGAGTTCTATACTCCTTCAAGGTGAACAAACGCAACCCAGTTGTTGGAAGGAACACGTCGTAGAATTCGTAGTTTAAGAATAATGGTTTAACGTAAGAACTAGTATATTATGTTTAGATTTAGTAATTATTGGAATAGGAACTAGTAGAACTGGTAAAAGAACTTGTAGATTGGATTTAGTAACTAAAGTAAAATATATTCTAAGTTAAAGTGTACAAAAGTGAAATTATTCTAAGTTAGAACTAGTAAAATGGAAATAGCAACGCGTAGCCTAGACCCCACATTGAGGCGGCTTGAGATGGAAGATCGATGTTAACTCTAGAAGCCCGAGGACCCGAATGTCTCTCTCGAGGCGTGTCTGGGACCTCCTCGGTTCACGAGGCGCTACGGTCGCAGGCGCTCGTGGTAGGGAGCGCGCGGTCCAGCGAGTGGGGACACGCGGCTTGTGGTGGGGCTAGCGGCTCGTGCCGATAGCCTAGGCGCATCTTAGCGTCTAATCTTAAGAATAAGGACTTAGAATTACATGTGTGTTGTGGTGTGTTACAATTCGTGTCGAGTACTTATATCTATGAGTATTATAGGCTTATTCTAAAAATAGTACGTAGGTTCAGGCAACGTAGATTCCCTGAACTGGAAAAGTCCCCATTGCGGCGACGGACTGCGGCTTCTTCTCTCTGTTGGGCGGAATTCCTGATGAGAGGGCGATAGGGTTGCTCGTAGGTGCGAGCGAGACAGCGGTCCTTGCAGGTACGACTGAGTGCGTGCGGTCGTGCGCGCGCGAACTATGCTGGTTGCCGATACTTCAGGCGAGTATTGCAGGTTGCCTGTGTCCAGGGGTCGATGCTGGAGGTTACGAGGATGCTGACGTATGTAATGGGTGGCAGGCGCTACGCCTGACGTCACAACAGTTCCTTGCTAGGAAATAGCGTTTGCAGATGTTTACGTATCGAAGTAATAGACATCTAATGCTTCATAAATCGCGATATCGCATCTCATTTCTAGGTTTCATGATAAGATATAATATTCATTGCGAAGTGTCACGTATACCTCGTATTCCTTTCAAAAGATTGTAAATGCGACACTTCCTTCCTAGGAAGTAGCGTTTGCAGATGTCTACGCATCGAAGCAATAGTGTTCGAATGCTTCTTAAATCGCGATATCGCATCTCATTTCTATGTTTCATGATAAGATATAATATTCACAGTGCAGTGTTATGTATACCTCGTATTCACTTCAAAAGAATGTAAACGCGACACTTCCTTGCTAGGAAATATCGTTTGCAGATGTCTACGTATCGAAGCAATAGAGTTCTAATGCTTCTTAAATGGCGATATCGCACCTCTTTTCTATGTTTCACGATAAGATATAATATTCATTGCGTAGTGTTATGTTTATCTCATCTATACTTCAAATGAATGTAAATGCGACGCTTCCTTGCTAGGAAGTAGCGTTCGCAGATATCCACGTATCGAAGCAATAGAGTTCTAATGCTTCCTAAAGCACGATATCTCATCACATTTATATGTTTCAAGATAAGATATAATATTCATTGTGGAGCGTTATTTATACATCGTATTCACTTCAGACGAATGTAAGTGCGACACTTCCTTGCTAGGATGTAGCGATTGCAGATGTCTACGTATAGAAGCAAGAGAGTTCTAATGCTTGTTCAAATGAGATATCGCATTTCATTTCTATGTTTCATTATACGATATAATATTCATTGCGAATTGTTATGAATACCTCGTATTCACTTCAAAAGAATGTAAATGCAACACTTCCTTGCTAGGAAATAGCGTTTGCCGATGTCTACGTATCGTAGCAATTGAACTCTAATGCTTCTCAAAACGCGATATCGCATCACATTTCAATGTATCATGACAAGATATAATATTCATGACGAAGTGTCATGTATACCTCGCGTACACTTCAAATGAATGTAAATGCGACACTTTCATGCTAGGAAATAGCGTTGGCAAATGTCTATGTATCGTAGCAATAGAGTTCTAGTGCTCGTTAAAACGCGATATCGCATCTCTTTTCTATGTTTCATGACAAGATATAATATTCATTGTGGAGTGTTATGAATACCTCGTATTCACTTCAAAAGAGTGCAAAACCGACATTTCCTTGCTAGGAAAT
This sequence comes from Xylocopa sonorina, assembly GCF_050948175.1. Classification (NCBI taxonomy): domain Eukaryota; kingdom Metazoa; phylum Arthropoda; class Insecta; order Hymenoptera; family Apidae; genus Xylocopa; species Xylocopa sonorina. The sequence continues at coordinate 1,067,940 of NW_027490129.1, read as the reverse complement.
AGCGATGTCAGATTTCTACGTATCGTAGCAATAGAGTACTAATGCTTCTTAAATCGCGATATCGCATCTCATTTCTATGTTTCATGACAAGATATAATATTCATTGTGCAGTGTTATGTATGTCTCGTATTCACATCAAAAGAATGTAAATGTGACGCTTCCTTGCTAGAGAGTAGCGTTTGCAGATGTCTACGTATCGAAGCAATAGTGTTCTAATCCTTCTCAAAACGCGATATCGCATCCCATTTCTATGTTTCATGATAAGATATAATATTCATTGCGAAGTGTCACGTATACCTCGTATTCCTTTCAAAAGAATGTAAATGCGACACTTCCCTGCTAGGAAGTAGCGTTTGCAGATGTGGACGTATCGAAGCAGTAGAGTTCTAATGCTTCTCAACGCGCGTTATCGCTTCTCATTTCTATGTTTCATGATAATATATAATATTCACTGTGGAGTGTGATGTATACCTCGTATTCACTTCAAAGAAATGTGAATGCGACACTTCCTTGCTAGGAAATAGCGTTTGCAGATGTCTACGTATCGAAGCAATAGATTTCTAAAGCTTGCTAATTCGCGATATCGCATCGCATTTCTATGTTTCATGATTAGATATAATATTCATTGTGCAGTGTTATGTATATCTCGTCTATACTTCAAATGAATGTAAATGCGACATTTCCTTGCTAGGAAATAGCGTTTGCAGATGTCTACGTATCGTAGCAATAGAGTTCTAATGCTTCAAATATTGCGAAATCGCATAACATTCCTATGTTTCATGATACGATATAATATCCATTGTGGAGTGTTATGTATACCTCGTATTCACTTCAAATGAACGTATTTGCGACACTTCCTTTATAGGAAATGGCGTTTCCAGATGTCTTCGTATCGAAGCAAAAGAGTTCTAATACTTCTTAAAAGGCGATATCGCATCTAATTTCTATGTATCGTGATAAGATATAATATTAATTGTGGAAAGTTATGTCTACATCGTATTCACCTCAAAGGAATGTAAGTGCGACACTTCCTTGCTAGGAAATAGCGTTTGCAGATGTCTACGTATCGTAGCAACAGAGGTCTAATGCTTCTTATATCGCGTTATCGCATCTCATTCCATGTTTCATGATAAGATATAATATTCATTGCGAAGTGTCATGTACACCTTGTATTCACTTCAAATGAGTGTAAACGCGACACATCCTTGCTAGGCATTAGCGTTTGTAGATGTTTACGTACCGAGGCAGTAGAGTTCTAATGCTCCTTAAAACGCGATATCGCATCTCACTTTTATGTTTCATGATAGTTATAATATTCATTGCGAAGTGTCATGTATACCTCGTATTCACTTCAAAAGAATGCAAATGCTACAATTCCGCGCTAGGAAAAGGCGTTTCCAGATGTCTACGTATCGTAGCAATATTGTTCTAATGCTTCTTAAAACGCGATATCGCAACTCATTTCTATGATTCATGATAAGATATAATATTCATTCCGAAGTGTCATGTATACCTCGTATTCACTTCAAAATAATGTAAATGCGAAACTTCCTTGCCAGGAAATAGCGTTTGCAGATTTCTACGTATCGTAGCAATAGAGTTCTAATGCTTCAAATATTGCGAAATCGCATAACATTCCTATGTTTCATGATACGATATAATATCCATTGTGGAGTGTTATGTATACCTCGTATTCACTTCAAATGAACGTATTTGCGACACTTCCTTTATAGGAAATGGCGTTTCCAGATGTCTACGTATCGAAGCAAAAGAGTTCTAATACTTCTTAAAAGGCGATATCGCATCTAATTTCTATGTATCGTGATAAGATATAATATTAATTGTGGAAAGTTATGTCTACATCGCATTCACCTCAAAGGAATGTAAGTGCGACACTTCCTTGCTAGGAAATAGCGTTTGCAGATGTCTACGTATCGTAGCAACAGAGGTCTAATGCTTCTTATATCGCGTTATCGCATCTCATTCCATGTTTCATGATAAGATATAATATTCATTGCGAAGTGTCATGTATACCTTGTATTCACTTCAAATGAGTGTAAACGCGACACTTCCTTGCTAGGCATTAGCGTTTGTAGATGTTTACGTGCCGAGGCAGTAGAGTTCTAATGCTCCTTAAAACGCGGTATCGCATCTCACTTTTATGTTTCATGATAGTTATAATATTCATTGCGAAGTGTCATGTATACCTCGTATTCACTTCAAAAGAATGCAAATGCTACAATTCCGCGCTAGGAAAAGGCGTTTCCGGATGTCTACGTATCGTAGCAATATTGTTCTAATGCTTCTTAAAACGCGATATCGCAACTCATTTCTATGATTCATGATAAGATATAATATTCATTCCGAAGTGTCATGTATACCTCGTATTCACTTCAAAATAATGTAAATGCGAAACTTCCTTGCTAGGAAATAGCGTTTGCAGATGCCACCGTTTCGAAGCAACAGAGCTCTAATGCTTCAAATATTGCGAAATCGCATAACGTTCCTATGTTTCATGATACGATATAATATCCATTGTGGAGTTTTATGTATACCTCGTATTCACTTCAAATGAACGTATTTGCGACACTTCCTTTATAGGAAATGGCGTTTCCAGATGTCTACGTATCGAAGCAAATGAGTTCTAATACTTCTTAAAACGCGATATCGCATCTAATTTCTATGTATCGTGATAAGATATAATATTAATTGTGGAAAGTTATGTCTACATCGTATTCACCTCAAAGGAATGTAAGTGCGTCACTTCCTTGCTAGGAAGTAGCGTTTGCTGATTTCTACGTATCGAAGCAATAGAGTTCTAATGCTTCTTAAATCGCGATATCGCATCACATTTCTATGTTTCATGATAAGATATAATATTCATTGTTGAGAGTTATGTATACCTCGTATTCACTTCAAGAGAATGTAAATGCGACACTTCCTTGCAAGGAAGTAGCGTTTGCAGATGTCTACGTATCGAAGCAATAGAGTTCTAATGCTTCTTAAATCGCCATATTACATCACATTTCTATGTTTCATGATAAGATATAATATTCATTGCGATGTGTTATGTATACCTCGCATACACTTCAAATGAATGTGAATGCGACAGTTCCTTGCTAGGAAATAGTGTTTGCAGATATCTACGTTTCGAAGCAATGGTGTTCTAATGCTTCTTAAATGGCGATATCGCATCTCATTTCTATGTTTCATGACAATATGTAACATTCATTGCGAAGTGTCATGTATACCTCGCATACACTTAAAACGAATGTAAATGCGACACTTCCTTGCAAGGAAATAGCGTTTGCTGATGTCTACGTATCGAAGCAATAGATTTCCAAAGCTTGCTAATACGCGATATCGCATCTCATATCTATGTTTCATGATAATATATAATATTCATGGCTAAGTTTCATGTATACCTCGCATACAATTCAAACGAATATGAGTGCGACACTTCCTAGCTAGGAAATAGCGTTTGCAGATGTCTACGTATCGCAGCAATAGTGTTCTAATGCTTCTTAAATCGCGATATCGCATCTCATTTCTACGTTTCATGATATGATATAATATTCATTGTGCAGTGTTATGTATACCCCTTATTCACTTCAAAAGAATGTAAATGCTACAATTTCTTGCTAGGAAATAGCGTTTGCAGATGTCTACGTATCGAAGCAACAGTCATCTAATGCTTCATAAATCGCGATATCGCTTCTCATTTCTATGTTTCATGATAATATATAATATTCACTGCGAAGTATCATGTATACCTCGCATACACTTCAAATGAACGTAAATGCGACACTTCCTTGCTTGGAAATAGCGTTTGCAGATGTCTACGTATCGAAGCAATAGTTTTCTAGTGCTTCTTAATTCGTCATATCGCATCTCATATCTACGTTTCATGATAAGATATAATATCCATTGCGAAGTGTCATGTATACCTCGTATTCCTTTCAAAAGAATGTAGATGCGACACTTCCTTGCTAGGAAGTAGCGTTTGCAGATGTCTACGTATCGAAGCAATAGGGATCTAATGCTTCTTAAATCGCCATATTGCATCTCATTTCTATGTTTCATGATAAGATATAATATTCACAGTGCAGTGTTATGTATACCTCGTATTCACTTCAAGAGTATGTAAACGCGACACTTCCATGCTAGGAAATAGCGTTTGCAGATGTCTACGTATCGAAGCAATAGAGTTCTAATGCTTCTTAAATCGCGATATCGTACCTCATTTCTATGTTTCATGATAAGATATAATATTCATTGTGTAGTGTTATGTTTATCTCATCTATACTTCAAATGAATGTAAATGCGACACTTCCTTGTTAGGAAATAGCGTTTGCAGATGTCTGCGTATCGTGGCATTAGAGTTCTAATGCTTCTCAAAACGCGATATCGCATCTCATTTCTATGTTTCATGATAAGATATAATATTCATTGTGCAGAGTTATGTATATCTCGTCTATACTTCAAATGGATGTAAATACGACACTTCCTTGCTAGGAAGTAGCGTTTGCAGATGTCTACGTATCGTGGCATTAGAGTTTAATGCTTCTCAAAACGCGATATCGCTACTCATTACTATGTTTCATGATAATATATAATATTCGTTGTGGAGTGTTATGTATACCTCGTATTCACTTCAAAAGAATGCAAATGCGACACTTCCTTGCTAGGAAATAGCGTTTGCAGATGTCTACGTATCGGAGCAATGGAGTTCTAAATCTTTCTAATTCGCGATATCGCATCTCATTTCTATGTTTCATGATAAGATACAATATTCATTGTGGTGTGTTATGTATACCTTGTATTCGTTTCAAAAGAATGTAAATGCGACACTTCCTTGCTAGGAAGTTGCGTTTGCAGATGTCTACGTATCGAAGCAATAGTGTTCTAATTTTTTTTAAATCGCGGTATCGCATCCCATTTCTATGTTTCATGATAAGATATAATATTCATTGTGCAGTGCTATGTATACCTCGGATTCACTTCAAAAGTATGTAAATGCGACACTTCCTTGCTAGGAAGTTGCGCTTGCAGATGTCTACGTATCGAAGCAAGAGTGTTCTAATGCTTCTTAAATCGTCATATCGCATCTCATTCCTATGTTTCATGATAATATATAATATTCATTGTGGAGTGTTATGTATACCTCGTATTCGTTTCAAAAGAATGTAAATGCGACACTTCCTTGCTAGGAAGTAGCGTTTGCAGATGTCTACGTATCGAAGCAATAGTGTTCTAAAGCTTCTTAAATCGCGATATCGCATCTCATTTCTATGTTTCATGACAATATATAATATTCATTGCGAAGTGTCATGTATACCTCGCATACACTTAAAATGAATGTAAATGCGACACTTCCTTGCTAGGAAATAGCGTTTGCAGATGTCTACGTACCGAAGCACTAGATTTCTAAAGCTTGCTAATTCGCGATATCGCATCTCATATCTATGTTTCATGATAATATATAATATTCATTGCGAAGTTTCATGTATACCTCGCATGCAATTCAAACGAATGTGAATGCGACAGTTCCTTGCAGGGAAATAGTGTTTGTAGATGTCTACGTATCGAAGCAACAGGGTTCTAATGCTTCTTAAATCGTCATATCGCATCTCATTTGTATGTTTCATGATAAGATATAATATTCATTGTGGAGTGTTATGTATACCTCGTATTCACTTCAAAAGAATGTAAACGCGACACTTCCTTGCTAGGAAATAGCGTTTGCAGATGTCTACGTATCGTGGCAGTAGAGTTCTAATGCTTTTTAAATCGCCATATTGCATCTCATTTCTATGTTTCATGATAAGATATAATATTCATTGTGCAGCGTTATGTATATCTCGTCTATGCTTCAAATGGACGTAAATGCGACACTTCCTTGCTAGGAAATAGCGTTTGCAGGTGTCTACGTATCGAAGCAATAGAGTTCTAATGCATCTTAAACCGCGATATCGCATCTCATTTCTATGATTCATGATAAGATATAATATTCATTGTGCAGTTTTATGTATAGCTCGTATTCACCTCAAAAGACTGCAAATGCGACACTTCCTTGCTAGGAAATAGCGTATGCAGGTGTATACGTATCGAAGCAATAGACATCTAATGCTTCATAAATCGCCATATCGCATCTCATTTCTATGTTTTACGATAAGATATAATATTCATTGTGCAGTGTTATGTATATCTCGTCTACTCTTCAAATGAATGTAAATGCGACACTTCCTTGCAAGGTAGTAGCATTTGCAGATGTCTGCGAATCGAAGCAATAGATATCAAATGCTTCTTAAATAGCGATATCGCATCTCATTTCTATGTTTCCTGATAAGATATAATTTTCATTGTGCAGTGTTATGTATACCTCGTACTCACATCAAAATAATGTAAGTGCGACAATTACTTGCTAGGAAATAGCGATTGCAGATGTCTACGTATCGTAGCAAAAGTGTTCAAATGATTCTTAAAACGCGATATCGCATCTCATTTCTATGTTTCATAATAAGATATAATATTCATTGTGCAGTGTTATGTATAGCTCGTATTCACCTCAAAAGACTGTAAATGCGACACTTCCTTGCTGGGAAATAGCGTCAGCAGATGTATACGTATTGAAGCAATAGACTTCTAATGCTTCATAAATCGCCATATCGCATCTCATTTCTATGGTTTATGATAAGATATAATATTCATTGTGCAGTGCTATGTATGTCTCGTCTACTCTTCAAATGAATGTAAATGCGACATTACCTTGCTAGGATATAGCGTTTGCCGATGTCTACGTATCGAAGCGATAGAGTTCTAATGCTTCTTAAATCGCCATATCGCTTCTCATTTCTATGTTTCGTGATAAGATATAATATTCATTGCGAAGTGACATGTATACCTCGTATTCCTTGCAAAAGAATGTAAATGCGACACTTCCTTGCTAGGAAGTAGCGTTTGCAGATGTCTACGTACCGAAGCAATAGTGTTCCAATGTTTCTTAAATCGTCATATCGCATCTCATTTCTATGTTTCATGATAAGCTATAATATTCATTGCGATGTGTCATGTATACCTCGTATTCCTTTCAAAAGAATGTAAATGCGACACTTCCTTGCTAGGAAATAGCGTTGGCAGATATCTACGTATCGAAGCAATAGAGTTCTAATGCTTCTCAAAAAGCGATATCGCATTTCATTGCTATGTTTCATGATAAGATATAATATTCATTGTGCAGTGTTAAGTATACCTCGTATTCGCTTGAAAAGAATGTAAATGCGACACTTCCTTGCTAGGCAGAAGCGTTTGCAGATGTCTACGTATCAAAGCAATAGTGTTCTAATGCTTCTTAAATCGCGATATCGCATCTCATTTCTATGTTTCATGATAAGATACAATATTCATTGTGCAGTGTAATGTATACCTCGTATTCACTTGAGAAGAATGTAAATGCGACACTTCCTTGGTAGGAAGTAGCGTTTGCAGATGTCTACGTATCGAAGAAATAGTGTCCTAATGCTTCTTAAATCGCGATATCGCATCTCATTTCTATGTTTCATGATAAGATATAATATTCATTGTGCAGTGTTACGTATACCTCGTATTCATTTGAAAAGAATGTAAATGCGACACTTCCTTGCCAGGAAGTAGCGTTTGCAGATGTCTACGTACCGAAGCAATAGTGTTCTAATGCTTCTTAAATCGTCATATCGCATCTCATTTCTGTGTTTCATGATAAGATATAATATTCATTGTGCAGTGTTACGTATATCTCGTCTATACTTCAAATGTATGTAAATGCGACACTTCCTTGCTAGGAAATAACGTATGCAGATGTCTACGTATCGAAGCAATCGATTTCTAATGCTTTCTAGTTCGCGATATCGCATCTCATATCTGTGTTTCATGATAATATATAATATTCATTGCGAAGTGTTATGTATACCTCACATCTGCTTCAGATGTATGTGAATGCGACAGTTCCTTGCTAGGAAATAGTGTTTGCAGATATCTACGTTTCGAAGCAATAGAGTTCTAAAGCTTCTTAAATCGCGATATTGCATATCATTTCTATGTTTCATGATAAGATATAATATTCATTGCGAAGTGACATGTATACCTCGTAATCCTTTCAAAAGAATGTAAATGCTACACTTCCTTGCTAGGAAGTAGCGTTTGTAGATGACTACGTACCGAACCAATAGATTTCTAATGCTTCCTAAATCGCCATATCGCATCTCATTTCTATGTTTCATGATAAGATATAATATTCATTGTGAAGTGACATGTATACCTCGTAATCCTTTCAAAAGAATGTAAATGCTACACTTCCTTGCTAGGAAGTAGCGTTTGCAGATGTCTACGTATCGAAGCAATAGAGTTCTAATGCTTCTTAAATCGCGATATCGCATCTCATTTCTATGTTTCATGATACGATATAATATCCATTGTGCAGTGCCATGTATACCTCGCATACACTTCAAATGAATGTGAATGCGACAGTTCCTTGCTAGGAAATAGTGTTTGCAGATATCGACGTATCGAAGCAATAGAGTTCTAAAACTTCATAAATCGCGATATCGCATCTCATTTTTATGTTTCATGATAAGATATAATATTCATTGTGCAGTGTTATGTATACCTCATATCCACTTCAAAAGATTGTAAATGCGACACTTCCTTGCTAGGAAATAGTGTTTGCAGATTTCTACGTATCGAAGCAATGGAGTTCTAATGCTTCTTCTAACGGGATATCGCATCTCTTTTCTGTGTTTCGTGATAAGGTATAATATTCATTTCGAAGTGTCATGTATACCTCGTATTCACTTCAAAAGAAAGTAAATCCGACACTTCCTTCCTAGGAAATAGCGTTTGCAGATGTCTACGTATCGTAGCAGTAGTGTTCAAATGCTTCTTAAAACGCGATATCGCATCTCATTTCTATGTTTCATAATATGGTATAATATTCATTGGGAAGTGTCATGTACACCTCGTATTCACTTCGAAAGAATGTAAATGCGACACTTCCTTGCTAGGAAATAGCGTTAGCAGATGTCTGCGTATCGTAGCAATAATGTTCTAATGCTTCTTAAGACGCGATATCGCATCTCCTTTCTATTTTTCAAAATAAGATATAATATTCAATGCGAAGTGTCATGTATACCTCGTATTCACTTGAAAAGAATGTAAATGCGACAATTCCTTGCTAGGAAATAGCATTTGCAGATGTCTACGTATCGTAGCAATAGATTTCAAGTGCTTCTTAAATCGCGATATCGCATCTCATTTCTATGTTTCATGATAAGATATAGTATTCATTGCGAAGTGTCATGTATACCTCGTACTCACTTCAAAAGAATGTAAATGCGACACTTCCTTGCTAGGAAATAGCGTTTGCAGATGTCTAGGTATCGTAGCAATAGATTTCTAATGCTTCTTGAAACGCGATATCGCATCTCACTTCTATGTTTCATGATAAGATATAGTATTCATTGCGAAATTTCATGTATACCTTGTAATCACTTCGAAAGAATGTAAACGCGACCTTGCTAGGAAATGTCGTTTGCAGGTGCCTACGTATCGTAGCAATAGAGTTCTAATGCTCCCTAAAACGCGATATCTCATCTCATTTCTATGTTTCCCGATAAGATATAATATTCATTGCGAAATGTCACTCATACCTCGCATACACTTCAAACCAATGTAATTGCGACACTTCCTTCCTAGGAAATTGTGTTTGCAGATGTCTACGTATCGAAGCAATGGAGTTCTAATGCTTCTTATAACGGGACATCGCATCCCTTTTCTGTGTTTCGTGATAAGGTATAATATTCATTTCGAAGTGTCATGTATACCTCGTATTCACTTCAAAAGAAAGTAAATCCGACACTTCCTTCCTAGGAAATAGCGTTTGCAGATGTCTACGTATCTTAGCCGTAGTGTTCAAATGCTTCTTAAAACGCGATATCGCACCTCACTTCTATGTTTCATAATAAGATATAATATTCAATGCGAAGTGTCATGTATACCTCGTACTCACTTCAAAAGAATGTAAATGCGACACTTCCTTGCTAGGAAATAGCGTTTGCAGATGTCTAGGTATCGTAACAATAGATTTCTAATGCATCTTGAAACGCGATATCGCATCTCACCTCTATGTTTCATGATGAGAAATAATATTCATTGCGAAATGTCACTTGTACCTCGCATACACATCAAAAGAATGTAAATGCGACACTTCTTTCCTAGGAAATAGCGTTTGCAGATGTCTACGTATCGAAGCAATAGAGTTCTAACGCTTCTTCTAACACGATATCGCATCTCTTTTCTATGTTTCATGATAAGATATAGTATTCATTGCGAAATTTCATGTATACCTCGTAATCACTTCGAAAGAATGTAAACGCGACACTTCCTTGCTAGGAAATGTCGTTTGCGGGTGCCTACGTATCGTAGCAATAGAGTTCTAATGCTCCCTAAAACGCGATATCTCATCTCATTTCTATGTTTCCCGATAAGATATAATATTCATTGCGAAATGTCACTCATACCTCGCATACACTACAAACCAATGTAATTGCGACACTTCCTTGCTAGGAAATAGTGTTTGCAGAGTTCTACGTATCGAAGCAATGGAGTTCTAATGCTTCTTATAAAGGGACATCGCATCCCTTTTCTGTGTTTCGTGATAAGGTATAATATTCATTTCGAAGTGTCATGTATACCTCGTATTCACTTCAAAAGAAAGTAAATCCGACACTTCCTTCCTGGGAAATAGCGTTTGCAGATGTCTACGTATCTTAGCCGTAGTGTTCAAATGCTTCTTAAAACGCGATATCGCATCTCATTTCTATGTTTCATAATGTGGTATAATATTCATTGCTAAGTGTCATGTATACCTCGCAATCACTTCGAAAGAATGTAAATGCGACACTTCCTTGCTAGGAAAGAGCATTTGCAGATGTCTACGTACCGTAGCAATAGGCTTGTAATGCTTCTCAAAACGCGATATCGCACCTCATTTCTATGTTTCATAATAAGATATAATATTCAATGCGAAGTGTCATGTATAAATCGTACCAACTTCAAAAGAATGTAAATGCGACACTTCCTTGCTAGGAAATAGCGTTTGCAGATGTCTAGGTATCGTAGCAATAGATTTCTGATGCTTCTTGAAACGCGATATCGCATCTCACTTCTATGTTTCAAGATGAGAAATAATATTCATTGCGAAATGTCACTTATACCTCGCATACACATCAAAAGAATGTAAATGCGACACTTCTTTCCTAGGAAATAGCGTTTGCAGATGTCTACGTATCGAAGCAATAGAGTTCTAACGCTTCTTCTAATACGATATTGCATCTCTTTTCTATGTTTCATGATAAGATATAGTATTCATTGCGAAATTTCATGTATACCTCGTAATCACTTCGAAAGAATGTAAACGCGACACTTCCTTGCTAGGAAATGTCGTTTGCAGATGTCTACGTATCGTAGCAATAGAATTCTAAAGCTTCTTAAATCGCGATATCCCTCCTAATTTTTATGTTTCATGATAAGTTGTAATATTCATTGCGAAGTGTCATGTATACCTCGCAATCACTTCAAAAGAATGTAAATGCGAAACTTCCTTGTTAGGAAATATCGCTTGCAGATGTCCACGTATCGTAGCAATAGAGTTCTAATGCTTCTTAAATCGCGATATCCCTCCTAATTACTATGTTTCATGACAAGATATAATATTCATTGCGAAGTGTCATGTATACCTCGTATTCACTTAAAAAGAATTAAATGCGACACTTCCTTGCTTGGAAATAGCGTTTGCAGATGTTTACGTATCGTAGCAATAGAGTTCTAATGCTTCTTAAAACTCAATACCGCATCTCATTTCCATGTTTCATAATAAGATATAATATTCAATGCGAAGTGTCATGTATACCTCGCATTCATTTCAAAAGAATGTAAATGCGACTCTTCCATGCTAGGAAATGTCGTTTGCAGGTGCCTACGTATCGTAGCAATAGAGTTCTAATGCTCCCTAAAACGCGATATCTCATCTCATTTCTATGTTTCACGATAAGATGTAATATTCATTGCGAAATGTCACTTATACCTCGCATACACTTCAAACGAATGTAATTGCGACACTTCCTTGCTAGGAAATAGTGTTTGCAGATGTCTACGTATCGAAGCAATGGAGTTCTAATGCTTCTTATAACGGGATATCGCATCCCTTTTCTGTGTTTCGTGATAAGGTATAATATTCATTTCGAAGTGTCATGTATACCTCGTATTCACTTCAAAAGAAAGTAAATCCGACACTTCCTTCCTAGGAAATAGCGTTTGCAGATGTCTACGTATCTTAGCAGTAGTGTTCGCGATATCGCATCTCATTTCTATGTTTCATAATATGGTATAATATTCATTGCGAAGTGTCATGTATACCTCGCAATCACTTCGAAAGAATGTAAATGCGACACTTCCTTGCTAGGAAAGAGCACTTGCGGATGTCTACGTACCGTAGCAATAGGCTTGTAATGCTTCTCAAAACGCGATATCGCACCTTATTTCTATGTTTCATAATAAGATATAATATTCAATGCGAAGTGTCATGTATACCTCGTACTCACTTCAAAAGAATGTAAATGCGACACTTCCTTGCTAGGAAATAGCGTTTGTAGATGTCTATGTATCGTAGCAATAGATTTCTAATGCTTCTTGAAACGCGATATCGCATCTCACTTCTATGTTTCATGATGAGAAATAATATTCATTGCGAAATGTCACTTATACCTCGCATACACATCAAAAGAATGTAAATGCGACACTTCTTTCCTAGGAAATAGCGTTTGCAGATGTCTACGTATCGAAGCAATAGTGTTCTAACGCTTCTTCTAATACGATATCGCATCTCTTTTCTATGTTTCATGATAAGATGTAGTATTCATTGCGAAATTTCATGTATACCTCGTAATCATTTCGAAAGAATGTAAACGCGACACTTCCTTGCTAGGAAATGTCGTTTGCAGATGTCTACGTATCGTAGCAATAGAATTCTAAAGCTTCTTAAATCGCGATATCGCATCTCATTTCTATGTTTCATGATAAGATATAATATTCATTGTGCAGTGTTACGTATATCTCGTCTATACTTCAAATGTATGTAAATGCGACACTTCCTTGCTAGGAAATAACGTTTGCAGATGTCTACGTATCGAAGCAATAGATTTCTAATGCTTCTTAAATCGTCATATCGCATCTCATTTCTGTGTTTCATGATAAGATATAATATTCATTGTGCAGTGTTACGTATATCTCGTCTATACTTCAAATGTATGTAAATGCGACACTTCCTTGCTAGGAAATAACGTTTGCAGATGTCTACGTATCGAAGCAATAGATTTCTAATGCTTTCTAGTTCGCGATATCGCATCTCATATCTGTGTTTCATGATAATATATAATATTCAGTGCGAAGTGTTATGTATACCTCTCATCCGCTTCAGATGTATGCGAATGCGACAGTTCCTTGCTAGGAAATAGTGTTTGCAGATATCTACGTTTCGAAGCAATAGAGTTCTAAAGCTTCTTAAATCGCGATATTGCATATCATTCCTATGCTTCATGATAAGATATAATATTCATTGCGAAGTGACATGTATACCTCGTAATCCTTTCAAAAGAATGTAAATGCTACACTTCCTTGCTAGGAAGTAGCGTTTGCAGATGTCTACGTATCGAAGCAATAGAGTTCTAATGCTTCTTAAATCGCGATATCGCATCTCATTTCTATGTTTCATGATACGATATAATATCCATTGTGCAGTGCCATGTATACCTCGCATACACTTCAAATGAATGTGAGTGCGACAGTTCCTTGCTAGGAAATAGTGTTTGCAGATGTCTACGTATCGTAGCCTTAGAGTTCTAATGCTTCGCAAAACGCGATATCGCATCTCATTTCTGTGTTCAATGATAAGATATAATATTCATTGCGAAGTGTCATTTATACCACACATCCGCTTCAAATGAATGTAAATGCGACACTTCCTTGCTAGGAAATGGCGTTTGCAGATGTCTACGTATCGAAGCACTAGAAATCTAAGGCTTCTTAAAACGCGATATCGCATCTCATTTCTATGTTTCGTGATAAGATATAATATTCATTGTGGAGTGTTATGTCTACTTCGTATTCACGTCAAAAGAGTGTAAATGCGAAACTTCCTTCTTAGGATATAGCGTTTGCAGATGTCTCCGTATCGAAGCAATAGACTTCTAATGATTCTTAACTCGCGATATCAAATCTCATTACTGTGTTTCATGATGAGATATAATATTCATTGTGCAGTGTTATGTGTATCTCGTCTATACTTCAAATGAATGTAAATGCGACACTTCCTTGCTAGGAAAAAGCGTTTGCAGATGTCTACGTATCGAAGCAATAGTGTTCTAATGCTTCTTACATCGCGATATCGCATCTCATTTCTATGTTTCGTGATAATATATAGTATTCACTGCGAAGTGTCATGTATACCTCGCATACACTTCTAATGAATGTAAATGCGACACTTCCTTGCTAGGAAATAGCGTTTGCAGATATCTACGTATCGAAGCAATAGAGTCCTAATGCATCTCAAAACGTGATATCGCATCTCATTCCTATGTTTCATGATTAGATATAATATTCAATGTGCAGTGTTATGTACTCCTCGTATTCACTTCAAAAGAAATTAAATGCGACAATACCTTGCTAGGAAATAGCGTTTGCAGATGTCTCCGTGTCGAAGAAATAGTGTTCTAATACTTCTTAAATCGCGATATCGCATCTCATTTCTATGTTTCGTGATAAGGTATAATATTCATTGCGAAGTGTCATGTATACCTCGTATTCCTTTCAAAAGAATGTAAATGCGACACTTCCTTCCTAGGAATTAGCGTTTGCAGATGTCTACGTATCGAAGCAATAGAGTTCTAATGTTTCTAAAATCGTCATATCGCATCTCACTTCTATGTTTCATGATAAGATATAATACTCATTACGAAGTGTCATGTATACCTCGTATTCCTTTCAAAAGAATGTAAATGCGACTCTTCCTTGCTAGGAAATAGAGTTTGCAGATGTCTACGTATCGTAGCATTAGAGTTCTAATGCTTCTCAAAACGCGATATCGCTACGCATTACTATGTTTCACGATAATATATAATATTCATTGTGGAGTGTTATGTATACCTCGTATTCACTTCAAAAGAATGTAAATGCGACACTGCCTTGCTTGGAAATAGCGTTTGCAGTTGTTGTACGTATCGAAGCAATAGAGTTCTAATGCTTCTTAAATCGCCATATTGCATCTCATTTCTATGTTTCATGATAAGATATAGTATACATTGTGGAGTGTTATGTATTAGGTTGGTGCGTATGAAATGTCGGATTCTTAAGTGATTGTATAAAACTGTATATCTTTCTTCAAAAGCTGTTTATTCAATCAAAGTATGCTCCATTCGCTTCAATACACTTCTCCCAACGAGATTTTAAAGCGTAGATGCCTTTTTTAAAAAAATTTTGGTCTTTAGAATTAATAAACTCTGATATCGAGTTTTTTAGACTGTCTTCATTTTCATAGTGTTTGCCCCTTAAAAACAGCTCTAAATGCTTGAAAAAATGAAAATCGGTCCGCGAGAGATCCGGTGAATATGCTGGATGCTGCAAAACTTCATATTCCAGTTCGTTCAGTTTCGCAATTGTTTTGTGCGATGTATGCGGCCGAGCGTTGTCATGGAGCAGTAGCGGGCCATGCCGATTCACAAGCGATGGGAGTACAATTTTTAACTTATCGTGCATCTCATCAATGTACTGGCAGTACTTTTCGGCCTTAATTGTCTCCCCAGGTCGAAGGAACGAATAATGGATTACCCCAGCCGCGTTCCACCAAACTGTGAACAAAATCTTCCGTGGATGAAGCGATGGCCTTGGAGTATGGGCACAAACCTCATCCTTGTCAAGCCACCGAGCACACCTCTTTCTATTGTCATAAAGAACCCATTTTTCGTCACACGTAATGATCCGATCAAAAAATGGCTCTCGGTGAAATCGGGTTAGCAATGATGAGCATACGTTTAACCGATCCAGGTTATTTCGCACTGTCAGTGCGTGCGGTACCCACTTGTCCATCTTCTTAACCTTGCCAATCTCAGAAAGGTGTCTCAATATCGTTGTATGGTCAACTTTCATCCTGATAGCAAGTTCCCTCGTGGATACGGCTGGATCCGCTTCTACTAGAGCCTTCAGGTCATCATTCTTCACAGACGTTTTGGGTCTTCCGCGCAGCTCATTTTGCAGTGAAAAATCGCCAGTCCGAAATTTTTCGAACCAACGCTGCACTTTCCGATCGTTAACCGTGTTCTCCCCAAACGCTTGGTTTATGTTGCGTGCAGCTTTTGCAGCACTATTACCAAGTTTGTACTCATATAAGAAAATGACGCGAATGTTGGCAGAATTCATATCGGTAATAAACTCAAAAGAAATAAAAAAGGGAAGACCTTCGAGAAAACCTATTTTGTTGAAATGAGTCTCTGGCAATGGACAATACGAGTATGAATGAGGTTATGCCAAATACAAAAATATAACGAAAACGGGGAGGAAAACGTCCGCATGTAAAGAGAATCCGACATTTCATACGCACCAACCTAATATCTTACCATGAAACATGGAAATGAGATGCGATATGGCGATTTAAGAAGCATTAGAATTCTATTGCTTCGATACGTAGACATCTGCAAACGCTACTTCCTAGCAAGGAAGTGCCGCATTTACATTCTTTTGAAAGGAATACGAGGTATACATGACACTTCGCAATGAATATTATATCTTATCCTGAAACATAGAATTGAGATGCGATATCGCGATTTAGGAAGCATAAGAACACTATTGCTTCGATACGTAGACATCTGCAAATGCTATTTCCAAGCAATGTGGTGTCGCATTTACATTCATTTGAAGTGTATGCGACGTATACATGACACTTCGCAGTGAATATTATATATTATCATGAAACATAGAAATGAGAAGCGATATCGCGTTTTGAGAAGCCTTAGAACTCTAATGCCACGAAACGTAGACATCGGCAAACGCTACTTCCTAGCAAGGAAGTGTCGCATTTACATTCTTTTGAAGTGAATACGAGGTATACAATGCACTGCACAGTGAATACTATATCTTATCATGAAACATAGAAATGAGATGCGATATGGCGATTTAAGAAGCATTAGAACTCTAATGCCACGATACGCAGACATCTGCAAACGCTATTTCCTAGCAAGGAAGTGTCGCATGTACATTCAACTGAAGTGTATGCGAGATATACATGGCACTTCGCAATGAATATTACATATTATCACGAAACATAGAAATGAGAAGCGATACCGCGTTTTGAGAAGCATTAGAACTCTAATGTCACGATACGCAGATATCTGCAAACGCTATTTCCTAGCAAGGAAGTGTCGCATTTACATTCAATTGAAGTGTATGCGAGATATACATGGCACTTCGCAATGAATATTATATATTATCACGAAACATAGAAATGAGTAGCGATACTGCGTTTTGAGAAGCATTAGAACTCTAATGCCACGATTCGCAGACATCTGCAAACGCTACTTCCTAGCAAGGAAGTGCCGCATTTACATTCTTCTGATGTGAATACGAGGTATACATAACACTCCACAGTGAATATTATATATTATCATGAAACATAGTAACGAATAGCTATATCGCGTTTTGAGAAGCATTAGAACTCTAATGCTACGATACGTAGACATCTGCAAACGCTATTTCCTGGCAAGGAAGTGTCGCATTTACATACATTTGAAGTGAATACGAGGTATACATAAGAGTCCACAATAAATATTATATCTTATCATGAAACATTGGAATGAGATGCAATATGGCGATTTAAGAAGCATTAGAACTCTATTGCTTCGATACGTAGACATATGCAAACGCTACTTCCGAGCAAGGAAGTGTCGCATGTACATTCAATTGAAGTGTATGTGAGATATACATGGCACTTCGCAATGAATATTATATATTATCACGAAACATAGTAACGAATAGCTATATCGCGTTCTGAGAAGCATTAGAACTCTAATGCTACGATACGTAGGCATCTGCAAACGCTATTTCCTGGCAAGGAAGTGTCGCATTTACATACATTTGAAGTGAATACGAGGTATACATAAGGGTCCACAATAAATATTATATCTTATGATGAAACATTGGAATGAGTTGCAATATGGCGATTTAAGAAGCATTAGAACTCTATTGCTTCGATTCGTAGACATCTGCAAACGCTATTTCCTAGCAAAGAAGTGTCGCATTTACTTTAATTTGAAGTATAGACGAGATAAACATAACACTGCACAATGAATATTATATCTTATCATGAAACATAGAAATGAGATGCGATATGGCGATTTAAGAAGCATTAGAACTCCATTGCTTCGATACGTAGACATCTACAAACGCTACTTCCGAGCAAGGAAGTGTCGCATGTACATTCAATTGAAGTGTATGCGAGATATACATGGCACTTCGCAATGAATATTATATATTATCACGAAACATAGAAATGAGAAGCGATACCGCGTTTTGAGAAGCATTAGATCTCTAATGCCACGATACGCAGACATCTGCAAACGCTATTTCCTAGCAAGGAAGTGTCGCATTTACATTCAATTGAAGTGTATGCGAGATATACATGGCACTTCGCAATGAATATTATATATTATCACGAAACATAGAAATGAGTAGCGATACTGCGTTTTGAGAAGCATTAGAACTCTAATGCCACGATTCGCAGACATCTGCAAACGCTATTTCCTAGCAAGGAAGTGTCGCATTTACATTCATTTGAAGTATAGATCAGATATACATAACACTGCACAATGAATATTATATCTTATCATGAAACATAGAAATGAGAGGCGATATCGCCATTTAAGAAGAATTAGAACACTATTGCTTCGATACGTAGACATCTGCAAACGCTACTTCCAAGCGAGCAAGTGTCGCATTTACATTCTTTTGAAAGGAATACAAGGTATACATGACACGTCCCAATGAATACTATATATTATAAAGAAACATAGAAATGAGATGCGATATCGCGTTTTTAGAAGATATAGAACTCTAATGCCACGATACGCAGACATCTGCAAACGCTATTTCCTAGCAAGGAAGTGTCGCATTTACGTTCAATTGCAGTGTATGCAAGGTATACATGACACTACTCGATGAATATTATATACTATCATGAAACATAGAAATGAGAAACGCTGTCGCGTTTTGAGAAGCATTAGAGCACTAACTCTACGATACGTAGACATCTGCAAACGGTATTTCCTAGCAAAGAAGTGTCGCATTTACATTCTTTTGAAATGAATACGAGGTATACATAGCATTCCACAGGGAATATTATATATTATCATGAAACATAGTAACGAATAGCTATATCGCGTTTTGAGATGCATTAGAACTCTAATGCTACGATACGTAGACATCTGCAAACGCTATTTCCTGGCAAGGAAGTGTCGCATTTACATTAATTTGAAGTATAGACGAGATATACATAACACTGCACAATGAATATTATATCTTATCATGAAACATAGAAATGAGATGCGATATGGCGATTTATGAAGTATTAGAACTCTATTGCTTCGATACGCAGGCATCTGCAAACGCTACTTCCTAGCAAGGAAGTGTCGCATTTACATTCTTCTGATGTGAATACGAGGTATACATAACACTCCACAGTGAATATTATATATTATCATGAAACATAGTAACGAATAGCTATATCGCGTTTTGAGATGCATTAGAACTCAAATGCTACGATACGTAGACATCTGCAAACGCTATTTCCTGGCAAAGAAGTGTCGCATTTACATTCTCTTGAAGTGAATACGAGGTATACATAACACTGCACAGTGAATACTATATCTTATCATGAAACATAGAAATGAGATGCGATATGGCGATTTAAGAAGCATTAGAACTCCATTGCTTCGATACGTAGACATCTGCAAACGCTACTTCCTAGGAAGGAAGTGTCGCATGTACATTCAATTGAAGTGTATGCGAGATATACATGGCACTTCGCAATGAATATTATATACTATCACGAAACATAGAAATGAGAAGCGATACCGCGTTTTGAGAAGCATTAGAACTCTAATGCCACGATACGCAGACATCTGCAAACGCTATTTCCTAGCAAGGAAGTGTCGCATTTACATTCAATTGCAGTGTATGCAAGGTATACATGACACTACTCGATGAAAATTATATACTATCATGAAACATAGAAATGAGAAACGCTGTCGCGTTTTGAGAAGCATTAGAGCACTAACTCTACGATACGTAGACATCTGCAAACGGTATTTCCTAGCAAAGAAGTGTCGCATTTACATTCTTTTGAAATGAATACGAGGTATACGTAGCATTCCACAGGGAATATTATATATTATCATGAAACATAGTAACGAATAGCTATATCGCGTTTTGAGATGCATTAGAACTCTAATGCTACGATACGTAGACATCTGCAAACGCTATTTCCTGGCAAGGAAGTGTCGCATTTACATACATTTGATGTGAATACGAGGTATACATAACACTCCAGAATAAATATTATATCTTATCATGAAACATAGAAATGAGATGCGATATGGCGATTTAAGAGGCATTAGAACTCCATTGCTTCGATATGTAGACATCTGCAAACGCTATTTCCAAGCAAGGAATTGTCGCATTTACATTCATTTGAAGTGTATGCGAGGTACACATGACACTACGCAATGCATATTATATACTATCATGAAACATAGAAAGGAGCAACGATGTAGGGTTTTGAGAAGCATTAGAGCACTAATGCTACGATACATAGACATCTGCAAACGCTATTTCCTAGCAAGGAAGTGTCGCATTTACATTCTTTTGAAGTGAATACGAGGTATACATGACACTGCACAGTGAATACTATATCTTATCATGAAACATAGAAATGAGATGCGATATGGCGATTTAAGAAGCATTAGAACTCTAATGCCACGATACGCAGATATCTGCAAACGCTATTTCCAAGCAAGGTATTGTCGCATTTACATTCATTTGAAGTGTATGCGAGGTATACATGACACAACGCAATGAATATTATATTCTATCATGAAACATAGAAAGGAGAAACGATGTCGCGTTTTGAGAAATATTAGAGCACTAATGCTACGATACGTAGACATCAGCAAACGCTATTTCCTAGCAAGGAAGTGTCGCATTTACATTCGTTTGAAGTGTGCGCGAGGTATAGGTGACACTTCGCAATGAATATTATATATTATCATGAAACGTAGATATGAGATGCGATATCGCGAATTAGCAAGCTTTAGAAATCTATTGCTTCGATACGTAGACATCTGCAAACGCTATTTCCTAGCAAGGAAATGTCGCATTTACATTCTTTTGAAATGAATACGAGGTATACATAACACTCCACAGTGAATATTATATATTATCATGAAACATAGTAATGAGTAGCGATATCGCGTTTTGAGAAGCATTAGAACTCTAATGCTACGATACGTAGACATCTGCAAACGCTATTTCCTAGCAAGGAAGTGTCGCATTTACATTCTTTTGAAATGAATACGAGGTATACATAACACTCCACAGTGAATATTATATATTATCATGAAACGTAGTAATTAGTAGCGATATCGCATTTTGAGAAGCATTAGAACTCTAATGCTACGATACGTAGACATCTGCAAACGCTATTTCCTGGCAAGGAAGTGTCGCATTTACATACTTTTGAAGTGAATACGATTTATACATAGCACTCCACAATGAATATTATATCTTATAATGAAACATAGGAATGAGAGGCGATATCGCGATTTAAGAAGAATTAGAACACTATTGCTTCGATACGTAGACATCTGCAAACGCTATTTCCTAGCAAAGAAGTGTCGCATTTACATTAATTTGAAGTATAGACGAGATATACATAACACTGCACAATGAATATTATATCGTATCATGAAACATAGAAATGAGATGCGATATGGCGATTTAAGAAGTATTAGAACTCTATTGCTTCGATACGCAGGCATCTGCAAACGCTACTTCCTAGCAAGGAAGTGTCGCATTTACATTCTTCTGATGTGAATACGAGGTATACATAACACTCCACAGTGAATATTATATATTATCATGAAACATAGTAACGAATAGCTATATCGCGTTTTGAGAAGCATTAGAACTCTAATGCTACGATACGTAGACATCTGCAAACGCTATTTCCCGGCAGGGAAGTGTCGCATTTACATACATTTGAAGTGAATACGAGGTACACATAAGAGTCCACAATAAATATTATATCTTATCATGAAACATTGGAATGAGATGCAATATGGCGATTTAAGAAGCATTAGAACTTTATTGCTTCGATACGTAGACATCTGCAAACTATATTTCCTAGCAAGGAAGTGTCGCATTTACATTCATTTGAAGTATAGACGAGATATACATAACACTGCACAATGAGTATTATATCTTATCATGAAACATAGAAGTGAGATGCGATATGGCGATTTAAGAAGCATTAGAACTCCATTGCTTCGATACGTAGACATCTGCAAACGCTATTTCCTAGCAAGGAAGTGTCGCATTTACTGTCACGTCCCGAGGTGCGGTTGCGCTCGCAACGGTGGCACAAAGTCGTAACCGTTCCCGAAAATAACGCGAATTGCGTCCGGACCGGGTTCGTTGGCGTTTCGGACTCGATAAAACGGTAACTAACACTAAACTTACCTTGCGAAGGCTTGATTCCGCTGTCTGATTTCTCTTTCCAGGTACCTGGAGCGCCTTGGATCCGCAACCGGGATGGCGGCGGCGTACGGCTGGAACGGAGGTACGTCTACGGGAATAAGCGTCCAGGCGGGTTGACTCCGGCTGGCAGGTATCGGCGTTTGGCCCTGACGATTGGCGACTCGTACGGGTCGTGCGGCGAAGGAAACCTCCTTCACAGGAACCAGGACTCGAACGTAGGAAATTGAATATTCTGGTGCATCACCCACGTATTCCCGAGCGAGACGACGAATGAACTCTCTCCTCCCCGCGCGTCGTGTACGCTTTGTCGGAGGTGCAAGGCTCATCGAGAATACTTGAACCTCGGTTGAATACGGCACGGCTAAGCGTTGGTTCGCTCTAGCTTACCGGGATCGACCTGGGCGCAAGATATTCTGTACACGGTAGAAGTGAGGATGGAGCAACTAAGCGCTGGTTCGCTCTAGTCGTCGAGCCTCAAGACTATCGTAGATGAGATATAGAATTAGAATAATCGCGAGCGTACCCGTGGATTAGAATTAAGGAATTGTATTTGAACTCGAATAAAGATACTTTGAATCTGGTAAAAATAAACTATATTCTATGATTTCACTATACTAGATACACTTGACTAAATTCTAAGTTACTGACTAGCGATTACAATGAGAATTAGAAATAGTATAAAGTATCGAACGGACTCCGCTATGGGAGTATGGATAGAGACGAATGCATTAGAGCTAATTGCTCGTTGCGAATGAGCCTATTGCTCGGATCGGAAGTGCATCGTTCGGATGCTGGATTAGAACTCCCCGGTTCGGAGATGAGATATCAACTCTCCAGTTCGGAGATGAGATTTGAACTCCTCCGTTCGGAGGCGAGATTGGAACTCTCCGGTTCGGAGATGAGACGCGAACTGACTCTCGGATCTCGCGTCCGCGACCTCCTCGGGTCGCGCGGCGCGCGAGTCGCTGGGCCCTCGCGGTGGGGCGGACGGTCGGAGTAGGGCGGCCGCTCGGCCCTCGTGGTGGGGCGGCCGTTCGGAGTGGGGCGCGGCCCGCGTTAAGCGTCAGCCGCGAGCGTCGAGTGTGCGCGCGAGTGCACGGAACATAACCGTGCATGAATAAAATATATACATATATTTACTTAAATCTAGGTGTGTGTTGGTGTGTATGTACATAGGTGAGTAGTGTGCTTATTCTAATCCCACATGTACGAGAAGTACGTATAGGGCTTCGTGATCGCTGGGGATTCGATCCAGTATGTGTCGGAGAGCTCCTCGCCCTCGTAATACGGGGTGAAGTCCTCCCCCTCGTGTGTGGAGATCGCGCGTGGGCGCGGCATGGTGCATCCTTCTTCCCTCTCGTACCTTTGTCTCCTTCTGTAGGGACGGCGAGTCGGCGGGTGGCCCGTGTGCAGGGGCTCCGGATACGGATGCTGGGGATGATGAGTTGGACGCCGGAGGGTGGCAGGCGGTACGCCTGACGTTACATTACATTCTTTTGAAATGAATACGAGGTATACATAACACTCCACAGTGTATATTATATATTATCATGAAACATAGTAATGAGTAGCGATACTCCGTTTTGAGAAGCATTAGAACTCTAATGCCACGATTCGCAGACATGTGCAAACGCTATTTCCTAGCAAGGAAGTGTCGCATTTACATTCATTTGAAGTATAGATCAGATATACATAACACTGCACAATGAATATTATATCTTATCATGAAACATAGAAATGAGAGGCGATATCGCCATTTAAGAAGAATTAGAACACTATTGCTTCGATACGTAGACATCTGCAAACGCTACTTCCAAGCAAGCAAGTGTCGCATTTACATTCTTTTGAAAGGAATACAAGGTATACATGACACGTCGCAATGAATACTATATATTATAAAGAAACATAGAAATGAGAAGCGATACCTCGTTTTGAGAAGCATTAGAACTCTAATGCCACGATACGCAGACATCTGCAAACGCTATTTCCTAGCAAGGAAGTGTCGCATTTACATTCAATTGAAGTGCATGCGAGATATACATGGCACTTCGCAATGAATATTATATATTATCACGAAACATAGAAATGAGTAGCGATACTGCGTTTTGAGAAGCATTAGAACTCTAATGCCACGATTCGCAGACATCTGCAAACGCTATTTCCTAGCAGGGAAGTGTCGCATTTACATTCATTTGAAGTATAGATCAGATATACATAACACTGCACAATGAATATTATATCTTATCATGAAACATAGAAATGAGAGGTGATATCGCGATTTAAGAAGAATTAGAACACTATTGCTTCGATCCGTAGACATCTGCAAACGCTATTTCCTAGCAAGGAAGTGTCGCATTTACATTCGTTTGAAGTGTATGCGAGGTATACGTGACACTTCGCAATGAATATTATATATTATCATGAAACATAGATATGAGATGCGATATCGCGTATTTGCATGCTTTAGAAATCTATTGCTTCTATACGTAGACATCTGCAAACGCTATTTCCTAGTAAGGAAGTGTCGCATTTACATTCTTTTGAAGTGAATACGAGGTATACATGACACTACGCAATGAATATTATATACTATCATGAAACATAGAAATGTGAAACGATGTCGCGTTTTGAGAAGCATTAGAGCACTAATGCTACGATACGTAGACACCTGCAAACGCTATTTCCTAGCAAGGAAGTGTCGCATTTACATTCTTCTGAAGTGAATACGAGATATACATAACACTGCACAGTGAATATTATATATTATCATGAAACATAGATATGAGATGCGATATGACGTTTTAAGATGCATTAGAAAACTATTGCTTCGATACGTAGACATCTGCAAACGCTACTGCCTAGCAAGGAAGTGTCGCATTTACATTCTTTTGAAAGGAATGCGAGGTATACATGACACTTCGCAATGAATATTATATCTTATCATGAAACGTAGATATGAGATGCGATACGACGATTTAAGAAGCATTAGAAAACTATTGCTTCGATACGTAGATATCTGCAAACGCTATTTCCTAGCAAGGAAGTGTCGCATTTACATTCTTTTGTAGTGAATACGAGGTATACATAACACTACACAGTGAATATTATATCTTATCATGAAACATAGAAATGAGATGCGATAGGACGATTTAAGAAGCATTAGATCTCTATTGCTTCGATGCGTAGACATCTGCAAACGCTACTTCCTAGCAAGGGAGTGTCGCATTTACATTCACTTGATGTGTATGCGAGGTATACATGACACTACGCAATGAATATTATATACTATCATAAGACATAGAAATGTGAAACGATGTCGCGTTTTGAGAAGCATTAGAGCACTAATGCTACGATACGTAGACATCTGCAAACGCTATTTCCTAGCAAGGAAGTGTCGCATCTACATTCATTTGAAGTGAATACGAGGCATACATAACACTGCACAGTGAATATTATATCTTATCATGAAACATAGAAATGAGATGCGATATGGCGATTTAAGAAGCATTAGAACTCTATTGCTTCGATACGTAGACATCTGCAAACGCTATTTCCTAGCAAGGAAGTGTCGCATTTACATTCATTTGAAGTATAGACGAGATATACATAACACTGCACAAGAATATTATATCTTATCATGAAACATAGAAATGAGATTCGATATGGCGATTTAAGGAGCATTAGAACTCCATTGCTTCGATACGTAGACATCTGCAAACGCTACTTCCGAGCAAGGAAGTGTCGCATGTACATTCAATTGAAGTGTATGTGAGATACACATGGCACTTCGCAATGAATGTTATATATTATCACGAAACACAGAAATGAGAAGCGATACCGCGTTTTGAGAAGCATTAGAACTCTAATGCCACGATACGCAGACATCTGCAAACGCTATTTCCTAGCAAGGAAGTGTCGCATTTACATTCAATTGAAGTGCATGCGAGATATACATGGCACTTCGCAATGAATATTATATATTATCACGAAACATAGAAATGAGTAGCGATACTGCGTTTTGAGAAGCATTAGAACTCTAATGCCACGATTCGCAGACATCTGCAAACGCTATTTCCTAGCAGCGAAGTGTCGCATTTACATTCATTTGAAGTATAGATCAGATATACATAACACTGCACAATGAATATTATATCTTATCATGAAACATAGAAATGAGCGGTGATATCGCGATTTAAGAAGAATTAGAACACTATTGCTTCGATCCGTATACATCTGCAAACGCTATTTCCTAGCAAGGAAGTGTCGCATTTACATTCGTTTGAAGTGTATGCGAGGTATACGTGACACTTCGCAATGAATATTATATATTATCATGAAACATAGATATGAGATGCGATATCGCGAATTAGCAAGCTTTAGAAATCTATTGCTTCGATACGTAGACATCTGCAAACGCTATTTCCTAGCAAGGAAGTGTCGCATTTACATTCTTTTGAAATGAATACGAGGTATACATAACACTCCACAGTGAATATTATATATTATCATGAAACATAGTAATGAGTAGCGATATCGCGTTTTGAGAAGCATTAGAAATCTAATGCTACCATACGTAGACATCTGCAAGCGCTATTTCCTGGCAAGGAAGTGTCGCATTTACATTCTTTTGAGGTGAATACGAGGTATACATAAAACTG
Source organism: Xylocopa sonorina (assembly GCF_050948175.1). Taxonomy (NCBI): domain Eukaryota; kingdom Metazoa; phylum Arthropoda; class Insecta; order Hymenoptera; family Apidae; genus Xylocopa; species Xylocopa sonorina. Next base: position 1,040,395 of record NW_027490129.1, on the reverse strand, counting down.
CACATTGAATATTATATCTTATCATGAAACATAGAAATGAGTTGCGATATGGCGATTTAAGGGGCATTAGAACTTTATTGCTTCGATACGTAGACATCTGCAAACGCTATTTCCTAGCAATGAAGTGTCGCATTTACAATCATTTGAAGTGTATGCAAGGTATACACGACACTACTCGATGAATATTATATACTATCATGAAACATAGAAATGAGAAACGCTGTCGCGTTTTGAGAAGCATTAGGGCACTAACTCTACGATACGTAGACATCTGCAAACGGTATTTCCTAGCAAGGAAGAGTCGCATTTACATTCTTCTGATGTGAATACGAGGTATACATAACACTGCACAGTGAATATTATTTCTTATCATGAAACATAGAAATGAGATGCGATAAGGCGATTTAAGAAGCTTTAGAACGTTATTGCTTCGATACGAAGACATCAGCAAACGCTATTTCCTAGCAGGGAAGTGTCGCATTTACATTCATTTGAAGTGTATGCAAGGTATACATGACACTACTCGATGAATATTATATACTATCATGAAACATAGAAATGAGAAACGCTGTCGCGTTTTGAGAAGCATTAGAGCACTAACTCTACGATACATAGACATCTGCAAATGCTATTTCCTAGCAAGGAAGTGTCGCATTTACATTCCTTTGAAGTGAATACGAGGTATACATAACACTGCACAGTGAATATTATATCTTATCATGAAACATAGAAATGTGAAACGATGTCGCGTTTTGAGAATCATTAGAGCACTAATGCTACGATACGTAGACATCTGCAAACGCTATTTCCTAGCAAGGAAGTGTCGCATCTACATTCATTTGAAGTGAATACGAGGCATACATAACACTGCACAGTGAATATTATATCTTATCATGAAACATAGGAATGAGATGCAATATGGCGATTTGAGAAGCATTAGAACTATATTGCATCGATACGTAGACATCTGCAAACGCTATTTCCTAGCAAGGAAGTGTCGCATTTACATTCATTTGAAGTATAGACTAGATATACATAACACTGCACAATGAATATTATACCTTATCATGAAACATAGGAATGAGATGCGATATGGCGATTTAAGAAGCATTAGAACCCTATTGCTTCGATACGTAGACATCTGCAAACGCTACTTCCTAGCGAAGAAGTGTCGCATTTACATTCTTCTGATGTGAATACGAGGTATACATAACACTGCACAGTGAATATTATTTCTTATCATGAAACATAGAAATGAGATGCGATAAGGCGATTTAAGGAGCTTTAGAACGTTATTGCTTCGATACGAAGACATCAGCAAACGCTATTTCCTAGCAAGGAAGTGTCGCATTTACATTCTTTTGAGGTGAATACGAGGTATACATAAAACTGCACATTGAATATTATATCTTATCATGAAACATAGGAATGAGATGCAATATGGCGATTTGAGAAGCATTAGAGCTCTATTGCATCGATACGTAGACATCTGCAAACGCTATTTCCTAGCAAGGAAGTGTCGCATTTGCATTCATTTGAAGTATAGACTAGATATACATAACACTGCACAATGAATATTATACCTTATCATGAAACATAGGAATGAGATGCGATATGGCGATTTAAGAAGCATTAGAACTCTATTGCTTCGATACGTAGACATCTGCAAACGCTACTTCCTAGCGAAGAAGTGTCGCATTTACATTCTTCTGATGTGAATACGAGGTATACATAACACTGGACAGTGAATATTATTTCTTATCATGAAACATAGAAATGAGATGCGATAAGGCGATTTAAGGAGCTTTAGAACGTTATTGCTTCGATACGAAGACATCAGCAAACGCTATTTCCTAGCAAGGAAGTGTCGCATTTACATTCATTTGAAGTGTATGCAAGGTATACATGACACTACTCGATGGATATTATATACTGTCATGTAACATAGAAATGAGAAACGCAGTCGCGTTTTGAGAAGCATTAGAGCACTAACTCTACGATACATAGACATCTGCAAACGCTACTTCCTAGCAAGGAAGAGTCGCATTTACATTCTTCTGATGTGAATACGAGGTATACATAACACTGCACAGTGAATATTATTTCTTATCATGAAACATAGAAATGAGATGCGATAAGGCGATTTAAGAAGCTTTAGAACGTTATTGCTTCGATACGAAGACATCAGCAAACGCTATTTCCTAGCAAGGAAGTGTCGCATTTACATTCATTTGAAGTGTATGCAAGGTATACATGACACTACTCGATGAATATTATATACTATCATGAAACATAGAAATGTGAAACGATGTCGCGTTTTGAGAAGCATTAGAGCACTAATGCTACGATACGTAGACATCTGCAAACGCTATTTCCTAGCAAGGAAGTGTCGCATCTACATTCATTTGAAGTGAATACGAGGCATACATAACACTGCACAGTGAATATTATATCTTATCATGAAACATAGGAATGAGATGCAATTTGGCGATTTGAGAAGCATTAGAACTATATTGCATCGATACGTAGACATCTGCAAACGCTATTTCCTAGCAAGGAAGTGTCGCATTTACATTCATTTGAAGTATAGACTAGATATACATAACACTGCACAATGAATATTATACCTTATCATGAAACATAGGAATGAGATGCGATATGGCGATTTAAGAAGCATTAGAACCCTATTGCTTCGATAAGTAGACATCTGCAAACGCTACTTCCTAGCGAAGAAGTGTCGCATTTACATTCTTCTGATGTGAATACGAGGTATACATAACACTGCACAGTGAATATTATTTCTTATCATGAAACATAGAAATGAGATGCGATAAGGCGATTTAAGGAGCTTTAGAACGTTATTGCTTCGATACGAAGACATCAGCAAACGCTATTTCCTAGCAAGGAAGTGTCGCATTTACATTCATTTGAAGTGTATGCAAGGTATACATGACACTACTCGATGAATATTATATACTGTCATGTAACATAGAAATGAGAAACGCAGTCGCGTTTTGAGAAGCATTAGAGCACTAACTCTACGATACATAGACATCTGCAAACGCTACTTCCTAGCAAGGAAGAGTCGCATTTACATTCTTCTGATGTGAATACGAGGTATACATAACACTGCACAGTGAATATTATTTCTTATCATGAAACATAGAAATGAGATGCGATAAGGCGATTTAAGAAGCTTTAGAACGTTATTGCTTCGATACGAAGACATCAGCAAACGCTATTTCCTAGCAAGGAAGTGTCGCATTTACATTCATTTGAGGTGTATGCAAGGTATACATGACACTACTCGATGAATATTATATACTATCATGAAACATAGAAATGAGAAACGCTGTCGCGTTTTGAGAAGCATTAGAGCACTAACTCTACGATACATAGACATCTGCAAATGCTATTTCCTAGCAAGGAAGTGTCGCATTTACATTCCTTTGAAGTGAATACGAGGTATACATAACACTGCACAGTGAATATTATATCTTATCATGAAACATAGAAATGTGAAACGATGTCGCGTTTTGAGAAGCATTAGAGCACTAATGCTACGATACGTAGACATCTGCAAACGCTACTTCCTAGCAAGGAAGTGTCGCATCTACATTCATTTGAAGTGAATACGAGGCATACATAACACTGCACAGTGAATATTATATCTTATCATGAAACATAGGAATGAGATGCAATTTGGCGATTTGAGAAGCATTAGAACTATATTGCATCGATACGTAGACATCTGCAAACGCTATTTCCTAGCAAGGAAGTGTCGCATTTACATGCATTTGAAGTATAGACTAGATATACATAACACTGCACAATGAATATTATACCTTATCATGAAACATAGGAATGAGATGCGATATGGCGATTTAAGAAGCATTAGAACTCTATTGCTTCGATACGTAGACATCTGCAAACGCTACTTCCTAGCGAAGAAGTGTCGCATTTACATTCTTCTGATGTGAATACGAGGTATACATAACACTGCACAGTGAATATTATTCCTTATCATGAAACATAGAAATGAGATGCGATAAGGCGATTTAAGGAGCTTTAGAACGTTATTGCTTCGATACGAAGACATCAGCAAACGGTATTTCCTAGCAAGGAAGTGTCGTATTTACATTCATTTGAAGTGTATGCAAGGTATGCATGACACTACTCGATGAATATTATATACTGTCATGTAACATAGAAATGAGAAACGCTGTCGCGTTTTGAGAAGCATTAGAGCACTAACTCTACGATACATAGACATCTGCAAACGCTACTTCCTAGCAAGGAAGAGTCGCATTTACATTCTTCTGATGTGAATACGAGGTGTACATAACACTGCACAGTGAATATTATATCTTATCATGAAACATAGAAATGTGAAACGATGTCGCGTTTTGAGAAGCATTAGAGCACTAATGCTACGATACGTAGACATCTGCAAACGCTATTTCCTAGCAAGGAAGTGTCGCATCTACATTCATTTGAAGTGAATACGAGGCATACATAACACTGCACAGTAAATATTATATCTTATCATGAAACATAGGAATGAGATGCGATATGGCGATTTAAGAAGCATTAGAAATCTATTGCTTCGATACGTAGACATCTGCAAACGCTATTTCCTAGTAAGGAAGTGACGCATTTACATTCTTTTGAAGTGTATCCGAGGTATACATGACACTTCGCAATGAATATTATATATTATCATGAAACATATATATGAGATGCGATATCGCGGATTAGCAAGCTTTAGAGATCTATTGCTTCTATACGTAGACATCTGCAAACGCTATTTCCTAGCAAGGAAGTGTCGCATTTACATTCTTTTGAAGTGAATACGAGGTATACATGACACTACGCAATGAATATTATATACTATCATGAAACATAGAAATGTGAAACGATGTCGCGGTTTGAGAAGCATTAGAGCACTAATGCTACGATACGTAGACATCTGCAAACGCTATTTCCTAGCAAGGAAGTGTCGCATCTACATTCATTTGAAGTGAATACGAGGCATACATAACACTGCACAGTGAATATTATATCTTATCATGAAACATAGAAATGAGATGCGATATGGCGATTTAAGAAGCATTAGAACTCTATTGCTTTGATACGTTGACATCTGCAAAGCAAGGAAGTGCCGCATTTACATTCTTTTGAAAGGAATACGAGGTATACATGACACTTCGCAATGAATATTATATCTTAACATGAAACATAGAAATGATATGCGATATGACGATTTAAGAAGCATTAGAATTCTACTGCTTCGGTACATAGACATCTGCAAACGCTATTTCCTAGCAAGGAAGTGTCGCATTTACATTCTTCTGAAGTGAATACGAGGTATTCATAACACTGCACGATGAATATTATATCTCATCATGAAACATTAAAATGAGATGCGATATCGCGATTTATGTAGCTTTAGATATCTATTGCTTCGATACGTAGACATCTGCAAACGCTATTTCCTAGCAAGGAAGTGTCGCATTTGCATTCATTTGAAGTGTATGCGAGGTATACATGTGTCACGTCCCGAGGTGCGGTTGCGCTCGCAACGGTGGCACAAAGTCGTAACCGTTCCCGAAAATAACGCGAATTGCGTCCGGACCGGGTTCGTTGGCGTTTCGGACTCGATAAAACGGTAATTAACACTAAACTTACCTTGCGAAGGCTTGATTCCGCTGTCTGATTTCTCTTTCTAGGTACCTGGAGCGCCTTGGATCCGCAACCGGGATGGCGGCGGCGTTCGGCTGGAACGGAGGTACGGGTCGTGCGGCGAAGGAAACCTCCTTCACAGGTACCAGGACTCGAACGCAGGATATTGAATATTCTGGTGCATCACCCACGTATTCCCGAGCGAGACGACGAATAAACTCTCTCCTCCCCGCGCGTCGTGTACGCTTTGTCGGAGGTGCAAGGCTCGTCGAGAATACTTGAACTTCGGTCGAGTACGGCGCGGCTAAGCGTTGGTTCGCTCTAGCTTACCGGGATCAACCTGGGCGCAAGATATTCTGTATACGGTAGAAGTGAGGATGGAGCAACTAAGCGCTGGTTCGCTCTAGTCGTCGAGCCTCAAGACTATCGCAGATGAGATATAGAAATAGAATAATCGCGAGCGTACCCGTGGAGTAGAATTAAGGAATTGTATTTGGACTCGAATAAAGATACTTTGAATCTGGTAAAAATAAACTATATTCTATGATTTCACTATACTAAATACACTTGACTAAGTTCTAAGTTACTGACTAGCGATTACAATGAGAATTAGAAATAGTATAAAGTATCGAATGGACTCCGCTATGGGAGTATGGATAGAGACGAATGCATTAGAGCTAATTGCTCGTTGCGAATGAGCCTATTGCTCGGATCGGAAGTGCATCGTTCGGATGCTGGATTAGAACTCCTCGGTTCGGAGATGAGTTAGCAACTCTCCAGTTCGGAGATGAGATTGGAACTGACTCTCGGATCTCGCGTCCGCGACCTCCTCGGGTCGCGCGGCGCGCGAGTCGCTGGGCCCTCGCGGTGGGGCGGACGGTCGGAGTAGGGCGGCCGCTCGGCCCTCGTGGTGGGGCGGCCGTTCGGAGTGGGGCGCGGCCCGCGTTAAGCGTGAGCCGCGAGCGTCGAGTGTGCGCGCGAGTGCACGGAACATAACCGTGCATGAATAAAATATATACATATATTTACTTAAATCTAGGTGTGTGTTGGTGTGTATGTACATATATGAGTAGTGTGCTTATTCTAATCCCACATGTACGAGAAGTACGTATAGGGCTTCGTGATCGCTGGGGATTCGACCCAGTATGTGTCGGAGAGCTCCTCGCCCTCGTAATACGGGGTGAAGTCCTCCCCCTCGTGTGTGGAGATCGCGCGTGGGCGCGGCATGCTGCATCCCTCTTCCCTCTCGTACCTTTGTCTCCTTCTGTAGGGACGGCGAGTCGGCGGGTGGCCCGTGTGCAGGGGCTCCGGATACGGATGCTGGGGATGATGAGGTGGACGCCGGAGGGTGGCAGGCGGTACGCCTGACGTTACACATGTCACTTCGCAGTGAATATTATATCTTAACATGAAGCATAGAAGTGATATGCGATATGGCGATTTAAGAAGCATTAGAAATCTATTGCTTCGATACGTAGACATCTGCAAACGCTATTTCCTAGTAAGGAAGTGACGCATTTACATTCATTTGAAGTGTATCCGAGGTATACATGACACTTCGCAATGAATATTATATATTATCATGAAACATAGATATGAGATGCGATATCGCGAATTAGCAAGCTTTAGAGAACTATTGCTTCTATACGTAGACATCTGCAAACGCTATTTCCTAGCAAGGAAGTGTCGCATTTACATTCTTTTGAAGTGAATACGAGGTATACATGACACTACGCAATGAATATTATATACTATCATGAAACATAGAAATGTGAAACGATGTCGCGTTTTGAGAAGCATTAGAGCACTAATGCTACGATACGTAGACATCTGCAAACGCTATTTCCTAGCAAGGAAGTGTCGCTTCTACATTCATTTGAAGTGAATACGAGGCATACATAACACTGCACAGTGAATATTATATCTTATCATGAAACATAGAAATGAGATGCGATATGGCGATTTAAGAAGCATTAGAACTCTATTGCTTCGATACGTTGACATCTGCAAACGCTATTTCCTAGCAAGGAAGTGTCGCATCTACATTCATTTGAAGTGAATACGAGGCATACATAACACTGCACAGTGAATATTATATCTTATCATGAAACATAGGAATGAGATGCGATATGGCGATTTAAGAAGCATTAGAAATCTATTGCTTCGATACGTAGACATCTGCAAACGCTATTTCCTAGTAAGGAAGTGACGCATTTACATTCATTTGAAGTGTATCCGAGGTATACATGACACTTCGCAATGAATATTATATATTATCATGAAACATAGATATGAGATGCGATATCGCGAATTAGCAAGCTTTAGAGATCTATTGCTTCTATACGTAGACATCTGCAAACGCTATTTCCTAGCAAGGAAGTGTCGCATTTACATTCTTTTGAAGTGAATACGAGGTATACATGACACTACGCAATGAATATTATATACTATCATGAAACATAGAAATGTGAAACGATGTCGCGTTTTGAGAAGCATTAGAGCACTAATGCTACGATACGTAGACATCTGCAAAAGCTATTTCCTAGCAAGGAAGTGTCGCATCTACATTCTTCTGAAGTGAATACGAGGTATTCATAACACTGCACAATGAATATTATATCTCATCATGAAACATTGAAATAAGATGCGATATCGCTATTTATGAAACTTTAGATATCTATTGCTTCGATACGTAGACATCTGCAAACGCTATTTCCTAGAAAGGAAGTGTCGCATTTGCATTCATTTGAAGTGTATGCGAAGTATACATGACACTTCGCAATGAATATTATATCTTATCATGAAACATAGAAATGAGGTGCGATATGGTGATTTAAGACGTATTAGATCTGTATTGCTTCGATACGTAGACATCTGCAAACGCTACTTCCTAGCAAGGAAGTGTCGCATTTTCATTCTTTTGAAAGGAATACGAGGTATACATGACACTTCGCAATGAATATTTTATCCTAACATGAAACATAGAAATGATATTGCGATATGACGATTTAAAAAACATTAGAATCCTTCTGCTTCTATACGTAGACATCTGCAAACGCTATTTCCTAGCAAGGAAGTGTCGCATCTACATTCATTTGAAGTGAATACGAGGCATACATAACACTGCACAGTGAATATTATATCTTATCATGAAACACAGAAATGAGATGCGATATCGCCATATAAGAAGCTTTAGAACTCTACTGCTTCGATACGTAGTCATCTGCAAACGCTATTTACTAGCAAGGAAGTGTCGCATTTACAATCATTTGAAGCGTATGCGAGGTATACGTGACAGTAAGCAGTGAATATTATATATTATCATGAAACATAGAAATGAGATGCAATATGGCGATTTAAGAAGCTTTAGAACCCTATTGTTTCGATACATCGACATCTGGACCAGCTATATCCTAGCAATTAAGTGTTGCACTTACATTCATTTGAAGTGTAGACGACGAATACGTAACACTTCGCAACGAATATTACGTCTTATCATGAATGACAGAAATGAGATGCGATATCGCGTTTTAAGAAGCATTAGAACTCTCTTGCTACGATACGTAGACATTCGCAAACGCTATTTCCTAGCAAGGAAGTGTCGCATTTACAATCTTTTGAAGTGGATATGAGGTATACATAACACTGCACAATGAATATTATACCTTGACATGAAACATAGATATGCGGGGCGATACCGCGTTTTTGGAAGCATTAGAACACTATTGCTTCGATACGTGGACATCTGCAAACGCTGTATCCTAGGAAGGAAGTGTCGCATTAACATTCTTCTGAAGTGAATACGAGGTATACATAACACTGCACAATGAATATCATATCTTATCATGAAACATAGAAATGAGGTGCGATATCGCGTTTCAAGAAGCATTAGAACTCTATTGCTACCATACGTAGACATCTGCAGACGCTATTTCCTAGCAAGGAAGTGTCGCATTTACATTCAATTGAAGTGAATACGAGGTATACATGACACTTCGCAATGAATATTATATCTTATCATGACACATAGAAATAGGATGCGATACCTCATTTTAACAAGAATTAGAACCCTATTGCTTCGATACGTGGACATCTGCAAGTGCTATTTCTTGGCAGGGAAGTGTCGCGTTTACATTCTTTTGAAGTGAATACGAGGTATACATAACACTCCACAATGAATATTATGTCTTACCATGAAACGTAGAAATGAGATGCAATATGGCGATTTAAGAAGCATTAGAAATCTATTAGTTCGATACGTAGACATCTGCAAACGCTACTTCCTAGCAAGGAAGTGTCGCATTTACATTCTTTTGAAAGGAATACAAGGTATACATGACACTTCGCAATGAAGATTATATCTTATCATGAAACATAGAAATGAGATGCGATATCGCGTTTTGAGAAGCATTAGAACTCTAATGCCACGATACGTAGACATCTGCAAACGCTATATCCTAGCAAGGAAGTGACGTCTTTACATTCATTTGAAGTATAGACGAGATATACATAACACTGCACAATGAATATTATATCTTATCATGAAACATAGAAATGAGATGCGATATGGCGATTTATGAAGCTTTAGAAATCTATTGCTTCGATAGTTAGATATCTGCAAACAATATTTCCTAGCAAGGAACTGTCGCACACACATTCATTTGAAGGTTATGCGAGGTATACATGGCACTGCACAATGGATATTATATCGTATCATGAAACATAGAAATGAGATGCGATATCGCGATTTAACAAGCGTTAGAACTCTATTGCTACGATAGGTAGACATCTACAAACGCTATTTCTTTACAAGGAAGAGTCGCATTCACATTCTTTTGAAGTGAATACGAGGTATACATGACACTTCGCAATGAATATTATATCTTATCATGAAACATAGAAATGAATTGCGATCTCGCGTTTGAACAAGCGTTAGAACTCTTTTGCCATGACACATAGACACCTGCAAATGCTATTTACTAGGAAGGAAGTGTAGCAGTTAAATTCATTTGATGTGTATGCGAGGTATAAGTGACATTTCGCAATGAATATTATATCTTGTCACGAAATATAGAAATGAGATGCGATATCGCGATTTATGAAGCATTAGAACACTATTGCTTCGATACGAAGACATCTGCAAACGCTATTTAATGGAAAGAAAGTGCTGCGTTTACATTCTTTTGAAGCGAATACGAGGTATACATAACACTCCACAATGAATATTATATATTATCATGAAACACAGAAATGAGAAGCCATATTGCGTTTTGAGAAGCAGTAGTGTAACGTCAGGCGTACCGCCTGCCACCCTCCGGCGTCCACCTCATCATCCCCAGCATCCGTATCCGGAGCCCCTGCACACGGGCCACCCGCCGACTCGCCGTCCCTACAGAAGGAGACAAAGGTACGAGAGGGAAGAGGGATGCAGCATGCCGCGCCCACGCGCGATCTCCACACACGAGGGGGAGGACTTCACCCCGTATTACGAGGGCGAGGAGCTCTCCGACACATACTGGGTCGAATCCCCAGCGATCACGAAGCCCTATACGTACTTCTCGTACATGTGGGATTAGAATAAGCACACTACTCACCTATGTACATACACACCAACACACACCTAGATTTAAGTGAATATATGTATGTATTTTATTCATGCACGGTTATGTTCCGTTGCACTCGCGCGCACACTCGACGCTCGCGGCTCACGCTTAACGCGGGCCGCGCCCCACTCCGAACGGCCGCCCCACCACGAGGGCCGAGCGGCCGCCCTACTCCGACCGTCCGCCCCACCGCGAGGGCCCAGCGACTCGCGCGCCGCGCGACCCGAGGAGGTCGCGGACGCGAGATCCGAGAGTCAGTTCGCGTCTCATCTCCGAACCGGAGAGTTCCAATCTCGCCTCCGAACGGAGGAGTTCAAATCTCATCTCCGAACTGGAGAGTTCGTATCTCATCTCCGAACCGAGGAGTTCTAATCCAGCATCCGAACGATGCACTTCCGAGCAATAGGCTCATTCGCAACGAGCAATTAGCTCTAATGCATTCGTCTCTATCCATACTCCCATAGCGGAGTCCATTCAATACTTTATACTATTTCTAATTCTCATTGTAATCGCTAGTCAGTAACTTAGAATTTAGTCAAGTGTATCTAGTATAGTGAAATCATAGAATATAGTTTATTTTTACCAGATTCAAAGTATCTTTATTCAAGTTCAAATACAATTCCTTAATTCTACTCCACGGGTACGCTCGCGATTATTCTATTTCTATATCTCATCTGCGATAGTCTTGAGGCTCGACGACTAGAGCGAACCAGCGCTTAGTTGCTCCATCCTCACTTCTACCGTGTACAGAATATCTTGCGCCCAGGTTGATCCCGGTAAGCTAGAGCGAACCAACGCTTAGCCGCGCCGTACTCGACCGAAGTTCAAGTATTCTCGACGAGCCTTGCACCTCCGACAAAGCGTACACGACGCGCGGGGAGGAGAGAGTTTATTCGTCGTCTCGCTCGGGAATACGTGGGTGATGCACCAGAATATTCCATTTCCTACGTTCGAGTCCTGGTTCCTGTGAAAGAGGTTTCCTTCGCCGCACGACCCGTACGAGTCGCCAATCGTCAGGGCCCAACGCCGATACCTGCCAGCCGGAGTCAACCCGCCTGGACGCTTATTCCCGTAGACGTACCTCCGTTCCAGCCGTACGCCGCCGCCATCCCGGTTGCGGATCCAAGGCGCTCCAGGTACCTGGAAAGAGAAATCAGACAGCGGAATCAAGCCTTCGCAAGGTAAGTTTCGTGTTAATTACCGTTTTATCGAGTCCGAAACGCCAACGAACCCGGTCCGGACGCAATTCGCGTTATTTTCGGGAACGGTTACGACTTTGTGCCACCGTTGCGAGCGCAACCGCACCTCGGGACGTGACACGAAAGTTATTTTTGGTGACAGCGGTGGGATAGCCACGCGTTTCCTCCGGAAATTCCGCCGAAAGGAACCGCGAAACTAGATATGGCAACCCGGACTCCGACAAAAACGCGCCAGCAGACACAGCGAGCCGCCGCGATGGCCGATTCTGAACGCGAAAAACGCACTAGCAGAACGCTTGATTTCCAAGACGCTATCGCCGAGCCTCTTCCTAGTACCGCGCAACAAAATACTTCCGCGAAAAATACGAAAGCGACCGATCCGAGTAATGCCGCGTTGCTCCAGCAAATAGAAATTCTACGTCGTGAATTAGAATCTATTCGCAGAACGCCTGATTTAACGCGCGACGATACTGTTTCTCTAGATATTCCTCGGGGAAATCCGCTTTCCGGACATAATTCGAGCTCCGATTTCAATACAAATAGTTCGCAACACGACGAGCTATCACTTAAGCAGGCCCTCGAAGCTGTGCCGACATTCGATGGTCAGAACATTCCCATTCTTCAGTTTACCCGAGCGTGTAAACGCGCTTATGAGCTTATCCCTAATGGGTGCGAGCGAACTTTCACACGCCTGCTTAAGGGAAAACTCAAGGGTCGTGCCTACGCCGCGCTAGAAGACGAGCCATGTTACACAATACTCGAATTAACGGACGTTCTTCGCAGCACATTTTGCTCCGTAAAATCAGCTCATCATTATCGGGGTGAACTTGCAAATATATTCATGCGCGCGAACGAGCACATTCTAGATTACATCGGTCGAGTAAAAGATCTTAGAACCGCCATAATCGATTGCGAAAGGCTTGCTCGACGAGACACACCGGAATCGCTCGATGACGTAGACGCGCTCACATTACAATGTTTTAAAGACGGTCTCATTCCGGAAATTCGAATGCAAATGACGATAAATTCATTCGGCACATTGCGAGAAACGTTCGCTCGAGCGCGAGAGCTTTACCAAATGCACGAACGTGATTGCAACCGACTAGGTAGATCGCGTGCCGCGCGACCAGAATCGCGCGAAAAACCAGCCGAAGTTATTTGCCGAAAATGTAATAATATCGGACATTACGCGACCGAGTGTCGGCTCAGACCGCCATCGCCGTACCGACCGCAGGAATACTTGCGATCCAGGGACGTACCGCCTCCTACTCGAGGCCCCGCGTACGAACAACCGAGACAAATCGTAGCCAGGGACGCGCCCAAATTTTGTCGCTATTGCAAGACACCGGGGCACGAAATAGGCGAGTGCCGCAAAAGACAGTACAACAACGCGGTAAATAAAAATTCGGGAAACGACAATGGCCTCCGCACCCGCCGCGAGACAGGTGGCGAGGCCGCGCACCAAGTCCGTCCTCTCGCCGCGAACAACTCCAACGCGGAAATCGACGAAACGCCGCGATAAACATAACCGGAAAAACTAGCACGCCAAACGTAGTTCTAAAATCCGATCTTCTAATTTCACCAACTCGCTTCATGGTGGACACTGGGGCGGAAATAAATATTATAAAACGTTCGGCTCTAAAAGCATCCGCGCGAATCGATAAGTCCGAGATCGTAATAATAACAGGGGTAACCGATGGCAAAACCGCAACCTTAGGGACGGTGAATCTTGTCATTTTCGGTCGCGTCGTTCCTTTTAATGTGGTCGAGGATGATTTTCCCCTTAAACCAAGCGGGATCCTCGGCTCCGGGTTCTGTATGGACGCAGAAATCTCTTTTCCAAATAAAATAATCAAATGGAATGGTAAGAGAATTCCTTTCGAAGACGATATCGAAACACTCGAGGAACCGTCACCGGACTCGAAAATAAAGCCTCTCCTATCGCCGAAACGTAAACAAGCGCCGCGCACGGAATCTATTCCCCCTCCGCCGCCGCGCCCGCCGCGTAAATCATCGCCTCCGCTGAAACGCGATGCAGCAACGAAATCGAAGCTTCGAACGCAAGACAAAGCAGCTTCTCCGAAGTCAGGAGACCGTATCTCCATTCCGCCGAGATCAAATATCGGTATCAAGGTCCGCGTAGTTAATTCGAACCTCGCGGAAGGTATAATTCCCCGTATCGATCTTGCGCCGGGTATATTTTTCGGAAACGCTCTCGTCAGAGTAATTCGGGGCAAAGCGGTAACTCGAATAATTAATTCATCCGACCGCGCCGTCGAAATCGCGTTACCAGAAATCGTACTTGAGCCCGCGCAAATCATGACTCCCCTCCACGAGGAGGATAGTCCGTCGCTGTATCCGGTTTTTTCTAAATCTACTAAATCTAACGTATCCGCCGTACCGATCGGCTCATCCCAAAAAGGGAAAACTTCTATTTCTTTCTCGAGTCAGACACCATACTCGACAATCGAAACTCCTCCTTCGCGTTGCAAAATCGCGAATGTTCAACAGATCTCTTATGCTCAGGCGGTTAAAAATAATATACAACAGGCGCCGTTAAAACAAACATCGAAATCCGCCAATCCTTCGAAATCTCGCCTAGACCGAATTCTTAGTCTCCTCCGTCTCGACCACCTCAACGCAGAGGAAAGAGAGCACGTCGTCCGTCTCGTTCAAAGCACGCAGGAGCTTTTTCACATTGAGGGGGATAAATTAGGGCATACGTCAGCAACCACGCACAAGATTCCAACCGTCGACGACCGCCCCGTCAATGTGAAACAATACCGTTTCCCACCAGCTCATAAGGAGGAGATTCGACGACAAGTCGACAAATTTTTACAAAATGGTGTCATCTCTCCGTCAAAATCACCATATAATTCGCCATTGTGGGTTGTCCCAAAGAAACCGGACTCCTTGGGCAACAAGCAATGGCGCGTCGTCATCGACTACCGCGCACTCAATGAGAAATCTGTCGCCGATGCCTATCCCCTCCCTTGCATTACCGAGATACTTGATCAGCTCGGGAGCGCGAAGTATTTTAGTACATTCGATCTCGCGAGCGGATTTCACCAGATCCCAATGGAGCCCGCCGATGCTCCCAAAACCGCTTTTTCGACGCCTCACGGGCATTATGAATTTAAAAGAATGCCATTCGGATTAAAAAATGCGCCAGCGACGTTCCAACGACTTATGGACAATGTCCTGTCCGGTCTCCAGGGGAACGAAATTTTCGTCTATTTGGACGACATTGTTATCTACGCTAGCTCTCTTCAAGAACATCGACTTAAATTCGATAAATTAACTCAACGGCTCAAAGAAGCTAATTTAGTATTGCAGCCGGATAAGTGCGAATTCTTGAGGAGAGAAGTAAGCTATTTGGGTCATATTATCAGTGAGCACGGTGTAAAACCTGACCCTGCGAAAATTAGCGCCGTCAAAAATTTTCCGCGCCCGCGCAACGCGAAACAGATCAAACAATTCCTCGGGCTCGCGGGATACTACAGGCGGTTCATCGCAAATTTTTCTAATATTGCTAAGCCACTTACAAATTTGTTAAAAAAAGACGCGCCCTTTGTATGGCGTAACGAGCAAGAGAATTCATTCGTCAAACTCCGAGATTGCCTATGCGAAGCGCCTATCTTGCAGTACCCCAACTTCAAACAACCATTCGTGATAACGACCGACGCGTCCGCCGAAGCTATTGGTGCTATCTTGAGTCAAGGACCAATAGGCCGCGACTTGCCAATCGCGTACACGTCGCGACTGTTAAACGCTGCGGAGAAAAACTACTCCACGATCGAGAAGGAGTGTCTGGCGATTGTCTACGCCGTCCATTACTTTCGTCCATACATATACGGTAATCAATTCAAACTCGTTACCGACCATCGACCGTTAGTGTGGATGAATTCGGTCAAGGACCCGTCAAGTAGACTCGTACGGTGGAGGCTTAAGTTAGCAGAATTTGACTACGAGATGGTCTATAAAAGTGGAAAAACGAACCTTAATGCGGACGCATTGTCGCGGAATCCCGCTCAAATTTTTCCGCTCTCGTATTCAGAAAACTCGGAGGACGACATCTTCGATGTGCCTCCGGAAACCCGTAAAAAGTATACCACACTAGCGCCTCCTCCTACTCCGGTAACATCAGAACCTGAATTACCGACTCCAGGCACGTCCTTCCGTACCAACACAGCACCACCTCCGCAAGTCGCCAGCGACAGCACCGACTTCTATACTCCTGCTCCAAATGAATTTTTCCGACGCGAACCTCTATTTAATTTCAGCCGTGACGCATTATCAACGCGACGAGACAATGTAGTTGTCTTCGTCACGCGATCTGGGCACCCCTATGACACGGGCGCCAAAGATCTAGCAAACGCTGAAAAATTCCTCCTAAACAAAAATCACGTCCTTACCAAAGCCAAAGTCATACAAATCGGAAACGAATTCCAAATCCAGCTTCCAATCATCGAACATTCCACCAGATCAATCAATTTCCAGACCGTAATAGAAACATTCAGATCCTTGTGCGACGTTGTAAACGAATTACAATTACAAACATTTAGTATCGCACAAACCTATCTAGACTCCGTATCCTGGTCCCGAATCCAGAAAATCCTTCAAGACCTGTTTTACGAAACAACTGTCCAGATTACGGTCTGCCAGGGCCTCATTAAAACCCCTTCGGTCGAAGAGCGACTGAAAATAATAAGAGAAAACCACGACTCCCCTGTGGGAGGTCACAAAGGGGTTAATAAAACTTATTCTCGCATCAGACAACAATACTTTTGGCCAAACATGAAAACACAAATACAAGAATATATTGGCAAATGTAAAAGTTGTCAGACAGAGAAACTGGTCCGGGTAAAGACCAGACAGCCTCTCACTTTAACCGACACCCCTGGCAGGGCATTCGATAAGATTTCAATGGACGTAATGGGTCCTCTTCCCGAAACTTCCGACGGTTATACGAGTATCCTCACGATCCAAGATCTCCTCACTAAATACTCAGTCGCAGTTCCTCTCAAAACCACCACCGCAGTAGACATTGCCGAAGCTTTAATAAAAGAATTCATTTGTAAGTTCGGATGCCCGAAAGGCATACTCACGGACCAAGGTTCGAACTTTATAAACAGCTTGATTAAAGCCATAGCAATCAAATTCCGTATTAAGCAATACAAGTCCACTGCGTTCCATCCACAGACAAACGGGTCCGTTGAACGATCTCACCACGTCCTGGCCGAATATCTGAAGCATTACATAGAGTCGAGTAACGATTGGGTGAATTGGTTACCGTATGCAATGTTTTCATACAACACCAGTGTGCACGAGGGTACATTATACACCCCACACGAACTAGTGTTCGGCAGGATAGCTAGGACGCCGTCAGCCACTCCTTTTCAGGACAGCTCTGATAACGAAACTTATAGCGACTATCTTATACAACTTCAGGAGAAAATCTCGAAATCTCAGGATTTGGCTAAAGCCAATCTAGACAATGCGAAACGCCGTTCTAAATATTATTATGACCGAAATCTCAATGTCCAAAACTTCGAGGTAGGCCAATGGGTCTATCTTTTAAAAGAGCCGAACAAACATAAGTTCCAGGCACAATACTCTGGACCGTACCGTATCCTCGAAATTTTGGGCAACTGTAATGTTAAGCTAAATGTAAAAGGGCGCCATAAAATTGTTCATACGAACAAAATCAAAATTTGTAAACGAATGCATAGTATGCAGAGTGTGGATGCTAGTGAAAGAAAAGTGCGAAAAACTGAAAATGAAGTCAGTGAGAGCAGTGACATTCAAACGAACGCTGAAAGTGAAAGCGACGAAAGTGCCTGCAATCCGAAGGAAGCCCGCAGCCACGGTCCAAACTCCAAACGTTATCGCCAGGATCAACCAGGCGAAAAACCTCAGATTCCGCAGCATCCAGCCGACAGGACCAAGAGAAGGATCCAGCATCCCGAAATCTACCCAACAGACAAGAGATCTCGGCATGGCCGAGATTCTTTTTCCAAGGGGGGTGGTGTAACGTCAGGCGTACCGCCTGCCACCCTCCGGCGTCCACCTCATCATCCCCAGCATCCGTATCCGGAGCCCCTGCACACGGGCCACCCGCCGACTCGCCGTCCCTACAGAAGGAGACAAAGGTACGAGAGGGAAGAGGGATGCAGCATGCCGCGCCCACGCGCGATCTCCACACACGAGGGGGAGGACTTCACCCCGTATTACGAGGGCGAGGAGCTCTCCGACACATACTGGGTCGAATCCCCAGCGATCACGAAGCCCTATACGTACTTCTCGTACATGTGGGATTAGAATAAGCACACTACTCACCTATGTACATACACACCAACACACACCTAGATTTAAGTGAATATATGTATGTATTTTATTCATGC
Source organism: Xylocopa sonorina (assembly GCF_050948175.1). Lineage (NCBI taxonomy): Eukaryota > Metazoa > Arthropoda > Insecta > Hymenoptera > Apidae > Xylocopa > Xylocopa sonorina. The sequence goes on along the minus strand of NW_027490129.1, from coordinate 1,021,507 downwards.
ACGGTTATGTTCCGTTGCACTCGCGCGCACACTCGACGCTCGCGGCTCACGCTTAACGCGGGCCGCGCCCCACTCCGAACGGCCGCCCCACCACGAGGGCCGAGCGGCCGCCCTACTCCGACCGTCCGCCCCACCGCGAGGGCCCAGCGACTCGCGCGCCGCGCGACCCGAGGAGGTCGCGGACGCGAGATCCGAGAGTCAGTTCGCGTCTCATCTCCGAACCGGAGAGTTCCAATCTCGCCTCCGAACGGAGGAGTTCAAATCTCATCTCCGAACTGGAGAGTTCGTATCTCATCTCCGAACCGAGGAGTTCTAATCCAGCATCCGAACGATGCACTTCCGAGCAATAGGCTCATTCGCAACGAGCAATTAGCTCTAATGCATTCGTCTCTATCCATACTCCCATAGCGGAGTCCATTCAATACTTTATACTATTTCTAATTCTCATTGTAATCGCTAGTCAGTAACTTAGAATTTAGTCAAGTGTATCTAGTATAGTGAAATCATAGAATATAGTTTATTTTTACCAGATTCAAAGTATCTTTATTCAAGTTCAAATACAATTCCTTAATTCTACTCCACGGGTACGCTCGCGATTATTCTATTTCTATATCTCATCTGCGATAGTCTTGAGGCTCGACGACTAGAGCGAACCAGCGCTTAGTTGCTCCATCCTCACTTCTACCGTGTACAGAATATCTTGCGCCCAGGTTGATCCCGGTAAGCTAGAGCGAACCAACGCTTAGCCGCGCCGTACTCGACCGAAGTTCAAGTATTCTCGACGAGCCTTGCACCTCCGACAAAGCGTACACGACGCGCGGGGAGGAGAGAGTTTATTCGTCGTCTCGCTCGGGAATACGTGGGTGATGCACCAGAATATTCCATTTCCTACGTTCGAGTCCTGGTTCCTGTGAAAGAGGTTTCCTTCGCCGCACGACCCGTACGAGTCGCCAATCGTCAGGGCCCAACGCCGATACCTGCCAGCCGGAGTCAACCCGCCTGGACGCTTATTCCCGTAGACGTACCTCCGTTCCAGCCGTACGCCGCCGCCATCCCGGTTGCGGATCCAAGGCGCTCCAGGTACCTGGAAAGAGAAATCAGACAGCGGAATCAAGCCTTCGCAAGGTAAGTTTCGTGTTAATTACCGTTTTATCGAGTCCGAAACGCCAACGAACCCGGTCCGGACGCAATTCGCGTTATTTTCGGGAACGGTTACGACTTTGTGCCACCGTTGCGAGCGCAACCGCACCTCGGGACGTGACAGTAGAACTCTAGTGCCACGATACGTAGACATCTGCAAACGCTATTTCCTAGCAAGGAAGTGTCGCATTTACATTTTTTTTTTAAGTGAATACGAGGTATTCATAGCACTACACAATCAATATTATATCTTATCATGAAACATAGGAGTGAGATTCAATATGGCGATTTAAGAAGCATTGGATATCTATTGCTTCGATACGTAGACATCTGCAAACGCTACATCCTAGCAAGAAAGTGACGCAGTTGCATTCTTTTGAAGTGAAGACGAGTTATACATGACACTTCGCAATGAATATTATATCTTATCGTGAAACATAGAAATGAGATGCGATATCGCGATTTAACAAGCGTTATAACTCTATTGCTACGATACGTAGACATCTACAAACGCTATTTCCTAACAAGGAAGTGTCGCATTCACATTCATTTCAAGTATAGACGAGATATACATAACACTGCACAATGAATATTATATCTTAACGTGAAACATAGAAATGAGATGCGATATCGCGATTTAAGAAGCATTAGAAAACTATTACTTCGATACGTAGACATCTGCAAACGCTATTTCCTAGCAAGGAAGAGTCGCATTTGCATTCTTTTGAAGTGAATACGAGGTACACATAACACTACGCAATGAATATTATATCTTATCATGAAGCATAGAAATGATATGCGATATGACGATTTAAGAAGTATTAGAATTCTACTGCTTCGATACGTAGACATCTGCAAACGCTATTTCCTAGCAAGGAAGTGTCGCATTTACATTCTTCTGAAGTGAATACGAGGTATTCATAACACTGCACAATGAATATTATATCTCATCATGAAACATTGAAATAAGATGCGATATCGCGATTTATGAAGCTTTAGATATCTATTGCTTCGATACGTAGACATCTGCAAACGCTATTTCCTAGAAAGGAAGTGTCGCATTTGCATTCATTTGAAGTGTATGCGAAGTATACATGACACTTCGCAATGAATATTATATCTTATCATGAAACATAGAAATGAGATGCGATATCGCTATTTAAGAAGCATTAGATTCCTATTGCTTCTATACGTAGACATCTGCAAATGCTATTTCCTAGCAAGCAAGTGTCGAATTTACATTCTTTTGAAAGAAATACGAGGTATACATGACACTTCGAAATGAATATTATATCTTATCATGAAACGTAGATATGAGATGCGATACGACGATTTAAGAAGCATTAGATATCTATTGCTTCGATACGTAGACATCTGCAAACGCTATTTCCTAGTAAGGAAGTGACGCATTTACATTCTTTTGAAGTGAATACGAGGTATACATGACACTACGCAATGAATATTATATAATATCATGAAACATAGAAATGTGAAACGATGTCGCGTTTTGAGAAGCATTAGAGCACTAATGCTACGATACGTAGACATCTGCAAACGCTATTTCCTAGCAAGGAAGTGTCGCATATACATTCATTTGAAGTGAATACGAGGCACACATAACACTGCACAGTGAATATTATATCTTATCATGAAACATAGAAATGAGATGCGATATGGCGATTTAAGAAGCATTAGAACTCTATTGCTTCGATACCTTGGCATCTGCAGAGCAAGGAAGTGCCGCATTTACATTCTTTTGAAAGTAATACGAGGTATACATGACACTTCGAAATAAATATTATATCTTATCAGGAAACGTAGATATGAGATGCGATATGACGATTTGAGAAGCATTAGAACTCTATTGCTTCGATACGTCGACATCTGCAAGCGCTTTTTCCTAGGAAGGAAGTGTCGCGTTTACACTCCTTTGAGGTGAATACGAGGTATACATAACACTGCACGACGAATATTATATCTGATCATGAAACATAGAAATGAGATGCGATATGGCGATTTATGAAGCATTAGATGTCTAGTTCTTCGATACGTAGACATCTGCAAACGCTATTTCCTAGCAAGGAAGTGTCGAATTTACATTCATTTTAGGTGTATGCGAGGTATACATGACACTTTGCAATGAATATTATATATTATCATGATACATAGAAATGAGAAGCGATATCGTGTTTTGAGTAGAATTAGAACTCTAATGCCACGATACGTATGCATCTGCAAACGCTATTTCCTAGTAAGGAAGTGTCGCATTTACATTCATTTGAAGTATAGACGAGATATACATAACACTGCACAATGAATATTATATCTTATCATGAAACATAGAAATGAGATGCGATATGGCGAGTTAAGAAGCATCAGAAATCTATTGCTTCGATACGTAGACATCTGCAAACGCATTTTCCAAGCAAGGAAGTGTCGCATTTACATTCTCTTGAAGTGAATACGAGGTATACATAACACTCCACAATGAATATTATATATTATCATGAAACATAGCATTGAGTAGCGATATCGCGTTTTGAGAAGCATTAGAACTCTATTGCTTCGATACGTAGATATCTGCAAACACTATTTCCCAGCAAGGAACTGTCGCATTTACATTCTTTTGAAGTGAATACGAGGTATACATAACACTGCACAATGAATATTATATCTTATCATGAAACTTAGATATGAGATGCGATATCGCGATTTAAGAAGCAATAGAACACTATTGCTTCGATACGTAGACATCTGCAAACTCTACTGCCTAGCAAGGAAGTGTCGCATTTACATTCTTTTGAAAGGAATACGAGGTATACATGACACTTCGCAATGAATATTATATCTTATCATGAAACGTAGATATGAGATGCGATATGACGATTTAGGAAGCATTAGAAAACTATTACTTCGATACGTAGACATCTGCAAACGCTATTTCCTAGCAAGGAAGAGTCGCATTTGCATTCTTTTGAAGTGAATACGAGGTACACATAACACTACGCAATGAATATTATATCTTATCATGAAACATAGAAATGAGATTCGATATGACGATTTAAGAAGCATTAGATCTCTACTGCTTCGATGCGTAGACATCTGCAAACGCTACTTCCTAGCAAGGAAGTGTCGCATTTACATTCATTTGAAGTGTATGCGAGGTATACATGGTACTTCGCAGTGAATATTATATATTATCATGAAACATAGAAATGAGAAGCCATATCGCGATTTAAGAAGCATTAGATCCCTATTGCTTCTATACGTAGACATCTGCAGACGCTATTTCCTAGCAAGCAAGTGTCGCATTTACATTCTTTTGAAAGGAATACGAGGTATACATGACACTTCGCAATGAATATTATATCTTAACATGAAACATAGAAATGATATGCGATATGACGATTTAAGAAGCATTAGAATTCTACTGCTTCGGTACATAGACATCTGCAAACGCTATTTCCTAGCCAGGAAGTGTCGCATTTACATTCTTCTGAAGTGAATACGAGGTATTCATAACACTGCACAATGAATATTATATCTCATCATGAAACATTAAAATGAGATGCGATATCGCGATTTATGTAGCTTTAGATATCTATTGCTTCGATACGTAGACATCTGCAAACGCTATTTCCTAGCAAGGAAGTGTCGCATTTGCATTCATTTGAAGTGTATGCGAGGTATACAAGTCACTTCGCAGTGAATATTATATCTTAACATGAAGCATAGAAATGATATGCGATATGACGATTTAAGAAGTATTAGAATTCTACTGCTTCGATACGTAGACATCTGCAAACGCTATTTCCTAGCAAGGAAGTGTCGCATTTACATTCTTCTGAAGTGAATACGAGGTATTCATAACACTGCACAATGAATATTATATCTCATCATGAAACATTGAAATAAGATGCGATATCGCGATTTATGAAGCTTTAGATATCTATTGCTTCGATACGTAGACATCTGCAAACGCTATTTCCTAGAAAGGAAGTGTCGCATTTGCATTCATTTGAAGTGTATGCGAAGTATACATGACACTTCGCAATGAATATTATATCTTATCATGAAACATAGAAATGAGATGCGATATCGCTATTTAAGAAGCATTAGATTCCTATTGCTTCTATACGTAGACATCTGCAAATGCTATTTCCTAGCAAGCAAGTGTCGAATTTACATTCTTTTGAAAGAAATACGAGGTATACATGACACTTCGAAATGAATATTATATCTTATTATGAAACGTAGATATGAGATGCGATACGACGATTTAAGAAGCATTAGATATCTATTGCTTCGATACGTAGACATCTGCAAACGCTATTTCCTAGTAAGGAAGTGACGCATTTACATTCTTTTGAAGTGAATACGAGGTATACATGACACTACGCAATGAATATTATATAATATCATGAAACATAGAAATGTGAAACGATGTCGCGTTTTGAGAAGCATTAGAGCACTAATGCTACGATACGTAGACATCTGCAAACGCTATTTCCTAGCAAGGAAGTGTCGCATATACATTCATTTGAAGTGAATACGAGGCACACATAACACTGCACAGTGAATATTATATTGTAACGTCAGGCGTACCGCCTGCCACCCTCCGGCGTCCACCTCATCATCCCCAGCATCCGTATCCGGAGCCCCTGCACACGGGCCACCCGCCGACTCGCCGTCCCTACAGAAGGAGACAAAGGTACGAGAGGGAAGAGGGATGCAGCATGCCGCGCCCACGCGCGATCTCAACACACGAGGGGGAGGACTTCACCCCGTATTACGAGGGCGAGGAGCTCTCCGACACGTACTGGGTCGAATCCCCAGCAATCACGAAGCCCTATACGTACTTCTCGTACATGTGGGATTAGAATAAGCACACTACTCACCTATGTACATACACACCAACACACACCTAGATTTAAGTGAATATATGTATATATTTTATTCATGCACGGTTATGTTCCGTTGCACTCGCGCGCACACTCGACGCTCGCGGCTCACGCTTAACGCGGGCCGCGCCCCACTCCGAACGGCCGCCCCACCACGAGGGCCGAGCGGCCGCCCTACTCCGACCGTCCGCCCCACCGCGAGGGCCCAGCGACTCGCGCGCCGCGCGACCCGAGGAGGTCGCGGACGCGAGATCCGAGAGTCAGTTCATATCTCATCTCCGAACCGAGGAGTTCTAATCCAGCATCCGAACGATGCACTTCCGATCCGAGCAATAGGCTCATTCGCAACGAGCAATTAGCTCTAATGCATTCGTCTCTATCCATACTCCCATAGCGGAGTCCATTCGATACTTTATACTATTTCTAATTCTCATTGTAATCGCTAGTCAGTAACTTAGAACTTAGTCAAGTGTATTTAGTATAGTGAAATCATAGAATATAGTTTATTTTTACCAGATTCAAAGTATCTTTATTCGAGTCCAAATACAATTCCTTAATTCTACTCCACGGGTACGCTCGCGATTATTCTATTTCTATATCTCATCTGCGATAGTCTTGAGGCTCGACGACTAGAGCGAACCAGCGCTTAGTTGCTCCATCCTCACTTCTACCGTATACAGAATATCTTGCGCCCAGGTTGATCCCGGTAAGCTAGAGCGAACCAACGCTTAGCCGCGCCGTACTCGACCGAAGTTCAAGTATTCTCGACGAGCCTTGCACCTCCGACAAAGCGTACACGACGCGCGGGGAGGAGAGAGTTTATTCGTCGTCTCGCTCGGGAATACGTGGGTGATGCACCAGAATATTCAATTTCCTGCGTTCGAGTCCTGGTACCTGTGAAGGAGGTTTCCTTCGCCGCACGACCCGTACCTCCGTTCCAGCCGTACGCCGCCGCCATCCCGGTTGCGGATCCAAGGCGCTCCAGGTACCTAGAAAGAGAAATCAGACAGCGGAATCAAGTCTTCGCAAGGTAAGTTTAGTGTTAATTACCGTTTTATCGAGTCCGAAACGCCAACGAACCCGGTCCGGACGCAATTCGCGTTATTTTCGGGAACGGTTACGACTTTGTGCCACCGTTGCGAGCGCAACCGCACCTCGGGACGTGACACGAAAGTTATTTTTGGTGACAGCGGTGGGATAGCCACGCGTTTCCTCCGGAAATTCCGCCGAAAGGAACCGCGAAACTAGATATGGCAACCCGGACTCCGACAAAAACGCGCCAGCAGACACAGCGAGCCGCCGCGATGGCCGATTCCGAACGCGAAAAACGCACTAGCAGAACGCTTGATTTCCAAGACGCTATCGCCGAGCCTCTTCCTAGTACCGCGCAACAAAATACTTCCGCGAAAAATACGAAAGCGACCGATCCGAGTAATGCCGCGTTGCTCCAGCAAATAGAAATTCTACGTCGTGAATTAGAATCTATTCGCAGAACGCCTGATTTAACGCGCGACGATACTGTTTCTCTAGATATTCCTCGGGGAAATCCGCTTTCCGGACATAATTCGAGCTCCGATTTTAATACAAATAGTTCGCAACACGACGAGCTATCGCTTAAGCAGGCCCTCGAAGCCGTGCCGACATTCGATGGTCAGAACATTCCAATTCTTCAGTTTACCCGAGCGTGTAAACGCGCTTATGAGCTTATCCCTAATGGGTGCGAGCGAACTTTCACACGCCTGCTTAAGGGAAAACTCAAGGGTCGTGCCTACGCCGCGCTAGAAGACGAGCCGTGTTACACAATACTCGAATTAACGGACGTTCTTCGCAGCACTTTTTGCTCCGTAAAATCAGCTCATCATTATCGGGGTGAACTTGCTAATATATTTATGCGCGCGAACGAGCACATTCTAGATTACATCGGTCGTGTAAAAGATCTTAGAACCGCTATAATTGATTGCGAAAGGCTTGCTCGACGAGACACACCGGAATCGCTCGATGACGTAGACGCGCTCACATTACAATGTTTTAAAGACGGTCTCATTCCAGAAATTCGGATGCAAATGACGGTAAATTCATTCGGTACATTGCGAGAAACGTTCGCTCGAGCGCGGGAGCTCTATCAAATGCATGAACGTGATTGCAACCGACTAGGTAGATCGCGTGTCGCGCGACCAGAATCGCGCGAAAAACCAGCCGAAATTATTTGCCGAAAATGCAATAATATCGGACATTACGCGACCGAGTGTCGGCTCAGACCGCCATCGCCGTACCGACCGCAGGAATACTTGCGATCCAGGGACGTACCGCCTCCTACTCGAGGCCCCGCGTACGAACAACCGAGACAAATCGTAGCCAGGGACGCGCCCAAATTTTGTCGCTATTGCAAGACCCCGGGGCACGAAATAGGCGAGTGCCGAAAAAGGCAGTACAACAACGCGGTAAATAAAAATTCGGGAAACGACAATGGCCTCCGCACCCGCCGCGAGACAGGTGGCGAGGCCGCGCACCAAGTCCGTCCTCTCGCCGCGAACAACTCCAACGCGGAAATCGACGAAACGCCGCGATAAACATAACCGGAAAAACTAGCACGCCAAACGTAATTCTAAAATCCGATCTTCTAATTTCACCAACTCGCTTCATGGTGGACACTGGGGCGGAAATAAATATTATAAAACGTTCGGCTCTAAAAGCATCCGCGCGAATCGATAAGTCCGAGATCGTAATAATAACAGGGGTAACCGATGGCAAAACCGCAACCCTAGGGACGGTGAATCTTGTCATTTTCGGTCGCGTCGTTCCTTTTAATGTGGTCGAGGATGATTTTCCCCTTAAACCAAGCGGGATCCTCGGCTCCGGGTTCTGTATGGACGCAGAAATCTCTTTTCCAAATAAAATAATCAAATGGAATGGTAAGAGAATTCCTTTCGAAGACGATATCGAAACACTCGAGGAACCGTCACCGGACTCGAAAATAAAGCCTCTCCTATCGCCGAAACGTAAACAAGCGCCGCGCACGGAATCTATTCCCCCTCCGCCGCCGCGCCCGCCGCGTAAATCATCGCCTCCGCTGAAACGCGATGCAGCAACGAAATCGAAGCTTCGAACGCAAGACAAAGCAGCTTCTCCGAAGTCAGGAGACCGTATCTCCATTCCGCCGAGATCAAATATCGGTATCAAGGTCCGCGTAGTTAATTCGAACCTCGCGGAAGGTATAATTCCCCGTATCGATCTTGCGCCGGGTATATTTTTCGGAAACGCTCTCGTCAGAGTAATTCGGGGCAAAGCGGTAACTCGAATAATTAATTCATCCGACCGCGCCGTCGAAATCGCGTTACCAGAGATCATACTCGAGCCCGCGCAAATCATGACTCCCCTCCACGAGGAGGATAGTCCGTCGCTGTATCCGGTTTTTTCTAAATCTACTAAATCCAACGTATCCGCCGTACCGATCGGCTCATCCCAAAAAGGGAAAACTTCTATTTCTTTCTCGAATCAGACACCATATTCGACAATCGAAACTCCTCCTTCGCGTTGCAAAATCGCGAATACTCAGCAAATCTCCTATGCTCAGGCGGTTAAAAATAATATACAACAGGCGCCGTTAAAACAGACATCGAAATCCGCCAATCCTTCGAAATCTCGCCTAGATCGAATTCTTAGTCTCCTCCGTCTCGACCACCTCAACGCAGAGGAAAGAGAGCACGTCGTCCGTCTCGTTCAAAGCACGCAGGAGCTTTTTCACATTGAGGGGGATAAATTAGGGCATACGTCAGCAACCACGCACAAGATTCCAACCGTCGACGACCGCCCCGTCAATGTGAAACAATACCGATTCCCACCAGCTCATAAGGAGGAGATTCGACGACAAGTCGACAAATTTTTACAAAATGGTGTCATCTCTCCGTCAAAATCACCATATAATTCGCCATTGTGGGTTGTCCCAAAGAAACCGGACTCCTTGGGCAACAAGCAATGGCGCGTCGTCATCGACTACCGCGCACTCAATGAGAAATCTGTCGCCGATGCCTATCCCCTCCCTTGCATTACCGAGATACTTGATCAGCTCGGGAGCGCGAAGTATTTTAGTACATTCGATCTCGCGAGCGGATTTCACCAGATCCCAATGGAGCCCGCCGATGCTCCCAAAACCGCTTTTTCGACGCCTCACGGGCATTATGAATTTAAAAGAATGCCATTCGGATTAAAAAATGCGCCAGCGACGTTCCAACGACTTATGGACAATGTCCTGTCCGGTCTCCAGGGGAACGAAATTTTCGTCTATTTGGACGACATTGTTATCTACGCTAGCTCTCTTCAAGAACATCGACTTAAATTCGATAAATTAACTCAACGGCTCAAAGAAGCTAATTTAGTATTGCAACCGGATAAGTGCGAATTCTTGAGGAGAGAAGTAAGCTATTTGGGTCATATTATCAGTGAGCACGGTGTAAAACCTGACCCTGCGAAAATTAGCGCCGTCAAAAATTTTCCGCGCCCGCGCAACGCGAAACAGATCAAACAATTCCTCGGGCTCGCGGGATACTACAGGCGGTTCATCGCAAATTTTTCCAATATTGCTAAGCCTCTAACGAATTTGTTAAAAAAGGACGCGCCCTTTGTATGGCGTAACGAGCATGAGAATTCATTCGTCAAACTCCGAGATTGCCTATGCGAAGCGCCTATCTTGCAGTACCCCAACTTCAAACAACCATTCGTGATAACGACCGACGCGTCCGCCGAAGCTATTGGTGCTATCTTGAGTCAAGGACCAATAGGCCGCGACTTGCCAATCGCGTACACGTCGCGACTGTTAAACGCTGCGGAGAAAAACTACTCCACGATCGAGAAGGAGTGTCTGGCGATTGTCTACGCCGTCCATTACTTTCGTCCATACATATACGGTAATCAATTCAAACTCGTTACCGACCATCGACCGTTAGTGTGGATGAATTCGGTCAAGGACCCGTCAAGTAGACTCGTACGGTGGAGGCTTAAGTTAGCGGAATTTGACTACGAGATGGTCTATAAAAGTGGAAAAACGAACCTTAATGCGGACGCATTGTCGCGGAATCCCGCTCAAATTTTTCCGCTCTCGTATTCAGAAAACTCGGAGGACGACATCTTCGATGTGCCTCCGGAAACCCGTAAAAAGTATACCACACTAGCGCCTCCTCCTACTCCGGTAACATTAGAACCTGAATTACCGACTCCAGGCACGTCCTTCCGTACCAACACAGCACCACCTCCGCAAGTCGCCAGCGACAGCACCGACTTCTATACTCCTGCTCCAAATGAATTTTTCCGACGCGAACCTCTATTTAATTTCAGCCGTGACGCATTATCAACGCGACGAGACAATGTAGTTGTCTTCGTCACGCAATCTGGGCACCCCTATGACACGGGCGCCAAAGATCTAGCGAACGCTGAAAAATTCCTTCCAAACAAAAATCACGTTCTTACCAAAGCCAAAGTCATAAAAATCGGAAACGAATTCCAAATCCAGCTTCCAATCGTCGAACATTCCACCAGATCAATCAATTTCCAGACCGTAATAGAAACATTCAGATCCTTGTGCGACGTTGTAAACGAATTACAATTACAAACATTTAGTATCGCACAAACCTATCTAGACTCCGTATCCTGGTCCCGAATCCAGAAAATCCTTCAGGACCTGTTCTACGAAACAACTGTCCAGATTACGGTCTGCCAGGGCCTCATTAAAACCCCTTCGGTCGAAGAGCGACTGAAAATAATAAGAGAAAACCACGACTCCCCTGTGGGAGGTCACAAAGGGGTTAATAAAACTTATTCTCGCATCAGACAACAATACTTTTGGCCAAACATGAAAACACAAATACAAGAATATATTGGCAAATGTAAAAGTTGTCAGACAGAGAAACTGGTCCGGGTAAAGACCAGACAGCCTCTCACTTTAACCGACACCCCTGGCAGGGCATTCGATAAGATTTCAATGGACGTAATGGGTCCTCTTCCCGAAACTTCCGACGGTTATACAAGTATCCTCACGATCCAAGATCTCCTCACTAAATACTCAGTCGCAGTTCCTCTCAAAACCACCACCGCAGTAGACATTGCCGAAGCTTTAATAAAAGAATTCATTTGTAAGTACGGATGCCCGAAAGGCATACTCACGGACCAAGGTTCGAACTTTATAAATAGCTTGATTAAAGCCATAGCAATCAAATTCCGTATTAAGCAATACAAGTCCACTGCGTTCCATCCACAGACAAACGGGTCCGTTGAACGATCTCACCACGTCCTGGCCGAATATCTGAAGCATTACATAGAGTCGAGTAACGATTGGGTGAATTGGTTACCGTATGCAATGTTTTCATACAACACCAGTGTGCACGAGGGTACATTATACACCCCACACGAACTAGTGTTCGGCAGGATAGCTAGGACGCCGTCAGCCACTCCTTTTCAGGACATCTCTGATAACGAAACTTATAGCGACTATCTTATACAACTTCAGGAGAAAATCTCGAAATCTCAGGATTTGGCTAAAGCCAATCTAGACAATGCGAAACGCCGTTCTAAATATTATTATGACCGAAATCTCAATGTCCAAAACTTCGAGGTAGGCCAATGGGTCTATCTTTTAAAAGAGCCGAACAAACATAAGTTCCAGGCACAGTATTCTGGACCGTACCGTATCCTCGAAATTTTGGGCAACTGTAATGTTAAGCTGAATGTAAAAGAGCGCCATAAAATTGTTCATACGAACAAAATCAAAATTTGTAAACGAATGCATAGTATGCAGAGTGTGGATGCTAGTGAAAGAAAAGTGCGAGAAACTGAAAATGAAGTCAGTGAGAGCAGTGACATTCAAACGAACGCTGAAAGTGAAAGCGACGGAAGTGCCTGCAATCCGAAGGAAGCCCGCAGTCACGGTCCAATCTCCAAACGTTATCGCCAGGATCAACCAGGCGAAAAACCTCAGATTCCGCAGCATCCAGCCGACAGGACCAAGAGAAGGATCCAGCATCCCGAAATCTACCCAACAGACAAGAGATCTCGGCATGGCCGAGATTCTTTTTCCAAGGGGGGTGGTGTAACGTCAGGCGTACCGCCTGCCACCCTCCGGCGTCCACCTCATCATCCCCAGCATCCGTATCCGGAGCCCCTGCACACGGGCCACCCGCCGACTCGCCGTCCCTACAGAAGGAGACAAAGGTACGAGAGGGAAGAGGGATGCAGCATGCCGCGCCCACGCGCGATCTCAACACACGAGGGGGAGGACTTCACCCCGTATTACGAGGGCGAGGAGCTCTCCGACACGTACTGGGTCGAATCCCCAGCAATCACGAAGCCCTATACGTACTTCTCGTACATGTGGGATTAGAATAAGCACACTACTCACCTATGTACATACACACCAACACACACCTAGATTTAAGTGAATATATGTATATATTTTATTCATGCACGGTTATGTTCCGTTGCACTCGCGCGCACACTCGACGCTCGCGGCTCACGCTTAACGCGGGCCGCGCCCCACTCCGAACGGCCGCCCCACCACGAGGGCCGAGCGGCCGCCCTACTCCGACCGTCCGCCCCACCGCGAGGGCCCAGCGACTCGCGCGCCGCGCGACCCGAGGAGGTCGCGGACGCGAGATCCGAGAGTCAGTTCATATCTCATCTCCGAACCGAGGAGTTCTAATCCAGCATCCGAACGATGCACTTCCGATCCGAGCAATAGGCTCATTCGCAACGAGCAATTAGCTCTAATGCATTCGTCTCTATCCATACTCCCATAGCGGAGTCCATTCGATACTTTATACTATTTCTAATTCTCATTGTAATCGCTAGTCAGTAACTTAGAACTTAGTCAAGTGTATTTAGTATAGTGAAATCATAGAATATAGTTTATTTTTACCAGATTCAAAGTATCTTTATTCGAGTCCAAATACAATTCCTTAATTCTACTCCACGGGTACGCTCGCGATTATTCTATTTCTATATCTCATCTGCGATAGTCTTGAGGCTCGACGACTAGAGCGAACCAGCGCTTAGTTGCTCCATCCTCACTTCTACCGTATACAGAATATCTTGCGCCCAGGTTGATCCCGGTAAGCTAGAGCGAACCAACGCTTAGCCGCGCCGTACTCGACCGAAGTTCAAGTATTCTCGACGAGCCTTGCACCTCCGACAAAGCGTACACGACGCGCGGGGAGGAGAGAGTTTATTCGTCGTCTCGCTCGGGAATACGTGGGTGATGCACCAGAATATTCAATTTCCTGCGTTCGAGTCCTGGTACCTGTGAAGGAGGTTTCCTTCGCCGCACGACCCGTACCTCCGTTCCAGCCGTACGCCGCCGCCATCCCGGTTGCGGATCCAAGGCGCTCCAGGTACCTAGAAAGAGAAATCAGACAGCGGAATCAAGTCTTCGCAAGGTAAGTTTAGTGTTAATTACCGTTTTATCGAGTCCGAAACGCCAACGAACCCGGTCCGGACGCAATTCGCGTTATTTTCGGGAACGGTTACGACTTTGTGCCACCGTTGCGAGCGCAACCGCACCTCGGGACGTGACAATATCTTATCATGAAACATAGAAATGAGCTGCGATATGGCGATTTAAGAAGCATTAGAACTCTATTGCTTCGATACCTTGGCATCTGCAGAGCAAGGAAGTGCCGCATTTACATTCTTTTGAAAGTAATACGAGGTATACATGACACTTCGAAATAAATATTATATCTTATCAGGAAACGTAGATATGAGATGCGATATGACGATTTGAGAAGCATTAGAACTCTATTGCTTCTATACGTCGACATCTGCAAGCGCTTTTTCCTAGGAAGGAAGTGTCGCGTTTACACTCCTTTAAGGTGAATACGAGGTATACATAACACTGCACGACGAATATTATATCTGATCATGAAACATAGAAATGAGATGCGATATGGCGATTTATGAAGCATTAGATGTCTAGTTCTTCGATACGTAGACATCTGCAAACGCTATTTCCTAGCAAGGAAGTGTCGAATTTACATTCATTTTAGGTGTATGCGAGGTATACATGACACTTTGCAATGAATATTATATATTATCATGATACATAGAAATGAGAAGCGATATCGTGTTTTGAGTAGAATTAGAACTCTAATGCCACGATACGTATGCATCTGCAAACGCTATTTCCTAGTAAGGAAGTGTCGCATTTACATTCATTTGAAGTATAGACGAGATATACATAACACTGCACAATGAATATTATATCTTATCATGAAACATAGAAATGAGATGCGATATGGCGAGTTAAGAAGCATCAGAAATCTATTGCTTCGATACGTAGACATCTGCAAACGCATTTTCCAAGCAAGGAAGTGTCGCATTTACATTCTCTTGAAGTGAATACGAGGTATACATAACACTCCACAATGAATATTATATATTATCATGAAACATAGCATTGAGTAGCGATATCGCGTTTTGAGAAGCATTAGAACTCTATTGCTTCGATACGTAGATATCTGCAAACACTATTTCCCAGCAAGGAACTGTCGCATTTACATTCTTTTGAAGTGAATACGAGGTATACATAACACTGCACAATGAATATTATATCTTATCATGAAACTTAGATATGAGATGCGATATCGCGATTTAAGAAGCAATAGAACACTATTGCTTCGATACGTAGACATCTGCAAACTCTACTGCCTAGCAAGGAAGTGTCGCATTTACATTCTTTTGAAAGGAATACGAGGTATACATGACACTTCGCAATGAATATTATATCTTATCATGAAACGTAGATATGAGATGCGATATGACGATTTAGGAAGCATTAGAAAACTATTACTTCGATACGTAGACATCTGCAAACGCTATTTCCTAGCAAGGAAGAGTCGCATTTGCATTCTTTTGAAGTGAATACGAGGTACACATAACACTACGCAATGAATATTATATCTTATCATGAAACATAGAAATGAGATTCGATATGACGATTTAAGAAGCATTAGATCTCTACTGCTTCGATGCGTAGACATCTGCAAACGCTACTTCCTAGCAAGGAAGTGTCGCATTGACATTCATTTGAAGTGTATGCGAGGTATACATGGTACTTCGCAGTGAATATTATATATTATCATGAAACATAGAAATGAGAAGCCATATCGCGATTTAAGAAGCATTAGATCCCTATTGCTTCTATACGTAGACATCTGCAGACGCTATTTCCTAGCAAGCAAGTGTCGCATTTACATTCTTTTGAAAGGAATACGAGGTATACATGACACTTCGCAATGAATATTATATCTTAACATGAAACATAGAAATGATATGCGATATGACGATTTAAGAAGCATTAGAATTCTACTGCTTCGGTACATAGACATCTGCAAACGCTATTTCCTAGCCAGGAAGTGTCGCATTTACATTCTTCTGAAGTGAATACGAGGTATTCATAACACTGCACGATGAATATTATATCTCATCATGAAACATTAAAATGAGATGCGATATCGCGATTTATGTAACTTTAGATATCTATTGCTTCGATACGTAGACATCTGCAAACGCTATTTCCTAGCAAGGAAGTGTCGCATTTGCATTCATTTGATGTGTATGCGAGGTATACATGTCACTTCGCAGTGAATATTATATCTTAACATGAAGCATAGAAATGATATGCGATATGACGATTTAAGAAGCATTAGAATTCTACTGCTTCGATACGTAGACATCTGCAAACGCTATTTCCTAGCAAGGAAGTGTAGCATTTAGATTCTTCTGAAGTGAATACGAGGTATTCATAACACTGCACGATGAATATTATATCTCATCTTGAAACATTAAAATGAGATGCGATATCGCGATTTATGTAGCTTTAGATATCTATTGCTTCGATACGTAGACATCTGCAAACGCTATTTCCTAGCAAGGAAGTGTCGCATTTACATTCTTTTGTAGTGAATACGAGGTATACATAACACTACACAGTGAATATTATATCTTATCATGAAACATAGAAATGAGATGCGATATGACGATTTAAGAAGCATTAGATCTCTATTGCTTCGATGCGTAGACATCTGCAAACGCTACTTCCTAGCAAGGGAGTGTCGCATTTACATTCACTTGAAGTGTATGCGAGGTATACATGACACTACGCAATGAATATTATATACTATCATGAAACATAGAAATGTGAAACGATGTCGCGTTTTGAGAAGCAATAGAACACTATTGCTTCGATACGTAGACATCTGCAAACGCTACTGCCTAGCAAGGAAGTGTCGCATTTACATTCTTTTGAAAGGAATACGAGGTACACATGACACTTCGCAATGAATATTATATCTTATCATGAAACGTAGATATGAGATGCGATACGACGATTTAAGAAGCATTAGAAAACTATTGCTTCGATACGTAGGCTTCTGCAAACGCTATTTCCTAGCAAGGAAGTGACGCATTTACATTCATTTGAAGTGTATCCGAGGTATACATAACACTGCACAGTGAATATTATATATTATCGTGAAACATAGCATTGAGTAGCGATATCGCGTTTTGAGAAGCATTAGAACTCTATTGCTTCGATACGTAGATATCTGCAAACACTATTTCCCAGCAAGGAACTGTCGCATTTAAATCCTTTTGAAGTGAATACGAGGTATACATAACACTGCACAATGAATATTATATCTTATCATGAAACTTAGATATGAGATGCGATATCGCGATATAAGAAGCAATAGAACACTATTGCTTCGATACGAAGATATCTGCAAACGCTATTGCCTAGCAAGGAAGTGTCGCATTTACATACTTTTGAGGTGAATACGAGGTATACATAACACTGCACAATGAATATTATATCTTATCATGAAATATAGAAATGTGATGCGATATGGCGATTTATGAAGCATTAGATGTCTATTGCTTCGATACGTAAACATCTGGAAACACTATTTCCTAGCAAGGAAGTGTCGCATTTACATTCATTTGAAGTGTATGCGAGGTATACATGACACTTCGCAATGAATATTGTATATTATCATGAAACATAGATATGAGATGCGATATCGCGATTTAAGAAGCTTTAGAACTCTATTGCTTCGATACGCAGACATCTGCAAACGCCATTTCCTAGCAAGGAAGTGTCGCATTTATATCAATTTTAAGTGTATGCGAGGTATACATGACACTTCGCAATGAATATTATATATTATCATGAAACATAGAAATGCGATGCGATATCGCCATTTAACAAGCGTTAGAACTCTATTGCTACCATACGTAGACTCCTACAAACGCTATTTCCTAGCAAGGAAGTGTCGCATTTACACTTTTCTGATGTGGATACGAGGTATACATAACACTGCACAATGAATATTATATGTAATCATGAAACACAGAAATGAGATGCGACATCGAGTTTTGAGAAACACTAGAACACTATTGCTTCGATACGTAGACATCTGCAAACGCTACTTCCTAACAAGTAAGTGCCGCATTTACATTCATTTGAAGTGTATACGAGTTTACATGACACTTCGCAATGAATATTATATATTATCATGAAACACAGAAATGAGACGCGATATCGCATCTTGAGAAGCATTAGAACCCTAATGCCACGTTACGTAGGTATCTGCAAACACTATTTCCTAGCAAGGAACTGTCGCATTCACATTAATTTGAAGTGTATGCGAGGTATACATGACACTGCACAATGAATATTATATCTTATCAAGAAACGTAGATATGAGATGCGATATGGCGATTTAAGAAGCATTAGAACTCTATTGCTACGATACGTAGACATCTGCAAACGCTTTTTCTTAGCAAGCAAGTATCGCAATTACATACATTTGAAGTATAGACGAGATATACATAACACTGCACAATGAATAATATATCTTATCATGAAACATAGAAATGAGATGCAATATGTCGTTTTAAGAAGCATTGGAAATCTATTGCTTCGATACGTAGACATCTGCAAACGCTATTTTCTTGCAAGGAAGTGTCGCATGCACATTCAATTAAAGTGTATGCGAGGTATACAAGACACTTCCCAATGAATATTATATCTTATCGAGGAACGTAGATATGAGAAGCGGTATGACGATATAAGAAGCATTAGAACTCTATTGCTTCGATACGTAGACATCTGCAAACGCTATTTCCTAGCAAGGAAGTGTCGCATTTACATTCTTCTGAAATGAATACGAGGTATACCTGACACTTCGCAATCAATATTATATCTTATCATGAAACATAGAAATGAGATGCGATATGACGATTTAAGAAGCATTGGAACTCTATTGCTTCGATACGTAGACATCTGCAAACGCTACTTCCTAACAAGGAAGTGTCGCATTTACATACTTTTGAAAGGAATACGAGGTATACATGACACTTCGCAGTGAATATTATATCTTATCATGAAACATAGAATTGAGATGCGATATCGCGATTTAAGAAGGTTTAGAACTCTATTGCTACGATACGTAGACACCTACAAACGCTATTTCCTAGCAAGGAAGTGTCGCATTTACATTCTTCTGAAGTGAATACGAGGTATACATAACACTGCACAGTGAATATTATATCTTATCATGAAACATAGAAATGAGATGCGATTTGGCGATTTAAGAAGCATTAGAACTCTACTGCTTCGATACGTAGACATCTGCAAACGCTATTTCCTAGCAAGGAAGTGTCGCATTTACATTCTTTTGAAGTGAATACGAGGTATACATAACACTGCACAATGAATATTATATCTTATCATGAAACTTAGATATGAGATGCGATATCGCGATTTAAGAAGCAATAGAACACTGTTGCTTCGATACGTAGACATCTGCAAACGCTATTTCCAAGCAAGGAAGTGTCGCATTTACATTCTTTTGAAGTGAATACGAGGTATTCATAACACTGCACCATGAATGTTATATCTTATCAAGAAACATAGAAATGAGACGCGATATCGCATCTTGAGAATCATTAGAACCCTAATGCCACGTTACGTAGGTATCTGCAAACACTATTTCCTAGCAAGGAACTGTCGCATTCACATTAATTTGAAGTGTATGCGAGGTATACATGACACTGCACAATGAATATTATATCTTATCAAGAAACGTAGATATGAGATGTGATATGGCGATTTAAGAAGCATTAGAACTCTATTGCTACGATACGTAGACATCTGCAAACGCTTTTTCTTAGCAAGCAAGTATCGCAATTACATACATTTGAAGTATAGACGAGATATACATAACACTGCACAATGAATAATATATCTTATCATGAAACATAGAAATGAGATGCAATATGTCGTTTTAAGAAGCATTGGAAATCTATTGCTTCGATACGTAGACATCTGCAAACGCTATTTTCTAGCAAGGAAGTGTCGCATGCACATTCAATTAAAGTGTATGCGAGGTATACAAGACACTTCCCAATGAATATTATATCTTATCGAGGAACGTAGATATGAGAAGCGGTATGACGATATAAGAAGCATTAGAACTCTATTGCTTCGATACGTAGACATCTGCAAACGCTATTTCCTAGCAAGGAAGTGTCGCATTTACATTCTTCTGAAATGAATACGAGGTATACCTGACACATCGCAATCAATATTATATCTTATCATGAAACATAGAAATGAGATGCGATATGACGATTTAAGAAGCATTGGAACTCTATTGCTTCGATACGTAGACATCTGCAAACGCTACTTCCTAGCAAGGAAGTGTCGCATTTACATCCTTTTGAAAGCAATACAAGGTATACATGACACTTCGCAATGAATATTATATATTATCATGAAACATAGATATGAGATGCGATATTGCGATTTAAGAAGTATTAGAACACTCTTGCTTCGATACGTAGACATCTGCAAACGCTATTTCCTAGCAAGGAAGTGTTGCATTTACATTCATTTGAAGTGTATGCGAGGTATACATGACACTTCGCAGTGAATATTATATATTATCATGAAGCATAGAAATGAGAAGCGATATGGCGATTTAAGAAGTATTACATACCTACTGCTTCGGTACGTAGACATCTGCAAACGCTATTTCCTAGCAAGGATGTGTCGCATTTACATTCATTTTAAGTGTATGCGAGGTATACATAACACTGCACAATGAATATTATATCTTATCATGAAACATGGTAATGAGTAGCGATATCGCGTTTTGAGAAGCATTAGAACTCTGATGCTACGATACGAAGACATCTGCAAACGCTATTTCTTGGCAAGGAAGTGTCACGATAACATTCCTTTGAAGTGAATGCGAGGTATACATAACACTCCACAATGAATATTATATCTTATCATGAAACATAGGAAGGAGATGCGATATGGCGATTTATGAAGCATTAGATGTCTATTTCTTCGATACGTAGACATCTGCAAACGCTATTTCCTAGCATGGAAGTGTCGCAACCACATTCCATTGAGGTGAATACGAGGTATACATAACACTCCACAATGAATATTACATATTATCATGAAACATAGTAATGAGTAGTGATATCGCGATTTGAGAAGCATTAGACCTCTAATGCTACGATACGTAGACATCTGCAAACGCTATTTCCTGGCAAGGAAGTGTCGCGTTTACATTCTCTCGAAGTGAATACGAGGTATACATAACATTCCACAACGAAAATTATATCTTATCATGAAACATAGAAATGAGATGTAATAGCGATTTAAGAAGCATTAGAACTCTATTGCTTCGATACGTAGACATCTGCAAACGCTACTTCCTAGCAAGGAAGTGTCGCATTTACATTCTTTTGAAAGGAATACGAGGTATACATGACACTTCGCAATGAATAATATATCTTATCATGAAACATAGTAGTGAGATGCGATATTGCGATTTAAGATGTAATAGAACACTATTGCTTCGATACGTAGACATCTGCAAGTGCTACTTCTTAGCACGGAAGAATCGCATTTATATTCTTTTCAGGTGAGTGCGAGGTATACATAACACGCCACAATGAATATTACATCTTTTCATAAGACATAGGACTGAGATGCGACAGGGTGTTTTAAGATGCATTAGAACTCTATTGCTTCGATACGTAGACATCTGCCAATGCTACTTCCTAGCAAGGAAGTGCCGCATTGTCAGTCTTCTGAAGTGAATACTAGGTATACATGACGCTTCACAATAACTATTATATCTTATCATGAAACATAGAAATGATATGCGATTTCGCGTTTTAAGAAGCACTAGAACTCTATTGCTTCGGTACATAGACATCCGGTAACTTAATTTCCTAGGAAGGAAGTGTAGCATTTACATTCTTTTGAAACGAATACGACTTATACATAACACTCCACAATGTATAATACATCTTATCATAAAACATAGAAATGAGATGCGATATCTCGTTTTATGAAGCATTAGAACTCAGTTGCTTCGATACGTTGACATCTGCCATCGCTATTTCCTAGCAGGGAAGTGTCACATTTATATTCGTTTGAGGTGAACACGAGGTATACATAACACTCCACAATGAATGTTACATCTTATCATGAAACATGCAAATGAGGAGACACATCGCGTTTTAAGAAGCATTAGAACTCTATTGCTACGGTACGTAGACATCTGCAAACGATATTTGCTAGCAAGGAAGTGGCACATTTACATTCTTTTGAAGTGAATAAGAGGTATACATGACACTTCGCAATGAATATTATATCTTATCATGAAACATAGGAATGTCATGCGATATCGCGTCTTGAGAAGCATTAGAACCCTTTTGCTACGATACGTAGACATCTGCAAACGATATTTCCTAGCAAGGAACTGTCGCATTCACATTCATTCGAAGTGTATGCGTGGTATACATGACACTTCTCAATGAATATTATATATTATCATGAAACATAGATATGAGATGCGATATCGTGAATTAGCAAGCTTTAGAAATCTATTGCTTCGATACGTAGACATCTGCAAACACTATTTCCTAGGAAGGAAGTGTCGCATTTACATTCTTTTGAAGTGAATACGAGGTATACATAACACTCCACAATGAATATTATATATTATCATGAAACATGGTAATGAGTAGCGATATCGCGTTTTGAGAAGCATTAGAACTCTAATGCCACGAAACGTAGACATCCTCAATCGCCATTTCCTGGCTAGGAAGTGTCGCGTTTACATTCTTTTGAAATGAATACGAGGTATACATAGCACTCCACAATGAATATTATATCTTACCATGAAACATAGAAATGAGATGCAATATGGCGATTTAAGAAGCATTAGAAATCTATTGCTTCGATACGTAGACATCTGCAAACGCTATTTCCTAGCAAGGAAGTGTCGCAATTACATTCCTTTGAGGTGAATACGAGGTATACATAACACTCCACAATGAATACTATATATTATCATGAAACATGGTAATGAGTAGCGATATCGCGTTTTGAGAAGTATTAGAAATCTAATGTTACGATACGTAGACATCTGCAAACGCTATTTCCTGGCAAGGACGTGCCGCGTTCACAATCTTTTGAAGTGAATAAGAGGTATACATAGCACTCCACAATGAATATTATATCTTATCATGAATCATAGAAATGAGATGCAATATGGCTATTTAAGAAGCATTAGAAAACTATTCCTTCGATACGTAGACATCTGCAAACGCTATTTCCTAGCAAGGAAGTGTCGCATTTACATTCTTCTGAAATGAATACGAGGTATACCTGACACATCGCAATCAATATTATATCTTATCATGAAACATAGAAATGAGATGCGATATGACGATTTAAGAAGCATTGGAACTCTATTGCTTCGATACGTAGACATCTGCAAACGCTACTTCCTAGCAAGAAAGTGTCGCATTTACATCCTTTTGAAAGCAATACAAGGTATACATGACACTTCGCAATGAATATTATATATTATCATGAAACATAGATATGAGATGCGATATTGCGATTTAAGAAGTATTAGAACACTCTTGCTTCGATACGTAGACATCTGCAAACGCTATTTCCTAGCAAGGAAGTGTTGCATTTACATTCATTTGAAGTGTATGCGAGGTATACATGACACTTCGCAGTGAATATTATATATTATCATGAAGCATAGAAATGAGAAGCGATATGGCGATTTAAGAAGTATTACATACCTACTGCTTCGGTACGTAGACATCTGCAAACGCTATTTCCTAGCAAGGATGTGTCGCATTTACATTCATTTTAAGTGTATGCGAGGTATACATAACACTGCACAATGAATATTATATCTTATCATGAAACATGGTAATGAGTAGCGATATCGCGTTTTGAGAAGCATTAGAACTCTGATGCTACGATACGAAGACATCTGCAAACGCTATTTCTTGGCAAGGAAGTGTCACGTTAACATTCCTTTGAAGTGAATGCGAGGTATACATAACACTCCACAATGAATATTATATCTTATCATGAAACATAGGAAGGAGATGCGATATGGCGATTTATGAAGCATTAGATGTCTATTTCTTCGATACGTAGACATCTGCAAACGCTATTTCCTAGCATGGAAGTGTCGCAACCACATTCCATTGAGGTGAATACGAGGTATACATAACACTCCACAATGAATATTACATATTATCATGAAACATAGTAATGAGTAGTGATATCGCGATTTGAGAAGCATTAGACCTCTAATGCTACGATACGTAGACATCTGCAAACGCTATTTCCTGGCAAGGAAGTGTCGCGTTTACATTCTCTCGAAGTGAATACGAGGTATACATAACATTCCACAACGAAAATTATATCTTATCATGAAACATAGAAATGAGATGTAATATGGCGATTTAAGAAGCATTAGAACTCTATTGCTTCGATACGTAGACATCTGCAAACGCTACTTCCTAGCAAGGAAGTATCGCATTTACATTCTTTTGAAAGGAATACGAGGTATACATGACACTTCGCAATGAATAATATATCTTATCATGAAACATAGAAGTGAGATGCGATATTGCGATTTAAGATGTAATAGAACACTATTGCTTCGATACGTAGACATCTGCAAGTGCTACTTCTTAGCACGGAAGAATCGCATTTATATTCTTTTCAGGTGAGTGCGAGGTATACATAACACGCCACAATGAATATTACATCTTTTCATAGGACATAGGACTGAGATGCGACAGGGTGCTTTAAGATGCATTAGAACTCTATTGCTTCGATACGTAGACATCTGCCAATGCTACTTCCTAGCAAGGAAGTGCCGCATTGTCAGTCTTCTGAAGTGAATACTAGGTATACATGACGCTTCACAATAACTATTATATCTTATCATGAAACATAGAAATGATATGCGATTTCGCGTTTTAAGAAGCACTAGAACTCTATTGCTTCGGTACATAGACATCCGGTAACTTAATTTCCTAGGATGGAAGTGTATCATTTACATTCTTTTGAAACGAATACGACTTATACATAACACTCCACAATGTATAATACATCTTATCATAAAACATAGAAATGAGATGCGATATCTCGTTTTGAGAAGCATTAGAACTCTGATGCTACGATACGAAGACATCTGCAAACGCTATTTCTTGGCAAGGAAGTGTCACGTTAACATTCCTTTGAAGTGAATGCGAGGTATACATAACACTCCACAATGAATATTATATCTTATCATGAAACATAGGAAGGAGATGCGATATGGCGATTTATGAAGCATTAGATGTCTATTTCTTCGATACGTAGACATCTGCAAACGCTATTTCCTAGCATGGAAGTGTCGCAACCACATTCCATTGAGGTGAATACGAGGTATACATAACACTCCACAATGAATATTACATATTATCATGAAACATAGTAATGAGTAGTGATATCGCGATTTGAGAGGCATTAGACCTCTATTGCTTCGATACGTAGACATCTGCAAACGCTACTTCCTAGCAAGGAAGTGTGGCATTTACATTCTTTTGAAAGGAATACGAGGTATACATGACACTTCGCAATGAATATTATATCTTATCATGAAACATAGAAATGAGATGCGATATCACGATATAAGAAGCGTTAGAACTCTATTTCTTCGATACGTAGATATCTGAAAACGCTACTTCCTAGCAAGGAAGTGTCACAATTTACATTCTTTTGGAACAAATACGAGGTATACATAACACTCCACAATGAATATTATATCTTATCATGAAACATAGAAATGAGATGCGATTTGGCGATTTAAGAAGCATTAGAACTCTACTGCTTCGATACGTAGACATCTGCAAACACTATTTCCTAGCAAGGAAGTGTCGCATTTACATTCTTTTGAAGTGAATACGAGGTATACATAACACTTCACAATTAATATTATATCTTATCATGAAACACAAAAATGTGATGTAATATGGCGATTTAAGAAGCATTAGAACACTATTGCTTCGATACGTAGACATCTGCAAACGCTACATCCTAGCATGGAAGTGTCGCATTTACATTCTTTTGAAGTGAATACGAGGTATACATGACACTTGGCAATGAATATTATATATTATCATGAAACATAGTAATGCGAAGCGATATCGCGTATTGAGAAGCATTAGACCTCCAATGCCACGATACGTAGACATCTGCAAACGAAATTTCCCAGGTGGGAAGTGTCGCATTTACATTCTTTTGAAGTGAATACGAGGTAAGCATAACACTGCACAATGAATATTATATCCTATCATGAAACATAGAAATGAGATGCGATATCGCGATTTAAGAAGAATTAGAACACAATTGTTTCGATACGTAGACATCTGCAAACGCTACTTCCTAGCAAGGAAGTGTAGCATTTACATTCTTTTGAAAGGAATACGAGGTATACATGACACTTCGCAATGAATATTATATCTTATCATGAAACATAGGAATGAGATGCGATATGACGATTTAAGAAGCATTAGAACTCTATTGCTTCGATACGTAGACATCTGCTAACACTATTTCCCAGCAAGGAAGTGTCGCATTTACATTCTTTTGAAGTGAATACGAGGTATACATAACACTCCACAATGAATATTATATCTTATCATGAAACATAGAAATGTGATGTAATATGGCGATTTAAGAAGCATTAGAACACTATTGCTTCGATACGTAGACATCTGCAAACGCTACTTCCTAGCATGGAAGTGTCGCATTTAAATTCTTTGAAGTGAATACGAGGTATACATAACACTCCACAATGAATATTATATATTATCATGAATCGTAGTAATGAGTAGCGATATCGCGTTTTGAGAAGCATTAGAACGCTACTGCTTCGATACGTAGACATCTGCAAACGCTACTTCCTAGCAAGGAAGTGTCGCATTTACATTCTTTTGTAAGGAATACGAGGTATACATGACACTTGGCAATGAATATTATATATTATCATGAAGCATAGTAATGCGAAGCGATATCGCGTATTGAGAAGCATTAGACCTCCAATGCCACGATACGTAGACATCTGCAAACGAAATTTCCCAGGTGGGAAGTGTCGCATTTACATTCATTTGTAGTATAGACGAGATATACATGACACTGCACAATGAATATTATATCTTATCATGAAACATAGAAATGAGATGCGATATGGCGATTTAAGAAGCATTAGAAATCTGTTGGTTCGATACGTAGACATCTGCAAACGCTACTTCCTAGCAAGGAAGTGTCGCATTTACATTCTTTTGAAAGGAAAACGAGGTATACATGACACTTCGCAATGAATATTATATCTTATCATGAAACATAGGAATAAGATGCGATATGACGATTTAAGAAGCATTAGAACTCTATTGCTTCGATACGTAGACATCTGCAAACGCTATTTCCTAGCAAGGAACTGTCGCATTCACATTCATTTGAAGTGTATGCGAGGTATACATGACACTTCACAATGAATATTATAAATTATCATGAAACAAAGATATGAGATACGATATCGCGAATTAGCAAGATTTAAAAATCTATTGCTTCCATACGTAGACATCTGCAAACGCTACTTCCTAGCAAGGAAGTGTCGCATTTACATTCTTTTGAAGTGAATACGAGGTATACATAACACTTCGCAATGAAAATTATACATTATCATGAAACATAGAAATGAGAAGCGATATCGCGTTTTGAGAAGCATTAGAACTCTAATGCCACGATACGTAGACATCTGCACATGCTATTTCCTAGCAAGGAAGTGTCGCATTTACATCCATTTGAAGTACAGACGAGATATGCATAACACTGCACAATGAATATTATATCTTATCATGAAACATAGAAATGAGATGCGGTATGACGATTTAAGAAGCATTAGAACTCTATTGCTTCGATACGTAGACATCTGCAAACACTATTTCCCAGCAAGGAAGTGTCGCATTTACATTCTTTTGAAGTGAATACGAAGTATACATAACACTCCACAATGAATATTATATCTTATCATGAAACATAGAAATGTGATGTAATATGGCGATTTAAGAAGCATTAGAACACTATTGCTTCGATACGTAGACATCTGCAAACGCTACTTCCTAGCAAGGAATTGTCGCATTTACATTCTTTTGTATGGAATACGAGGTATACATGACACTTCGCAATGAATATTATATCTTATCATGAAACATAGGAATATGATGCGATATGACGATTTAAGAAGCATTAGAACTCTATTGCTTCGGTACGTAGACATCTGCTAACACTATTTCCCAGCAAGGAACTGTCGCATTCACATTCGTTTGAATTGTATGCGAGGAATACATGAAACTTCGCAATGAATATTATATATTATCATGAAACATAGATATGAGATGCGATATCGCGAGTTAGCGAGCTTTAGAAATCTATTGCTTAGATACGTAGACACCTGCAAACGCTATTACCTAGCAAGGAAGTGTCGCATTTTACATTCATTTTAAGTGTATGCGAGGTTTACACGACCCTTCGCAATGAATATTATATATTGTCATGAAACATAGAAATGAGATGCGATATCGCGTTTTAAGAAGCATTAGAACTCTACTGCCACGATACGCAGACATCTGCAAACGCTATTTCCTAGCAAGGAAGTGTCGCATTTACATTCATTTGAAGTGTAGATGAGATAAACATAACACTCCACAATGAATATTATATCTTATCATGAAACATAGAAATGTGATGTAATATGGCGATTTAAGAAGCATTAGAACACTATTGCTTCGATACGTAGACATCTGCAAACGCTACTTCCTAGCAAGGATGTGTCGCATTTACATTCTTTTGGAAGGAATACGAGGTATACGTGACACTTCGCAATGAATATTATATCTTATCATGAAACATAGAAATGAGATGCGATATTGCGAATTAGAAAGATTTAGAACTCTATTGCTTCTATACGTAGACATCTGCAAACGCTACTTCCTAGCAAGGAAGTGTCGCATTTACTTTCTTTTGAAGTGAATACGAGGTATACATAACACTCCACAATGAATATTATATCTTATCATGAAACATAGAAATGTGATGTAATATGGCGATTTAAGAAGCATTAGAACACTATTGCTTCGATACGTAGACATCTGCAAACGCTACTCCCTAGCATGGAAGTGTCGCATTTAAATTCTTTTGAAGTGAATACGAGGTATACATAACACTCCACAATGAATATTATATATTATCATGAATCGTAGTAATGAGTAGCGATATCGCGTTTTGAGAAGCATTAGAACGCTATTGCTTCGATACGTAGACATCTGCAAACGCTACTTCCTAGCAAGGAAGTGTCGCATTTACATTCTTTTGTAAGGAATACGAGGTATACATGACACTTGGCAATGAATATTATATATTATCATGAAGCATAGTAATGCGAAGCGATATCGCGTATTGAGAAGCATTAGACCTCCAATGCCACGATACGTAGACATCTGCAAACGAAATTTCCCAGGTGGGAAGTGTCGCATTTACACTCATTTGTAGTATAGACGAGATATACATGACACTGCACAATGAATATTATATCTTATCATGAAACATAGAAATGAGATGCGATATGGCGATTTAAGAAGCATTAGAAATCTGTTGGTTCGATACGTAGACATCTGCAAACGCTACTTCCTAGCAAGGAAGTGTCGCATTTACATTCTTTTGAAAGGAAAACGAGGTATACATGACACTTCGCAATGAATATTATATCTTATCATGAAACATAGGAATAAGATGCGATATGACGATTTAAGAAGCATTAGAACTCTATTGCTTCGATACGTAGACATCTGCTAACACTATTTCCCAGCAAGGAACTGTCGCATTCACATTCGTTTGAATTGTATGCGAGGAATACATGAAACTTCGCAATGAATATTATATATTATCATGAAACATAGATATGAGATGCGATATCGCGAGTTAGCGAGCTTTAGAAATCTATTGCTTCGATACGTAGACATCTGCAAACGCTATTTCCTAGCAAGGAAGTGTCGCATTTTACATTCATTTTAAGTGTATGCGAGGTTTACACGACCCTTCGCAATGAATATTATATATTGTCATGAAACATAGAAATGATATGCGATATCGCGTTTTAAGAAGCATTAGAACTCTACTGCCACGATACGCAGACATCTGCAAACGCTATTTTCTAGCAAGGAAGTGTCGCATTTACATTCATTTGAAGTGTAGATGAGATAAACATAACACTCCACAATGAATATTATATCTTATCATGAAACATAGAAATGTGATGTAATATGGCGATTTAAGAAGCATTAGAACACTATTGCTTCGAAACGTAGACATCTGCAAACGCTATTTCCTAGCATGGAAGTGTCGCATTTACATTCTTTTGAACTGAATACGAGGTATACATAACACTCCACAATGAATATTATATATTATCATGAAACATAGTAATGAGTAGCGATATCGCGTTTTGAGAAGCATTAGAACTCTATTGCTTCGATACGTAGACATCTGCAAACGCTACTTCCTAGCAAGGAAGTGTCGCATTTACATTCTTTTGGAACAAATACGAGGTATACATGACACTTCGCAATGAGTATTATATTTTAACATGAAGCATAGAAATTAGATGCGACATCGCGCTTTGAGAAGCATTAGAACTCTATTGCTACGATACGTAGATATCTGCAAACGCTAGTTCCTAGCAAGGAAGTGTCGCATTTACATTCATTTGAAGTATAGATGAGATAAACATAACACTACACAATGAATATTATATCTTATCATGAAACATAGAAATGAGGTGCGACATCGCGATTTAAAAAGCATTAGAACTCTATTGCTTCGATACGTAGACATCTGCAAACGCTACTTCCTAGCAAGGAAGTGTCGCATTTACATTCTTTTGAAAGAAATACGAGGTATTCGTGACACTTCGCAATGAATATTATATCTTATCATGAAACATAGAAATGAGATGCGATATGGCGATTTATGAAGCATTAGATGTCTATTGCTTCGATACGTAGACATCTGAAAACGCTATTTCCTAGCAAGGAAGTGTCGCATTTACATTCATTTTATGTGTATGCGAGGTATACATGACACTTCGCAATGAATATCATATATTATAATGAAACATAGAAATGAGAAGCGATATCGCATTTTGAGAAGCATTAGAACTCTAATTCTGCGATACGTAGACATCTGCAAACGCTATTTCCTGGCTAGGAAGTGTCGCGTTTACATTCTTTTGAAGTGAATACGAGGTATACATAACACTCCACAATGAATATTATATCTTATCATGAAACATAGGAATGAGATGTTATATGGCGATTTAAGAAGCATTAGAAATCTATTGCTTCGACACGTAGACATCTGCAAACGCTATTTCCTAGCAAGGAAGTGTCGTATGTATATTCAGTTGAAGTATAGACGAGGTATACATGACACTTCGCAGTGAATATTATATATTATCATGAAACATAGAAATGAGAAGCGATATGGCGATTTAAGAAGCATTAGATCCCTATTGCTTCGATACGTAGACATCTGCAAACGCTATTTCCTAGCAAGGAAGTGTCGCATTTACATTAATCTGAAGTGTATGCTAGGTATACATGACACTTCGCAGTGAATATTATATATTATCATGAAACATAGTAATGAGTCACGATATCGCGTTTTGAGAAGCATTAGAGCTCTAATGCTACGATACGTAGACATCTGCAAACGCTACTTCCTAGCAAGGAAGTGTCGCATTTACATTCTTTTGAAAGGAATACGAGGTATACATGACACTTCGCAGTGAATATTATATCTTATCATGTAACGTAAATATGAGATGCGATATGACGATTTAAGAAGCATTAGGAAACTATTGCTTCGATACGTAGACATCTGCAAATGCTATTGCCTAGCAAGGAAGTGTCGCATTTACATTCTTTTGAAGTGACTACGAAATATTCATAACAGAGCACAATGATTATTATATCTTATCATGAAACATAAAAATGAGATGCGGTATCGCGATTTAAGAAGCTTTGGAACTCTATTGCTTCGATACGTAGATATCTGCAAACACTATTTCCTAGGAAGGAACTGACGCATTCACATTCATTTGAAGTGTATGCGAAGGCATACATGACGCTTCGCAATGAATATTATATATTATCATGAAACATAGAAATGAGTAGCGATATCGCGTTTTGAGAAGCATTAGAACCCTTATGCTTCGATGCGTAGACGTCTGCAAACGCTACTTCCTAGCAGGGAAGTGTCGCATTTACATTCTTTTGAAAGGAGTGCGAGGTATACATGACACTTCGCAATGAATATTATATCTTATCATGAAACATAGAAATGTGATGCGATATGCCGATTTAAGAAGCATTAGAATTCTATTGCTTCGATAGGGAGACATCTGCAAACGCTATTTCCTAGCAAGGTATTGTCGCACTTACATTCTTTTGAAGTGAATACGAGGTATACATAACACTGCACAATGAATA
The DNA here is from genome assembly GCF_050948175.1 of Xylocopa sonorina. NCBI lineage: Eukaryota > Metazoa > Arthropoda > Insecta > Hymenoptera > Apidae > Xylocopa > Xylocopa sonorina. The sequence continues at coordinate 988,478 of NW_027490129.1, read as the reverse complement.
TTATATCTTATCATGAAACATAGAAATGAGATGCGATATGGCGATTTATGAAGCATTAGAAGTCTACTGCTTCGGTACGTAGACATCTGCGAACGCTATTTCCTAGCAAGGAAGTGTCGCATTTACATACTTTTGAAGTGAATACGAGGTATACATAACACTGGACAATGAATATTATATCTTATCATGAAACATAGATATGAGATGCGATATGGCGATTTATGAAGCAGTAGCTGTCTGTTGCTTCGATACGTTGACATCTGCAAACGCTACTTCCTAGCAGGGAAGTGTCGCATTTACATTCTTTTGAAAGGAATGCGAGGTATACATGACACTTCGCAATGAATATTATATCTTATCATGAAACATAGAAATGAGATGCGATATGACGATATAAGTAGCATTAGAATTCGATTGCTTCGATACGCAGACATCTGCAATCGCTATTTCCTAGCATGGAAGTGTCGCGTGTACATTCAATTGAAGTGCATGCGAGATATACATGACACTTCGTAATGAATATTGTATCTTATCATGAAACATAGAAATGAGATGCGATATGGCGATTTGAGAAGCATTAGAACTCTATTGCTTCGATACGTAGACATCTGCAAACGCTATTTCCTAGCAAGGAAGTGTAGCATTTACATTCTTTTGAAAGGATCACGAGGTATACACGACACTTCGCAATGAATATTACATATTATCATGAAACATAGATATGAGATGCGATACCGCGAATTAAGTATCATTAGAAATCTATTGCTTCGCTACGTAGACATCTGCAAACGCTATTTCCTAGCAAGCAAGTGTCGCATTTACATTCTTTTGAGGTGAATACGAAGTATAAATAACACTGCACAATGGATATTATATCTTATCATGAAACATAGAAATGTGATGCGATATCGCGATTTAAGAAGCATTAGAACTCTATTGCTTCGATACGTAGACATCTGCAAACGCTATTTCCTAGCAAGCAAGTGTCGCATTTACATTCTTTTGAGGTGAATACGAAGTATAAATAACACTGCACAATGGATATTATATCTTATCATGAAACAGAAATGAGATGCGATATGGCGATTTAAGAAGCATTAGAACTCTATTGCTTCGATACGTAGACATCTGCAAACGCTATCTCCTAGCAAGGAAGTGTCGCATTTACATTCTTTTGAAGTGAATACGAGGTATACATAACACTGCACAATGAATATTATATCTTATCATGAAACATAGAAATGAGATGCAACATGGCGATTTAAGAAGCATTAGAACTCTATTGCTTCGATACGTAGACATTTGCAAACGCTATTTCCTAGCAAGGTATTGTCGCACTTACATTCTTTTGAAGTGAATACGAGGTATACATAACACTGCACAATGAATATTATATCTTATCATGAAACATAGAAATGAGATGCGATATGGCGATTTATGAAGCATTAGAAGTCTATTGCTTCGGTACGTAGACATCTGCGAACGCTATTTCCTAGCAAGGAAGTGTCGCATTTACATACTTTTGAAGTGAATACGAGGTATACGTAACACTGGACAATGAATATTATATCTTATCATGAAACATAGATATGAGATGCGATATGGCGATTTATGAAGCAGTAGCTGTCTGTTGCTTCGATACGTTGACATCTGCAAACGCTACTTCCTAGCCAGGAAGTGTCGCATTTACATTCTTTTGAAAGGAATACGAGGTATACATGACACTTCGCAGTGAATATTATATCTTATCATGTAACGTAAATATGAGATGCGATATGACGATTTAAGAAGCATTAGAAAACTATTGCTTCGATACGTAGACATCTGCGAACGCTATTTCCTAGCAAGGAAGTGTCGCATTTACATACTTTTGAAGTGAATACGAGGTATACGTAACACTGGACAATGAATATTATATCTTATCATGAAACATAGATATGAGATGCGATATGGCGATTTATGAAGCAGTAGCTGTCTGTTGCTTCGATACGTTGACATCTGCAAACGCTACTTCCTAGCAGGGAAGTGTCGCATTTACATTCTTTTGAAAGGAATGCGAGGTATACATGACACTTCGCAATGAATATTATATCTTATCATGAAACATAGAAATGAGATGCGATATGACGATATAAGAAGCATTAGAATTCGATTGCTTCGATACGCAGACATCTGCAATCTCTATTTCCTAGCATGGAAGTGTCGCGTGTACATTCAATTGAAGTGCATGCGAGATATACATGACACTTCGTAATGAATATTGTATCTTATCATGAAACATAGAAATGAGATGCGATATGGCGATTTGAGAAGCATTAGAACTCTATTGCTTCGATACGTAGACATCTGCAAACGCTATTTCCTAGCATGGAAGTGTCGCATGTACATTCAATTGAAGTGTATGCGAGGTATACACCACATTATATTAGAACTCTATTGCTTCGATACGTAGACATCTGCAAACGCTATTTCCTAGCAAGGAAGTGTAGCATTTACATTCTTTTGAAAGGATCACGAGGTATACACGACACTTCGCAATGAATATTACATATTATCATGAAACATAGATATGAGATGCGATACCGCGAATTAAGTATCATTAGAAATCTATTGCTTCGCTACGTAGACATCTGCAAACGCTATTTCCTAGCAAGCAAGTGTAGCATTTACATTCTTTTGAGGTGAATACGAAGTATAAATAACACTGCACAATGGATATTATATCTTATCATGAAACATAGAAATGTGATGCGATATCGCGATTTAAGAAGCATTAGAACTCTATTGCTTCGATACTGTAACGTCAGGCGTACCGCCTGCCACCCTCCGGCGTCCACCTCATCATCCCCAGCATCCGTATCCGGAGCCCCTGCACACGGGCCACCCGCCGACTCGCCGTCCCTACAGAAGGAGACAAAGGTACGAGAGGGAAGAGGGATGCAGCATGCCGCGCCCACGCGCGATCTCCACACACGAGGGGGAGGACTTCACCCCGTATTACGAGGGCGAGGAGCTCTCCGACACATACTGGGTCGAATCCCCAGCGATCACGAAGCCCTATACGTACTTCTCGTACATGTGGGATTAGAATAAGCACACTACTCACCTATGTACATACACACCAACACACACCTAGATTTAAGTGAATATATGTATGTATTTTATTCATGCACGGTTATGTTCCGTTGCACTCGCGCGCACACTCGACGCTCGCGGCTCACGCTTAACGCGGGCCGCGCCCCACTCCGAACGGCCGCCCCACCACGAGGGCCGAGCGGCCGCCCTACTCCGACCGTCCGCCCCACCGCGAGGGCCCAGCGACTCGCGCGCCGCGCGACCCGAGGAGGTCGCGGACGCGAGATCCGAGAGTCAGTTCGCGTCTCATCTCCGAACCGGAGAGTTCCAATCTCGCCTCCGAACGGAGGAGTTCAAATCTCATCTCCGAACTGGAGAGTTCATATCTCATCTCCGAACCGAGGAGTTCTAATCCAGCATCCGAACGATGCACTTCCGATCCGAGCAATAGGCTCATTCGCAACGAGCAATTAGCTCTAATGCATTCGTCTCTATCCATACTCCCATAGCGGAGTCCGTTCGATACTTTATACTATTTCTAATTCTCATTGTAATCGCTAGTCAGTAACTTAGAATTTAGTCAAGTGTATCTAGTATAGTGAAATCATAGAATATAGTTTATTTTTACCAGATTCAAAGTATCTTTATTCGAGTTCAAATACAATTCCTTAATTCTAATCCACGGGTACGCTCGCGATTATTCTAATTCTATATCTCATCTACGATAGTCTTGAGGCTCGACGACTAGAGCGAACCAGCGCTTAGTTGCTCCATCCTCACTTCTACCGTGTACAGAATATCTTGCGCCCAGGTCGATCCCGGTAAGCTAGAGCGAACCAACGCTTAGCCGCGCCGTACTCGACCGAAGTTCAAGTATTCTCGACGAGCCTTGCACCTCCGACAAAGCGTACACGACGCGCGGGGAGGAGAGAGTTTATTCGTCGTCTCGCTCGGGAATACGTGGGTGATGCACCAGAATATTCCATTTCCTACGTTCGAGTCCTGGTTCCTGTGAAAGAGGTTTCCTTCGCCGCACGACCCGTACGAGTCGCCAATCGTCAGGGCCCAACGCCGATACCTGCCAGCCGGAGTCAACCCGCCTGGACGCTTATTCCCGTAGACGTACCTCCGTTCCAGCCGTACGCCGCCGCCATCCCGGTTGCGGATCCAAGGCGTTCCAGGTACCTGGAAAGAGAAATCAGACAGCGGAATCAAGCCTTCGCAAGGTAAGTTTAGTGTTAGTTACCGTTTTATCGAGTCCGAAACGCCAACGAACCCGGTCCGGACGCAATTCGCGTTATTTTCGGGAACGGTTACGACTTTGTGCCACCGTTGCGAGCGCAACCGCACCTCGGGACGTGACACGAAAGTTATTTTTGGTGACAGCGGTGGGATAGCCACGCGTTTCCTCCGGAAATTCCGCCGAAAGGAACCGCGAAACTAGATATGGCAACCCGGACTCCGACAAAAACGCGCCAGCAGACACAGCGAGCCGCCGCGATGGCCGATTCCGAACGCGAAAAACGCACTAGCAGAACGCTTGATTTCCAAGACGCTATCGCCGAGCCTCTTCCTAGTACCGCGCAACCAAATACTTCCGCGAAAAATACGAAAGCGACCGATCCGAGTAATGCCGCGTTGCTCCAGCAAATAGAAATTTTACGTCGTGAATTAGAATCTATTCGCAGAACGCCTGATTTAACGCGCGACGATACCGTTTCGCTGGATATTCCTCGGGGAAATCCGCTTTCCGGACATAATTCGAGCTCCGATTTCAATACAAATAGTTCGCAACACGACGAGCTATCGCTTAAGCAGGCCCTCGAAGCCGTGCCGACATTCGATGGTCAGAACATTCCCATTCTTCAGTTTACCCGAGCGTGTAAACGCGCTTATGAGCTTATCCCTAATGGGTGCGAGCGAACTTTCACACGCCTGCTTAAAGGAAAACTCAAGGGTCGTGCCTACGCCGCGCTAGAAGACGAGCCGTGTTACACAATACTCGAATTAACGGACGTTCTTCGCAGCACATTTTGCTCCGTAAAATCAGCTCATCATTATCGGGGTGAACTTGCCAATATATTTATGCGCGCGAACGAGCACATTCTAGATTACATCGGTCGAGTAAAAGATCTTAGAACCGCTATAATTGATTGCGAAAGGCTTGCTCGACGAGACACACCGGAATCGCTCGATGACGTAGACGCGCTCACATTACAATGTTTTAAAGACGGTCTCATTCCGGAAATTCGAATGCAAATGACTATAAGTTCATTCGGTACATTGCGAGAAACGTTCGCTCGAGCGCGGGAGCTCTATCAAATGCACGAACGTGATTGCAACCGGCTAGGTAGATCGCGTGTCGCGCGACCAGAATCGCGCGAAAAACCAGCCGAAATTATTTGCCGAAAATGCAATAATATCGGACATTACGCGACCGAGTGTCGGCTCAGACCGCCATCGCCGTACCGACCGCAGGAATACTTGCGATCCAGGGACGTACCGCCTCCTACTCGAGGCCCCGCGTACGAACAACCGAGACAAATCGTAGCCAGGGACGCGCCCAAATTTTGTCGCTATTGCAAGACCCCGGGGCACGAAATAGGCGAGTGCCGCAAAAGACAGTACAACAACGCGGTAAATAAAAATTCGGGAAACGACAATGGCCTCCGCACCCGCCGCGAGACAGGTGGCGAGGCCGCGCACCAAGTCCGTCCTCTCGCCGCGAACAACTCCAACGCGGAAATCGACGAAACGCCGCGATAAACATAACCGGAAAAACTAGCACGCCAAACGTAATTCTAAAATCCGATCTTCTAATTTCACCAACTCGCTTCATGGTGGACACTGGGGCGGAAATAAATATTATAAAACGTTCGGCTCTAAAAGCATCCGCGCGAATCGATAAGTCCGAGATCGTAATAATAACAGGGGTAACCGATGGCAAAACCGCAACCTTAGGGACGGTGAATCTTGTCATTTTCGGTCGCGTCGTCCCTTTTAATGTGGTCGAGGATGATTTTCCCCTTAAACCAAGCGGGATCCTCGGCTCCGGGTTCTGTATGGACGCAGAAATCTCTTTTCCAAATAAAATAATCAAATGGAATGGTAAGAGAATTCCTTTCGAAGACGATATCGAAACACTCGAGGAACCGTCACCGGACTCGAAAATAAAGCCTCTCCTATCGCCGAAACGTAAACAAGCGCCGCGCACGGAATCTATTCCCCCTCCGCCGCCGCGCCCGCCGCGTAAATCATCGCCTCCGCTGAAACGCGATGCAGCAACGAAATCGAAGCTTCGAACGCAAGACAAAGCAGCTTCTCCGAAGTCAGGAGACCGTATCTCCATTCCGCCGAGATCAAATATCGGTATCAAGGTCCGCGTAGTTAATTCGAACCTCGCGGAAGGTATAATTCCCTGTATCGATCTTGCGCCGGGTATATTTTTCGGAAACGCTCTCGTCAGAGTAATTCGGGGCAAAGCGGTAACTCGAATAATTAATTCATCCGACCGCGCCGTCGAAATCGCGTTACCAGAAATCGTACTTGAGCCCGCGCAAATCATGACTCCCCTCCACGAGGAGGATAGTCCGTCGCTGTATCCGGTTTTTTCTAAATCTACTAAATCTAACGTATCCGCCGTACCGATCGGCTCATCCCAAAAAGGGAAAACTTCTATTTCTTTCTCGAGTCAGACACCATACTCGACAATCGAAACTCCTCCTTCGCGTTGCAAAATCGCGAATGTTCAACAGATCTCTTATGCTCAGGCGGTTAAAAATAATATACAACAGGCGCCGTTAAAACAAACATCGAAATCCGCCATTCCTTCGAAATCTCGCCTAGATCGAATTCTTAGTCTCCTCCGTCTCGACCACCTCAACGCAGAGGAAAGAGAGCACGTCGTCCGTCTCGTTCAAAGCACGCAGGAGCTTTTTCACATTGAGGGGGATAAATTAGGACATACGTCAGCAACCACGCACAAGATTCCAACCGTCGACGACCGCCCCGTCAATGTGAAACAATACCGTTTCCCACCAGCTCATAAGGAGGAGATTCGACGACAAGTCGACAAATTTTTACAAAATGGTGTCATCTCTCCGTCAAAATCACCATATAATTCGCCATTGTGGGTTGTCCCAAAGAAACCGGACTCCTTGGGCAACAAGCAATGGCGCGTCGTCATCGACTACCGCGCACTCAATGAGAAATCTGTCGCCGATGCCTATCCCCTCCCTTGCATTACCGAGATACTTGATCAGCTCGGGAGTGCGAAGTATTTTAGTACATTCGATCTCGCGAGCGGATTTCACCAGATCCCAATGGAGCCCGCCGATGCTCCTAAAACTGCTTTTTCGACGCCTCACGGGCATTATGAATTTAAAAGAATGCCATTCGGATTAAAAAATGCGCCAGCAACGTTCCAACGACTTATGGACAATGTCCTGTCCGGTCTCCAGGGGAACGAAATTTTCGTCTATTTGGACGACATTGTTATCTACGCTAGCTCTCTTCAAGAACATCGACTTAAATTCGATAAATTAACTCAACGGCTCAAAGAAGCTAATTTAGTATTGCAGCCGGATAAGTGCGAATTCTTGAGGAGAGAAGTAAGCTATTTGGGTCATATTATCAGTGAGCACGGTGTAAAACCTGACCCTGCGAAAATTAGCGCCGTCAAAAATTTTCCGCGCCCGCGCAACGCGAAACAGATCAAACAATTCCTCGGGCTCGCGGGATACTACAGGCGGTTCATCGCAAATTTTTCCAATATTGCTAAGCCTCTAACGAATTTGTTAAAAAAGGACGCGCCCTTTGTATGGCGTAACGAGCATGAGAATTCATTCGTCAAACTCCGAGATTGCCTATGCGAAGCGCCTATCTTGCAGTACCCCAACTTCAAACAACCATTCGTGATAACGACCGACGCGTCCGCCGAAGCTATTGGTGCTATCTTGAGTCAAGGACCAATAGGCCGCGACTTGCCAATCGCGTACACGTCGCGACTGTTAAACGCTGCGGAGAAAAACTACTCCACGATCGAGAAGGAGTGTCTGGCGATTGTCTACGCCGTCCATTACTTTCGTCCATACATATACGGTAATCAATTCAAACTCGTTACCGACCATCGACCGTTAGTGTGGATGAATTCGGTCAAGGACCCGTCAAGTAGACTCGTACGGTGGAGGCTTAAGTTAGCGGAATTTGACTACGAGATGGTCTATAAAAGTGGAAAAACGAACCTTAATGCGGACGCATTGTCGCGGAATCCCGCTCAAATTTTTCCGCTCTCGTATTCAGAAAACTCGGAGGACGACATCTTCGATGTGCCTCCGGAAACCCGTAAAAAGTATACCACACTAGCGCCTCCTCCTACTCCGGTAACATCAGAACCTGAATTACCGACTCCAGGCACGTCCTTCCGTACCAACACAGCACCACCTCCGCAAGTCGCCAGCGACAGCACCGACTTTTATACTCCTGCTCCAAATGAATTTATCCGACGCGAACCTCTATTTAATTTCAGCCGTGACGCATTATCAACGCGACGAGACAATGTAGTTGTCTTCGTCACGCAATCTGGGCACCCCTATGACACGGGCGCCAAAGATCTAGCAAACGCTGAAAAATTCCCCCTAAACAAAAATCACGTCCTTACCAAAGCCAAAGTCATACAAATCGGAAACGAATTCCAAATCCAGCTTCCAATCATCGAACATTCCACCAGATCAATCAATTTCCAGACCGTAATAGAAACATTCAGATCCTTGTGCGACGTTGTAAACGAATTACAATTACAAACATTTAGTATCGCACAAACCTATCTAGACTCCGTATCCTGGTCCCGAATCCAGAAAATCCTTCAGGACCTGTTTTATGAAACAACTGTCCAGATTACGGTCTGCCAGGGCCTCATTAAAACCCCTTCGGTCGAAGAGCGACTGAAAATAATAAGAGAAAACCACGACTCCCCTGTGGGAGGTCACAAAGGGGTTAATAAAACTTATTCTCGCATCAGACAACAATACTTTTGGCCAAACATGAAAACACAAATACAAGAATATATTGGCAAATGTAAAAGTTGTCAGACAGAGAAACTGGTCCGGGTAAAGACCAGACAGCCTCTCACTTTAACCGACACCCCTGGCAGGGCATTCGATAAGATTTCAATGGACGTAATGGGTCCTCTTCCCGAAACTTCCGACGGTTATACAAGTATCCTCACGATCCAAGATCTCCTCACTAAATACTCAGTCGCAGTTCCTCTCAAAACCACCACCGCAGTAGACATTGCCGATGCTCTAATAAAAGAATTCATTTGTAAGTTCGGATGCCCGAAAGGCATACTCACGGACCAAGGTTCGAACTTTATAAACAGCTTGATTAAAGCCATAGCAATCAAATTCCGTATTAAGCAATACAAGTCCACTGCGTTCCATCCACAGACAAACGGGTCCGTTGAACGATCTCACCACGTCCTGGCCGAATATCTGAAGCATTACATAGAGTCGAGTAACGATTGGGTGAATTGGTTACCGTATGCAATGTTTTCATACAACACCAGTGTGCACGAGGGTACATTATACACCCCACACGAACTAGTGTTCGGCAGGATAGCTAGGACGCCGTCAGCCACTCCTTTTCAGGACAGCTCTGATAACGAAACTTATAGCGACTATCTTATACAACTTCAGGAGAAAATCTCGAAATCTCAGGATTTGGCTAAAGCCAATCTAGACAATGCGAAACGCCGTTCTAAATATTATTATGACCGAAATCTCAATGTCCAAAACTTCGAGGTAGGCCAATGGGTCTATCTTTTAAAAGAGCCGAACAAACATAAGTTCCAGGCACAATACTCTGGACCGTACCGTATCCTCGAAATTTTGGGCAACTGTAATGTTAAGCTAAATGTAAAAGGGCGCCATAAAATTGTTCATACGAACAAAATCAAAATTTGTAAACGAATGCATAGTATGCAGAGTGTGGATGCTAGTGAAAGAAAAGTGCGAAAAACTGAAAATGAAGTCAGTGAGAGCAGTGACATTCAAACGAACGCTGAAAGTGAAAGCGACGAAAGTGCCTGCAATCCGAAGGAAGCCCGCAGCCACGGTCCAAACTCCAAACGTTATCGCCAGGATCAACCAGGCGAAAAACCTCAGATTCCGCAGCATCCAGCCGACAGGACCAAGAGAAGGATCCAGCATCCCGAAATCTACCCAACAGACAAGAGATCTCGGCATGGCCGAGATTCTTTTTCCAAGGGGGGTGGTGTAACGTCAGGCGTACCGCCTGCCACCCTCCGGCGTCCACCTCATCATCCCCAGCATCCGTATCCGGAGCCCCTGCACACGGGCCACCCGCCGACTCGCCGTCCCTACAGAAGGAGACAAAGGTACGAGAGGGAAGAGGGATGCAGCATGCCGCGCCCACGCGCGATCTCCACACACGAGGGGGAGGACTTCACCCCGTATTACGAGGGCGAGGAGCTCTCCGACACATACTGGGTCGAATCCCCAGCGATCACGAAGCCCTATACGTACTTCTCGTACATGTGGGATTAGAATAAGCACACTACTCACCTATGTACATACACACCAACACACACCTAGATTTAAGTGAATATATGTATGTATTTTATTCATGCACGGTTATGTTCCGTTGCACTCGCGCGCACACTCGACGCTCGCGGCTCACGCTTAACGCGGGCCGCGCCCCACTCCGAACGGCCGCCCCACCACGAGGGCCGAGCGGCCGCCCTACTCCGACCGTCCGCCCCACCGCGAGGGCCCAGCGACTCGCGCGCCGCGCGACCCGAGGAGGTCGCGGACGCGAGATCCGAGAGTCAGTTCGCGTCTCATCTCCGAACCGGAGAGTTCCAATCTCGCCTCCGAACGGGAGAGTTGGTATCTCATCTCCGAACTGGAGAGTTCGTATCTCATCTCCGAACCAAGGAGTTCTAATCCAGCATCCGAACGATGCACTTCCGATCCGAGCAATAGGCTCATTCGCAACGAGCAATTAGCTCTAATGCATTCGTCTCTATCCATACTCCCATAGCGGAGTCCGTTCGATACTTTATACTATTTCTAATTCTCATTGTAATCGCTAGTCAGTAACTTAGAATTTAGTCAAGTGTATCTAGTATAGTGAAATCATAGAATATAGTTTATTTTTACCAGATTCAAAGTATCTTTATTCGAGTTCAAATACAATTCCTTAATTCTAATCCACGGGTACGCTCGCGATTATTCTAATTCTATATCTCATCTACGATAGTCTTGAGGCTCGACGACTAGAGCGAACCAGCGCTTAGTTGCTCCATCCTCACTTCTACCGTGTACAGAATATCTTGCGCCCAGGTCGATCCCGGTAAGCTAGAGCGAACCAACGCTTAGCCGCGCCGTACTCGACCGAAGTTCAAGTATTCTCGACGAGCCTTGCACCTCCGACAAAGCGTACACGACGCGCGGGGAGGAGAGAGTTTATTCGTCGTCTCGCTCGGGAATACGTGGGTGATGCACCAGAATATTCCATTTCCTACGTTCGAGTCCTGGTTCCTGTGAAAGAGGTTTCCTTCGCCGCACGACCCGTACGAGTCGCCAATCGTCAGGGCCCAACGCCGATACCTGCCAGCCGGAGTCAACCCGCCTGGACGCTTATTCCCGTAGACGTACCTCCGTTCCAGCCGTACGCCGCCGCCATCCCGGTTGCGGATCCAAGGCGTTCCAGGTACCTGGAAAGAGAAATCAGACAGCGGAATCAAGCCTTCGCAAGGTAAGTTTAGTGTTAGTTACCGTTTTATCGAGTCCGAAACGCCAACGAACCCGGTCCGGACGCAATTCGCGTTATTTTCGGGAACGGTTACGACTTTGTGCCACCGTTGCGAGCGCAACCGCACCTCGGGACGTGACAATACGTAGACATCTGCAAACGCTATTTCCTAGCATGGAAGTGTCGCGTGTACATTCAATTGAAGTGCATGCGAGATATACATGACACTTCGTAATGAATATTGTATCTTATCATGAAACATAGAAATGAGATGCGATATGGCGATTTGAGAAGCATTAGAACTCTATTGCTTCGATACGTAGACATCTGCAAACGCTATTTCCTAGCAAGGAAGTGTAGCATTTACATTCTTTTGAAAGGATCACGAGGTATACACGACACTTCGCAATGAATATTACATATTATCATGAAACATAGATATGAGATGCGATACCGCGAATTAAGTATCATTAGAAATCTATTGCTTCGCTACGTAGACATCTGCAAACGCTATTTCCTAGCAAGCAAGTGTCGCATTTACATTCTTTTGAGGTGAATACGAAGTATAAATAACACTGCACAATGGATATTATATCTTATCATGAAACATAGAAATGTGATGCGATATCGCGATTTAAGAAGCATTAGAACTCTATTGCTTCGATACGTAGACATCTGCAAACGCTATTTCCTAGCAAGCAAGTGTCGCATTTACATTCTTTTGAGGTGAATACGAAGTATAAATAACACTGCACAATGGATATTATATCTTATCATGAAACAGAAATGAGATGCGATATGGCGATTTAAGAAGCATTAGAACTCTATTGCTTCGATACGTAGACATCTGCAAACGCTATCTCCTAGCAAGGAAGTGTCGCATTTACATTCTTTTGAAGTGAATACGAGGTATACATAACACTGCACAATGAATATTATATCTTATCATGAAACATAGAAATGAGATGCAACATGGCGATTTAAGAAGCATTAGAACTCTATTGCTTCGATACGTAGACGTCTGCAAACGCTATTTCCTAGCAAGGGAGAGTCGCATTTACATCCATTTGAAGTATATACGAGATATACATAACACTGCACAATGAATATTATATCTTAACATGAAACATAGTAATGAGATGCGATATGGCGATTTAAGAAGCATTAGAAGTCTATTGGTTCGATACGTAGGCATCAGCAAACGCTACTTCCTAGCAAGGAAGTGTCGCATTTACATTCTTTTGAAAGGAATACGAGGTATACATGACACTTCGCAATGAATAATATATCTTATCATGAAATATAGATATGAGATGCGATATCGCGATTTAAGAAGCATTAGAACAATATTGCTTCGATACGTAGATATCTGCAAACGCTATATCCTAGCAAGGAAGTGTCGCATTTACATTCTTTTGAGGTGAATACGAGGTATACATAACACTGCACAATGAATATTTTATCCTATCATGAAACATAGAAATGAGATGCGATATGACGATTTAAGAAGCATTAGAAATCTATTGGTTCGATACGTAGACATCTGCAAACGCTATTTCCTAGCAAGGAAGTGTCGCATTTACATTAATCTGAAGAGTATGCTAGGTATACATGACACTTCGCAGTGAATATTATATATTATCATGAAACATAGTAATGAGTCACGATATCGCCTTTTGAGAAGCATTAGAGCTCTAATGCTACGATACGTAGACATCTGCAAACGCTACCTCCTAGCAAGGAAGTGTCGTATTTACATCCTTTTGAAAGGAATACGAAGTATACATGACACATCGCAATGAATATTATATCTTATCATGAAACATAGAAGTCAAATGCGCTACGGCGATTTAAGAAGCTTTAGAACTCTATTGCTTCGATACGTAGATATCTGCAAACTCTATTTCCTAGCAAGGAACTGTCGCACTCACATTCATTTGAAGTGTATGCGAGGTATACATGACACTTCGCAATGAATATTATATATTATCATGAATCATAGTAATGAGTAGCGATATAACGATTTAAGAAGCATTAGAGCTCTATTGCTTCGATACGTAGACATCTGCAAACTCTACTTCCTAGCAAGGAAGTGTCGCATTAACATTCTTTTGAAAGGAATACGAGGTATACATGGCACATCGCAATGAATATTATATCTTATCATGAAACATAGAAATGAGATGCGATATGACGATCTAAGAAGCATTATAACTCTATTTCTTCGATAGGGAGACATCTGCAAGCGCTATTTCCTAGCAAGGTATTGTCGCACTTACATTCTTTTGAAGTGAATACGAGGTATACATAACACTGCACAATGAATATTATATCTTATCATGAAACATAGAAATGAGATGCGATATGGCGATTTATGAAGCATTAGAAGTCTATTGCTTCGGTACGTAGACATCTGCGAACGCTATTTCCTAGCAAGGAAGTGTCGCATTTACATACTTTTGAAGTGAATACGAGGTATACGTAACACTGGACAATGAATATTATATCTTATCATGAAACATAGATATGAGATGCGATATGGCGATTTATGAAGCAGTAGCTGTCTGTTGCTTCGATACGTTGACATCTGCAAACGCTACTTCCTAGCCAGGAAGTGTCGCATTTACATTCTTTTGAAAGGAATACGAGGTATACATGACACTTCGCAGTGAATATTATATCTTATCATGTAACGTAAATATGAGATGCGATATGACGATTTAAGAAGCATTAGAAAACTATTGCTTCGATACGTAGACATCTGCGAACGCTATTTCCTAGCAAGGAAGTGTCGCATTTACATACTTTTGAAGTGAATACGAGGTATACGTAACACTGGACAATGAATATTATATCTTATCATGAAACATAGATATGAGATGCGATATGGCGATTTATGAAGCAGTAGCTGTCTGTTGCTTCGATACGTTGACATCTGCAAACGCTACTTCCTAGCAGGGAAGTGTCGCATTTACATTCTTTTGAAAGGAATGCGAGGTATACATGACACTTCGCAATGAATATTATATCTTATCATGAAACATAGAAATGAGATGCGATATGACGATATAAGAAGCATTAGAATTCGATTGCTTCGATACGCAGACATCTGCAATCGCTATTTCCTAGCATGGAAGTGTCGCGTGTACATTCAATTGAAGTGCATGCGAGATATACATGACACTTCGTAATGAATATTGTATCTTATCATGAAACATAGAAATGAGATGCGATATGGCGATTTGAGAAGCATTAGAACTCTATTGCTTCGATACGTAGACATCTGCAAACGCTATTTCCTAGCATGGAAGTGTCGCATGTACATTCAATTGAAGTGTATGCGAGGTATACTGTCACGTCCCGAGGTGCGGTTGCGCTCGCAACGGTGGCACAAAGTCGTAACCGTTCCCGAAAATAACGCGAATTGCGTCCGGACCGGGTTCGTTGGCGTTTCGGACTCGATAAAACGGTAATTAACACTAAACTTACCTTGCGAAGGCTTGATTCCGCTGTCTGATTTCTCTTTCTAGGTACCTGGAGCGCCTTGGATCCGCAACCGGGATGGCGGCGGCGTTCGGCTGGAACGGAGGTACGGGTCGTGCGGCGAAGGAAACCTCCTTCACAGGTACCAGGACTCGAACGCAGGATATTGAATATTCTGGTGCATCACCCACGTATTCCCGAGCGAGACGACGAATAAACTCTCTCCTCCCCGCGCGTCGTGTACGCTTTGTCGGAGGTGCAAGGCTCGTCGAGAATACTTGAACTTCGGTCGAGTACGGCGCGGCTAAGCGTTGGTTCGCTCTAGCTTACCGGGATCAACCTGGGCGCAAGATATTCTGTATACGGTAGAAGTGAGGATGGAGCAACTAAGCGCTGGTTCGCTCTAGTCGTCGAGCCTCAAGACTATCGCAGATGAGATATAGAAATAGAATAATCGCGAGCGTACCCGTGGAGTAGAATTAAGGAATTGTATTTGGACTCGAATAAAGATACTTTGAATCTGGTAAAAATAAACTATATTCTATGATTTCACTATACTAAATACACTTGACTAAGTTCTAAGTTACTGACTAGCGATTACAATGAGAATTAGAAATAGTATAAAGTATCGAATGGACTCCGCTATGGGAGTATGGATAGAGACGAATGCATTAGAGCTAATTGCTCGTTGCGAATGAGCCTATTGCTCGGATCGGAAGTGCATCGTTCGGATGCTGGATTAGAACTCCTTGGTTCGGAGATGAGATACGAACTCTCCAGTTCGGAGATGAGATACCAACTCTCCCGTTCGGAGGTGAGATTGGAACTCTCCAGTTCGGAGATGAGTTTGGAACTGACTCTCGGATCTCGCGTCCGCGACCTCCTCGGGTCGCGCGGCGCGCGAGTCGCTGGGCCCTCGCGGTGGGGCGGACGGTCGGAGTAGGGCGGCCGCTCGGCCCTCGTGGTGGGGCGGCCGTTCGGAGTGGGGCGCGGCCCGCGTTAAGCGTGAGCCGCGAGCGTCGAGTGTGCGCGCGAGTGCACGGAACATAACCGTGCATGAATAAAATATATACATATATTTACTTAAATCTAGGTGTGTGTTGGTGTGTATGTACATAGGTGAGTAGTGTGCTTATTCTAATCCCACATGTACGAGAAGTACGTATAGGGCTTCGTGATCGCTGGGGATTCGACCCAGTATGTGTCGGAGAGCTCCTCGCCCTCGTAATACGGGGTGAAGTCCTCCCCCTCGTGTGTGGAGATCGCGCGTGGGCGCGGCATGCTGCATCCCTCTTCCCTCTCGTACCTTTGTCTCCTTCTGTAGGGACGGCGAGTCGGCGGGTGGCCCGTGTGCAGGGGCTCCGGATACGGATGCTGGGGATGATGCGTTGGACGCCGGAGGGTGGCAGGCGGTACGCCTGACGTTACACCACCCCCCTTGGAAAAAGAATCTCGGCCATGCCGAGATCTCTTGTCTGTTGGGTAGATTTCGGGATGCTGGATCCTTCTCTTGGTCCTGTCGGCTGGATGCTGCGGAATCTGAGGTTTTTCGCCTGGTTGATCCTGGCGATAACGTTTGGAGATTGGACCGTGACTGCGGGCTTCCTTCGGATTGCAGGCACTTTCGTCGCTTTCACTTTCAGCGCTCGTTTGAATGTCACTGCTCTCACTGACTTCATTTTCAGTTTTTCGCACTTTTCTTTCACTAGCATCCACACTCTGCATACTATGCATTCGTTTACAAATTTTGATTTTGTTCGTATGAACAATTTTATGGCGCCCTTTTACATTCAGCTTAACATTACAATTGCCCAAAATTTCGAGGATACGGTACGGTCCAGAATACTGTGCCTGGAACTTATGTTTGTTCGGCTCTTTTAAAAGATAGACCCATTGGCCTACCTCGAAGTTTTGGACATTGAGATTTCGGTCATAATAATATTTAGAACGGCGTTTCGCATTGTCTAGATTGGCTTTAGCCAAATCCTGAGATTTCGAGATTTTCTCCTGAAGTTGTATAAGATAGTCGCTATAAGTTTCGTTATCAGAGCTGTCCTGAAAAGGAGTGGCTGACGGCGTCCTAGCTATCCTGCCGAACACTAGTTCGTGTGGGGTGTATAATGTACCCTCGTGCACACTGGTGTTGTATGAAAACATTGCATACGGTAACCAATTCACCCAATCGTTACTCGACTCTATGTAATGCTTCAGATATTCGGCCAGGACGTGGTGAGATCGTTCAACGGACCCGTTTGTTTGTGGATGGAACGCAGTGGACTTGTATTGCTTAATACGGAATTTGATTGCTATGGCTTTAATCAAGCTATTTATAAAGTTCGAACCTTGGTCCGTGAGTATGCCTTTCGGGCATCCGTACTTACAAATGAATTCTTTTATTAAAGCTTCGGCAATGTCTACTGCGGTGGTGGTTTTGAGAGGAACTGCGACTGAGTATTTAGTGAGGAGATCTTGGATCGTGAGGATACTTGTATAACCGTCGGAAGTTTCGGGAAGAGGACCCATTACGTCCATTGAAATCTTATCGAATGCCCTGCCAGGGGTGTCGGTTAAAGTGAGAGGCTGTCTGGTCTTTACCCGGACCAGTTTCTCTGTCTGACAACTTTTACATTTGCCAATATATTCTTGTATTTGTGTTTTCATGTTTGGCCAAAAGTATTGTTGTCTGATGCGAGAATAAGTTTTATTAACCCCTTTGTGACCTCCCACAGGGGAGTCGTGGTTTTCTCTTATTATTTTCAGTCGCTCTTCGACCGAAGGGGTTTTAATGAGGCCCTGGCAGACCGTAATCTGGACAGTTGTTTCATAAAACAAGTCCTGAAGGATTTTCTGGATTCGGGACCAGGATACGGAGTCTAGATAGGTTTGTGCGATACTAAATGTTTGTAATTGTAATTCGTTTACAACGTCGCACAAGGATCTGAATGTTTCTATTACGGTCTGGAAATTGATTGATCTGGTGGAATGTTCGATGATTGGAAGCTGGATTTGGAATTCGTTTCCGATTTGTATGACTTTGGCTTTGGTAAGAACGTGATTTTTGTTTGGAAGGAATTTTTCAGCGTTCGCTAGATCTTTGGCGCCCGTGTCATAGGGGTGCCCAGATTGCGTGACGAAGACAACTACATTGTCTCGTCGCGTTGATAATGCGTCACGGCTGAAATTAAATAGAGGTTCGCGTCGGAAAAATTCATTTGGAGCAGGAGTATAGAAGTCGGTGCTGTCGCTGGCGACTTGCGGAGGTGGTGCTGTGTTGGTACGGAAGGACGTGCCTGGAGTCGGTAATTCAGGTTCTGATGTTACCGGAGTAGGAGGAGGCGCTAGTGTGGTATACTTTTTACGGGTTTCCGGAGGCACATCGAAGATGTCGTCCTCCGAGTTTTCTGAATACGAGAGCGGAAAAATTTGAGCGGGATTCCGCGACAATGCGTCCGCATTAAGGTTCGTTTTTCCACTTTTATAGACCATCTCGTAGTCAAATTCCGCTAACTTAAGCCTCCACCGTACGAGTCTACTTGACGGGTCCTTGACCGAATTCATCCACACTAACGGTCGATGGTCGGTAACGAGTTTGAATTGATTACCGTATATGTATGGACGAAAGTAATGGACGGCGTAGACAATCGCCAGACACTCCTTCTCGATCGTGGAGTAGTTTTTCTCCGCAGCGTTTAACAGTCGCGACGTGTACGCGATTGGCAAGTCGCGGCCTATTGGTCCTTGACTCAAGATAGCACCAATAGCTTCGGCGGACGCGTCGGTCGTTATCACGAATGGTTGTTTAAAGTTGGGGTACTGCAAGATAGGCGCTTCGCATAGGCAATCTCGGAGTTTGACGAATGAATTCTCTTGCTCGTTACGCCATACAAAGGGCGCGTCTTTTTTTAACAAATTTGTAAGTGGCTTAGCAATATTGGAAAAATTTGCGATGAACCGCCTGTAGTATCCCGCGAGCCCGAGGAATTGTTTGATCTGTTTCGCGTTGCGCGGGCGCGGAAAATTTTTGACGGCGCTAATTTTCGCAGGGTCAGGTTTTACACCGTGCTCACTGATAATATGACCCAAATAGCTTACTTCTCTCCTCAAGAATTCGCACTTATCCGGCTGCAATACTAAATTAGCTTCTTTGAGCCGTTGAGTTAATTTCTCGAATTTAAGTCGATGTTCTTGAAGAGAGCTAGCGTAGATAACGATGTCGTCCAAATAGACGAAAATTTCGTTCCCCTGGAGACCGGACAGGACATTGTCCATAAGTCGTTGGAACGTCGCTGGCGCATTTTTTAATCCGAATGGCATTCTTTTAAATTCATAATGCCCGTGAGGCGTCGAAAAAGCAGTTTTGGGAGCATCGGCGGGCTCCATTGGGATCTGGTGAAATCCGCTCGCGAGATCGAATGTACTAAAATACTTCGCACTCCCGAGCTGATCAAGTATCTCGGTAATGCAAGGGAGGGGATAGGCATCGGCGACAGATTTCTCATTGAGTGCGCGGTAGTCGATGACGACGCGCCATTGCTTGTTGCCCAAGGAGTCCGGTTTCTTTGGGACAACCCACAATGGCGAATTATATGGTGATTTTGACGGAGAGATGACACCATTTTGTAAAAATTTGTCGACTTGTCGTCGAATCTCCTCCTTATGAGCTGGTGGGAAACGGTATTGTTTCACATTGACGGGGCGGTCGTCGACGGTTGGAATCTTGTGCGTGGTTGCTGACGTATGCCCTAATTTATCCCCCTCAATGTGAAAAAGCTCCTGCGTGCTTTGAACGAGACGGACGACGTGCTCTCTTTCCTCTGCGTTGAGGTGGTCGAGACGGAGGAGACTAAGAAGTCGATCTAGACGAGATTTCGAAGGATTGGCGGATTTCGATGTTTGTTTTAACGGCGACTGTTGTACATTATTTTTAACCGCCTGAGCATAAGAGATCTGTTGAACATTCGCGATTTTGCAACGCGAAGGAGGAGTTTCGATTGTCGGATATGGTGTCTGACCCGAGAAAGAAATAGAAGTTTTCCCTTTTTGGGATGAGCCGATCGGTACGGCGGATACGTTAGATTTAGTAGATTTAGAAAAAACCGGATAGAGCGACGGACTATCCTCCTCGTGGAGGGGAGTCATGATTTGCGCGGGCTCGAGTATGATCTCTGGTAACGCGATTTCGACGGCGCGGTCGGATGAATTAATTATTCGAGTTACCGCTTTGCCCCGAATTACTCTGACGAGAGCGTTTCCGAAAAATATGCCCGGCGCAAGATCGATACGAGGAATTATACCTTCCGCGAGATTCGAATTAACTACGCGGACCTTGATACCGATATTTGATCTCGGCGGAATGGAGATACGGTCTCCTGACTTCGGAGAAGCTGCTTTGTCTTGCGTTCGAAGCTTCGATTTCGTTGTTGCATCGCGTTTCAGCGGAGGCGATGATTTACGCGGCGGGCGCGGCGGCGGAGGGGGAATAGATTCCGTGCGCGGCGCTTGTTTACGTTTCGGCGATAGGAGAGGCTTTATTTTCGACTCCGGTGACGGTTCCTCGAGTGCTTCGATATCGTCTTCGAAAGGAATTCTCTTACCATTCCATTTGATTATTTTATTTGGAAAAGAGATTTCTGCGTCCATACAGAACCCGGAGCCAAGGATCCCGCTTGGTTTAAGGGGAAAATCATCCTCGACCACATTAAAAGGAACGACGCGACCGAAAATGACAAGATTCACCGTCCCTAAGGTTGCGGTTTTGCCATCGGTTACCCCTGTTATTATGACGATCTCGGACTTATCGATTCGCGCGGATGCTTTTAGAGCCGAACGTTTTATAATATTTATTTCCGCCCCAGTGTCCACCATGAAGCGAGTTGGTGAAATTAGAAGGTCGGACTTTAAAATTACGTTTGGCGTGCTAGTTTTTCCGGTTATGTTTATCGCGGCGTTTCGTCGATTTCCGCGTTGGAGTTGTTCGCGGCGAGAGGACGGACTTGGTGCGCGGCCTCGCCACCTGTCTCGCGGCGGGTGCGGAGGCCATTGTCGTTTCCCGAATTTTTATTTACCGCGTTGTTGTACTGCCTTTTGCGGCACTCGCCTATTTCGTGCCCCGGGGTCTTGCAATAGCGACAAAATTTGGGCGCGTCCCTGGCTACGATTTGTCTCGGTTGTTCGTACGCGGGGCCTCGAGTAGGAGGCGGTACGTCCCTGGATCGCAAGTATTCCTGCGGTCGGTACGGCGATGGCGGTCTGAACCGACACTCGGTCGCGTAATGTCCGATATTATTGCATTTTCGGCAAATAATTTCGGCTGGTTTTTCGCGCAATTCTGGTCGCGCGGCACGCGATCTACCTAGTCGGTTGCAATCACGTTCGTGCATTTGGTAAAGTTCTCGCGCTCGAGCGAACGTTTCTCTCAATGTGCCGAATGAATTTATCGTCATTTGCATTCGAATTTCCGGAATGAGACCGTCTTTAAAACATTGTAGAGTGAGCGCGTCTACGTCATCGAGCGATTCCGGTGTGTCTCGTCGAGCAAGCCTCTCGCAATCAATTATAGCGGTTCTAAGATCTTTTACTCGACCGATGTAATCTAGAATGTGCTCGTTCGCGCGCATAAATATATTTGCAAGTTCACCCCGATAATGATGAGCTGATTTTACGGAGCAAAAAGTGCTGCGAAGAACGTCCGTTAATTCGAGTATTGTGTAACACGGCTCGTCTTCTAGCGCGGCGTAGGCACGACCCTTGAGTTTTCCCTTAAGCAGGCGTGTGAAAGTTCGCTCGCACCCATTAGGGATAAGCTCATAAGCGCGTTTACACGCTCGGGTAAACTGAAGAATGGGAATGTTCTGACCATCGAATGTCGGCACGGCTTCGAGGGCCTGCTTAAGCGATAGCTCGTCGTGTTGCGAACTATTTGTATTGGAATCGGAGCTCGAATTATGTCCGGAAAGCGGATTTCCCCGAGGAATATCTAGAGAAACAGTATCGTCGCGCGGTAAATCAGGCGTTCTGCGAATAGATTCTAATTCACGGCGTAGAATTTCTATTTGCTGGAGCAACGCGGCATTACTCGGATCGGTCGCTTTCGTATTTTTCGCTGAGGTATTTTGTTGCGCGGTACTAGGAAGAGGATCGGCGATAGCGTCTTGGAAATCAAGCGTTCTGCTAGTGCGTTTTTCGCGTTCAGAATCGGCCATCGCGGCGGCTCGCTGTGTCTGCTGGCGCGTTTTTGTCGGAGTCCGGGTTGCCATATCTAGTTTCGCGGTTCCTTTCGGCGGAATTTCCGGAGGAAACGCGTGGCTATCCCACCGCTGTCACCAAAAATAACTTTCGTGTCACGTCCCGAGGTGCGGTTGCGCTCGCAACGGTGGCACAAAGTCGTAACCGTTCCCGAAAATAACGCGAATTGCGTCCGGACCGGGTTCGTTGGCGTTTCGGACTCGATAAAACGGTAATTAACACTAAACTTACCTTGCGAAGGCTTGATTCCGCTGTCTGATTTCTCTTTCTAGGTACCTGGAGCGCCTTGGATCCGCAACCGGGATGGCGGCGGCGTTCGGCTGGAACGGAGGTACGGGTCGTGCGGCGAAGGAAACCTCCTTCACAGGTACCAGGACTCGAACGCAGGATATTGAATATTCTGGTGCATCACCCACGTATTCCCGAGCGAGACGACGAATAAACTCTCTCCTCCCCGCGCGTCGTGTACGCTTTGTCGGAGGTGCAAGGCTCGTCGAGAATACTTGAACTTCGGTCGAGTACGGCGCGGCTAAGCGTTGGTTCGCTCTAGCTTACCGGGATCAACCTGGGCGCAAGATATTCTGTATACGGTAGAAGTGAGGATGGAGCAACTAAGCGCTGGTTCGCTCTAGTCGTCGAGCCTCAAGACTATCGCAGATGAGATATAGAAATAGAATAATCGCGAGCGTACCCGTGGAGTAGAATTAAGGAATTGTATTTGGACTCGAATAAAGATACTTTGAATCTGGTAAAAATAAACTATATTCTATGATTTCACTATACTAAATACACTTGACTAAGTTCTAAGTTACTGACTAGCGATTACAATGAGAATTAGAAATAGTATAAAGTATCGAATGGACTCCGCTATGGGAGTATGGATAGAGACGAATGCATTAGAGCTAATTGCTCGTTGCGAATGAGCCTATTGCTCGGATCGGAAGTGCATCGTTCGGATGCTGGATTAGAACTCCTTGGTTCGGAGATGAGATACGAACTCTCCAGTTCGGAGATGAGATACCAACTCTCCCGTTCGGAGGTGAGATTGGAACTCTCCAGTTCGGAGATGAGTTTGGAACTGACTCTCGGATCTCGCGTCCGCGACCTCCTCGGGTCGCGCGGCGCGCGAGTCGCTGGGCCCTCGCGGTGGGGCGGACGGTCGGAGTAGGGCGGCCGCTCGGCCCTCGTGGTGGGGCGGCCGTTCGGAGTGGGGCGCGGCCCGCGTTAAGCGTGAGCCGCGAGCGTCGAGTGTGCGCGCGAGTGCACGGAACATAACCGTGCATGAATAAAATATATACATATATTTACTTAAATCTAGGTGTGTGTTGGTGTGTATGTACATAGGTGAGTAGTGTGCTTATTCTAATCCCACATGTACGAGAAGTACGTATAGGGCTTCGTGATCGCTGGGGATTCGACCCAGTATGTGTCGGAGAGCTCCTCGCCCTCGTAATACGGGGTGAAGTCCTCCCCCTCGTGTGTGGAGATCGCGCGTGGGCGCGGCATGCTGCATCCCTCTTCCCTCTCGTACCTTTGTCTCCTTCTGTAGGGACGGCGAGTCGGCGGGTGGCCCGTGTGCAGGGGCTCCGGATACGGATGCTGGGGATGATGCGTTGGACGCCGGAGGGTGGCAGGCGGTACGCCTGACGTTACAATACACCACATTATATTAGAACTCTATTGCTTCGATACGTAGACATCTGCAAACGCTATTTCCTAGCAAGGAAGTGTAGCATTTACATTCTTTTGAAAGGATCACGAGGTATACACGACACTTCGCAATGAATATTACATATTATCATGAAACATAGATATGAGATGCGATACCGCGAATTAAGTATCATTAGAAATCTATTGCTTCGCTACGTAGACATCTGCAAACGCTATTTCCTAGCAAGCAAGTGTCGCATTTACATTCTTTTGAGGTGAATACGAAGTATAAATAACACTGCACAATGGATATTATATCTTATCATGAAACATAGAAATGTGATGCGATATCGCGATTTAAGAAGCATTAGAACTCTATTGCTTCGATACGTAGACATCTGCAAACGCTATCTCCTAGCAAGGAAGTGTCGCATTTACATTCTTTTGAAGTGAATACGAGGTATACATAACACTGCACAATGAATATTATATCTTATCATGAAACATAGAAATGAGATGCAACATGGCGATTTAAGTAGCATTAGAACTCTATTGCTTCGATACGTAGACATTTGCAAACGCTATTTCCTAGCAAGGAAGTGTCGCATTTACGTTCTTTTGAAATTAATACGAGGTAAGCATGACACATCGCAATGAATATTATATCATATCACGAAACATGGTAATGGGTAGCGATATCGCGTTTTGAGAAGCATTAGAACTCTAATGCCACGATACGTAGACGTCTGCAAACGCTATTTCCTAGCAAGGGAGAGTCGCATTTACATCCATTTGAAGTATATACGAGATATACATAACACTGCACAATGAATATTATATCTTAACATGAAACATAGTAATGAGATGCGATATGGCGATTTAAGAAGCATTAGAAGTCTATTGGTTCGATACGTAGGCATCAGCAAACGCTACTTCCTAGCAAGGAAGTGTCGCATTTACATTCTTTTGAAAGGAATACGAGGTATACATGACACTTCGCAATGAATAATATATCTTATCATGAAATATAGATATGAGATGCGATATCGCGATTTAAGAAGCATTAGAACAATATTGCTTCGATACGTAGATATCTGCAAACGCTATATCCTAGCAAGGAAGTGTCGCATTTACATTCTTTTGAGGTGAATACGAGGTATACATAACACTGCACAATGAATATTTTATCCTATCATGAAACATAGAAATGAGATGCGATATGACGATTTAAGAAGCATTAGAAATCTATTGGTTCGATACGTAGACATCTGCAAACGCTATTTCCTAGCAAGGAAGTGTCGCATCTACATTAATCTGAAGAGTATGCTAGGTATACATGACACTTCGCAGTGAATATTATATATTATCATGAAACATAGTAATGATTCACGATATCGCCTTTTGAGAAGCATTAGAGCTCTAATGCTACGATACGTAGACATCTGCAAACGCTACTTCCTAGCAAGGAAGTGTCGCATTTACATTCTTTTGAAAGGAATACGAGGTATACATGACACTTCGCAGTGAATATTATATCTTATCATGTAACGTAAATATGAGATGCGATATGACGATTTAAGAAGCATTAGAAAACTATTGCTTCGATACGTAGACATCTGCAAATGCTATTGCCTAGCAGGGAAGTGTCGCATTTACATTCTTTTGAAGTGAATACGAGGTATACATAACACTGCACAATGAATATTATATCTTATCATGAAACATAGAAATGAGATGCGATATGGCGATTTATGAAGCATTAGAAGTCTATTGCTTCGGTACGTAGACATCTGCGAACGCTATTTCCTAGCAAGCAAGTGTCGCATTTACATACTTTTGAAGTGAATACGAGGTATACATAACACTGGACAATGAATATTATATCTTATCATGAAACACAGATATGAGATGCGATATGGCGATTTATGAAGCATTAGCTGTCTGTTGCTTCGATACGTTGACATCTGCAAACGCTACTTCCTAGCAGGGAAGTGTCGCATTTAAATTCTTTTGAAAGGAATGCGAGGTATACATGACACTTAGCAATGAATATTATATCTTATCATGAAACATAGAAATGAGATGCGATATGACGATATAAGAAGCATTAGAATTCTATTGCTTCGATACGCAGACATCTGCGAACGCTATTTCCTAGCAAGCAAGTGTCGCATTTACATACTTTTGAAGTGAATACGAGGTATACATAACACTGGACAATGAATATTATATCTTATCATGAAACACAGATATGAGATGCGATATGGTGATTTATGAAGCATTAGCTGTCTGTTGCTTCGATACGTTGACATCTGCAAACGCTACTTCCTAGCAGGGAAGTGTCGCATTTACATTCTTTTGAAAGGAATGCGAGGTATACATGACACTTAGCAATGAATACTATATCTTATCATGAAACATAGAAATGAGATGCGATATGACGATATAAGAAGCATTAGAATTCTATTGCTTCGATACGCAGATATCTGCAATCGCTATTTCCTAGCATGGAAGTGTCGCGTGTACATTCAATTGAAGTGCATGCGAGATATACATGACACTTCGTAATGAATATTATATCTTATCATGAAACATAGAAATGAGATGCGATATGGCGATTTGAGAAGCATTAGAACTCTATTGCTTCGATACGTAGACATCTGCAAACGCTATTTCCTAGCATGGAAGTGTCGCATGTACATTCAATTGAAGTGTATGCGAGGTATACATCACATTATATTAGAACTCTATTGCTTCGATACGTAGACATCTGCAAACGCTATTTTCTAGCAAGGAAGTGTAGCATTTACATTCTTTTGAAGTGTATGCGAGGTATACATAACACTCCACAATGAGTATTACATATTATCATGAAACATAGAAATGACATGCGATATGGCGACTTAAGAAGCATTAGAAATCTATTGGTTCGATACGTAGATATCTGCAAACACTATTTCCTAGCAGGGAACTGTCGCGTTCACATTCATTGGAAGTGTATGCGAGGTATACATGACACTTCGCAATGAATATTATATGTTATCATGAAACAGATATGAGATGCGATATCGCAAATTAGCAAGCTTTGGAAATCTATTGCTTCGATACGTTGACATATGCAAGCGCT
The DNA here is from genome assembly GCF_050948175.1 of Xylocopa sonorina. Lineage (NCBI taxonomy): Eukaryota > Metazoa > Arthropoda > Insecta > Hymenoptera > Apidae > Xylocopa > Xylocopa sonorina. The sequence continues at coordinate 961,123 of NW_027490129.1, read as the reverse complement.
ATTTCCTAGCAAGGAATTGTAGCATTTACATTCTTTTGAAGTGAATACGAGGTATACATAAAACTGCACAACGAATACTACATCTTATCCTGAAACATAGAAATGAGATGCGATATGGCGATTTAAGAAGCATTAAAAATCAATTGGTTCGATACGTAGACATCTGCAAACGCTACTTCCTAGCAAGGAAGTGTCGCACTTACATTCTTTTGAAGTGAATACGAGGTATACATGACACTTCGCAATGAATATTACATCATATCATGAAACATAGAAATGAGATGCGACATCTCGTATTGAGAAGCATTAGAGCTCTATTGCTACGATACGGAGACATCTGCAAACGCTATTTCCTACCATGGAAGTGTCGAATTTACATTTCATATCATGAAACATAGAAATGAGATGCGACATCTCGTATTGAGAAGCATTAGAGCTCTATTGCTACGATACGGAGACATCTGCAAACACTACTTCCTAGCAAGGAAGTGTCGCATTTACACTCTTTTGAAAGGAATACGAGGTATACATGACACTTGGCAATGAATATTATATATTATCATGAAACATAGTAATGCGAAGCGATATCGCGTATTGAGAATCATTAGACCTCTAATGCTACGATACGTAGATATCTGCAAACGCTACTTCCCAGCAAGGAACTGTCGCATTCACATTCGTTTGAATTGTATGCGAGGTATACATGGCACTACGCAATGAATATTATATATTGTCATGAAACATAGAAATGAGATGCGATATCGCGATTTAAGAAGCATTTGAACACTATTGCTTCGATACGTAGATATCTGCAAACGCTACTTCCTAGCAAGGAAGTGTCGCATTTACATTCTTTTGAAGCAAATACGAGGTATACATAACACTGCACTGTGAATATTATATCTTATCATGAAACATAGAAATGAGATGCGATATCGCGTTTTGAGAAGCATTAGAACTCTACTGCTTCGATACGTAGACAACTGGAAACGCTATTTCCTAGCAAGGAAGTGTCGCATTTACATTCTTTTGACAGGAATACGAGGTATACATGACACTTCGCAATGAATATTATATCTTATCATGAAACATAGAAATGCTATGCGATATGACGATTTATGAAGCATTAGAACTCTATTGCTCCGATACGTAGACATCTGCAAACACTATTTCCCAGCAAGGAACTGTTGCATTCACATTCGTTTGAATTGTATGCGAGGTATACATGAAACTTCGCAATGAATATTATATATTATCATGAAACATAGATATTAGATGCAATATCGCGAATTAGCAAGCGTTAGAAATCTATTGCTTCGATACGTAGACATTTGCAAGCGCTATTTCCTAGCAAGGCAGTGTCGCATTTACATTCATTTTAAGTGTATGCGAGGTATACATGACCCCTCGCAATGAATATTATATATTGCCATGAAACATAGAAATGAGATGCGATATCGCGATTTAAAAATCACTAGAACACTATTGCTTCGATACGTAGACATCTGCAAACGCTACATCCTACCAAGGACGTGTCGCATTTACATTCTTATGAAACGAATACGAGGTATACATGACACTTCGCAATGAATATTATATCTTATCATGAAACATAGAAACGAGATGCGATATGACGATTTAAGAAGCATTAGAAGTCTATTGGTTCGATACGAAGACATCTGCAAACCCTACTTTCTAGCAAGGAAGTGTCGCATTTACATTCTTTTGAAAGGAATACGAGGTATACATGACACTTCGCAATGATTATTATATCTTATCGTGAAACATAGAAATGAGATCCGGTACGATGATTTAAGAAGCATTAGAACTCTATTGCTTCGATACGTAGACACCTGCAAACGCTACTTCCAAGCAAGGAAGTGTCGCATTTACATTCTTTTGAAGTGAATACGAGGTATACATAACACACCACAATGAATATTATATATTATCATGAAACATAGAAATGAGATGCGATATCGCGATTTAAGAAGCATTAGAACTCTATTGCTTCGATACGTAGAAATCAGCAAACGCTACTTCCTAGCATTGAAGTGTCGCATTTACATTCTTTTGAAAGGAATACGAGGTATACATGACACTTCGCAATGAATATTATATCTTATCATGAAACATAGAAATGTGATGCGATATCGCGATTTAAGAAGCATTAGAACTCTATTGCTTCGATACGTAGAAATCAGCAAACGCTACTTCCTAGCATTGAAGTGTCGCATTTACATTCTTTTGAAAGGAATACGAGGTATACATGACACTTCGCAATGAATATTATATCTTATCATGAAACATTGGAATGAGATGCAATATGGCGATTTAAGAAGCATTAGAACTCTATTGCTTCGATACGTAGACATCTGCAAACGCTATTTCCTAGCAAGGAAGTGTCGCATTTACATTCATTTTAAGTGTATGTGAGGTATACATGACACTTCGCAATGAATATTATATATTATCATTGAACATGGAAATGAGATGCGATATCGCGAATTAGCAAGCATTAGAACTCTATTGCTTCGTTACGTAGACATCAGCAAACGCTATTTCCTTGCAAGGAAGTGTCGCATGTACATTCAATTAAAGTGTATGCGAGGTATACATGACACTTCGCAATGAATATTATATCTTATCATGAAACATATATATGAGATGCGATATCCCGAATTAGCAAGCTTTAGAAATCTATTGCTTCGATACGTAGACATCTGCAAACGCTATTTCCTAGGAAGGAATTGTCGCATGTACCTTCAATTGAAGTGTATACGAGGTATACATCGCACTTCGTAATGAATATTGTATCTTATCATGAAACATAGAAATGAGATGCGATATGGCGAATTAAGAGGCTTTAGAATTCTATTGCTTCGATCTGCAAACGCCATTTCCCAGCAAGGAAGTGTCGCAGTTGCATTCTTTTGAAAGGAATACGAGGTATACATGTCACATCGCAATGAATATTAAATCACATCATGAAACGTAGATATGGGATGCGATATGACGATTTAAGAAGCATTAGAACTGTATTGCTTCGGTACGTAGACATCTGCAAACACTACTACCTACCAAGGAAGTGTCGCATTTACATTCTTTTTAAGTGAATAACGAGGTATACATAACACTGCACAATGAATATTATATCTTATCATGAAACATGGAAATGAGATGCGATATGACGATTTAAGAAGCATTAGTAATCTATTGCTTCGATACGTAGACAGCTGCAAACATTACTTCCTTGGAAGGAAGTGTAGCATTTACATTCTTTTCAAGTGAATACGAGGTATACATAACACTGCACAATGAATATTATATCATATCAAGAAACATAGGAATGAGATGCGATATCGCGATTTAAGAATCATTAGAACGCTATTGCTTCGATACGTAGACATCAGCAAACGCTATTTCCCAGCAAGGAAGTGTCGCAGTTACATTCTTTTGAAAGGAATACGAGGTATACATGACACATCGCAATGAATATTATATCATATCACGAAACGTAGATATGTGATGCGATATGACGATTTAAGAAGCATTAGAACTCTATTGCTTCGATACGTAGACATCTGCAAACGCTACTACCTACCAAGGAAGTGTCGCATTTACATTCTTTTGAAGTGAATACGAGGTATACATAACACACCACAATGAATATTATATATTATCATGAAACATAGTAATGAGTAATGTAACGTCAGGCGTACCGCCTGCCACCCTCCGACGCCCACCTCATCATCCCCAGCATCCGCATCCGGAGCCCCTGCACACGGGCCACCCGCCGACTCGCCGTCCCTACAGAAGGAGACAAAGATACGAGAGGGAAGAGGGATGCAGCATGCCGCGCCCACGCGCGATCTCCACACACGAGGGGGAGGACTTCACCCCGTATTACGAGGGCGAGGAGCTCTCCGACACATACTGGGTCGAATCCCCAGCGATCACGAAGCCCTATACGTACTTCTCGTACATGTGGGATTAGAATAAGCACACTACTCATACATGTACATACACACCAACACACACCTAGATTTAAGTAAATATATGTATATATTTTATTCATGCACGGTTATGTTCCGTGCACTCGCGCGCACACTCGACGCTCGCGGCTCACGCTTAACGCGGGCCGCGCCCCACTCCGAACGGCCGCCCCACCACGAGGGCCGAGCGGCCGCCCTACTCCGACCGTCCGCCCCACCGCGAGGGCCCAGCGACTCGCGCGCCGCGCGACCCGAGGAGGTCGCGGACGCGAGATCCGAGAGTCAGTTGCTAACTCATCTCCGAACGGGAGAGTTCCAATCTCACCTCCGAACGGGAGAGTTGGTATCTCATCTCCGAACTGGAGAGTTCATATCTCATCTCCGAACCGAGGAGTTCTAATCCAGCATCCGAACGATGCACTTCCGATCCGAGCAATAGGCTCATTCGCAACGAGCAATTAGCTCTAATGCATTCGTCTCTATCCATACTCCCATAGCGGAGTCCATTCGATACTTTATACTATTTCTAATTCTCATTGTAATCGCTAGTCAGTAACTTAGAACTTAGTCAAGTGTATTTAGTATAGTGAAATCATAGAATATAGTTTATTTTTACCAGATTCAAAGTATCTTTATTCGAGTCCAAATACAATTCCTTAATTCTACTCCACGGGTACGCTCGCGATTATTCTATTTCTATATCTCATCTGCGATAGTCTTGAGGCTCGACGACTAGAGCGAACCAGCGCTTAGTTGCTCCATCCTCACTTCTACCGTATACAGAATATCTTGCGCCCAGGTTGATCCCGGTAAGCTAGAGCGAACCAACGCTTAGCCGCGCCGTACTCGACCGAAGTTCAAGTATTCTCGACGAGCCTTGCACCTCCGACAAAGCGTACACGACGCGCGGGGAGGAGAGAGTTTATTCGTCGTCTCGCTCGGGAATACGTGGGTGATGCACCAGAATATTCAATTTCCTGCGTTCGAGTCCTGGTACCTGTGAAGGAGGTTTCCTTCGCCGCACGACCCGTACCTCCGTTCCAGCCGTACGCCGCCGCCATCCCGGTTGCGGATCCAAGGCGCTCCAGGTACCTAGAAAGAGAAATCAGACAGCGGAATCAAGTCTTCGCAAGGTAAGTTTAGTGTTAATTACCGTTTTATCGAGTCCGAAACGCCAACGAACCCGGTCCGGACGCAATTCGCGTTATTTTCGGGAACGGTTACGACTTTGTGCCACCGTTGCGAGCGCAACCGCACCTCGGGACGTGACACGAAAGTTATTTTTGGTGACAGCGGTGGGATAGCCACGCGTTTCCTCCGGAAATTCCGCCGAAAGGAACCGCGAAACTAGATATGGCAACCCGGACTCCGACAAAAACGCGCCAGCAGACACAGCGAGCCGCCGCGATGGCCGATTCCGAACGCGAAAAACGCACTAGCAGAACGCTTGATTTCCAAGACGCTATCGCCGAGCCTCTTCCTAGTACCGCGCAACCAAATACTTCCGCGAAAAATACGAAAGCGACCGATCCGAGTAATGCCGCGTTGCTCCAGCAAATAGAAATTTTACGTCGTGAATTAGAATCTATTCGCAGAACGCCTGATTTAACGCGCGACGATACCGTTTCGCTGGATATTCCTCGGGGAAATCCGCTTTCCGGACATAATTCGAGCTCCGATTTCAATACAAATAGTTCGCAACACGACGAGCTATCGCTTAAGCAGGCCCTCGAAGCCGTGCCGACATTCGATGGTCAGAACATTCCCATTCTTCAGTTTACCCGAGCGTGTAAACGCGCTTATGAGCTTATCCCTAATGGGTGCGAGCGAACTTTCACACGCCTGCTTAAAGGAAAACTCAAGGGTCGTGCCTACGCCGCGCTAGAAGACGAGCCGTGTTACACAATACTCGAATTAACGGACGTTCTTCGCAGCACATTTTGCTCCGTAAAATCAGCTCATCATTATCGGGGTGAACTTGCCAATATATTTATGCGCGCGAACGAGCACATTCTAGATTACATCGGTCGAGTAAAAGATCTTAGAACCGCTATAATTGATTGCGAAAGGCTTGCTCGACGAGACACACCGGAATCGCTCGATGACGTAGACGCGCTCACATTACAATGTTTTAAAGACGGTCTCATTCCGGAAATTCGAATGCAAATGACTATAAGTTCATTCGGTACATTGCGAGAAACGTTCGCTCGAGCGCGGGAGCTCTATCAAATGCACGAACGTGATTGCAACCGGCTAGGTAGATCGCGTGTCGCGCGACCAGAATCGCGCGAAAAACCAGCCGAAATTATTTGCCGAAAATGCAATAATATCGGACATTACGCGACCGAGTGTCGGCTCAGACCGCCATCGCCGTACCGACCGCAGGAATACTTGCGATCCAGGGACGTACCGCCTCCTACTCGAGGCCCCGCGTACGAACAACCGAGACAAATCGTAGCCAGGGACGCGCCCAAATTTTGTCGCTATTGCAAGACCCCGGGGCACGAAATAGGCGAGTGCCGCAAAAGACAGTACAACAACGCGGTAAATAAAAATTCGGGAAACGACAATGGCCTCCGCACCCGCCGCGAGACAGGTGGCGAGGCCGCGCACCAAGTCCGTCCTCTCGCCGCGAACAACTCCAACGCGGAAATCGACGAAACGCCGCGATAAACATAACCGGAAAAACTAGCACGCCAAACGTAATTCTAAAATCCGATCTTCTAATTTCACCAACTCGCTTCATGGTGGACACTGGGGCGGAAATAAATATTATAAAACGTTCGGCTCTAAAAGCATCCGCGCGAATCGATAAGTCCGAGATCGTAATAATAACAGGGGTAACCGATGGCAAAACCGCAACCTTAGGGACGGTGAATCTTGTCATTTTCGGTCGCGTCGTCCCTTTTAATGTGGTCGAGGATGATTTTCCCCTTAAACCAAGCGGGATCCTCGGCTCCGGGTTCTGTATGGACGCAGAAATCTCTTTTCCAAATAAAATAATCAAATGGAATGGTAAGAGAATTCCTTTCGAAGACGATATCGAAACACTCGAGGAACCGTCACCGGACTCGAAAATAAAGCCTCTCCTATCGCCGAAACGTAAACAAGCGCCGCGCACGGAATCTATTCCCCCTCCGCCGCCGCGCCCGCCGCGTAAATCATCGCCTCCGCTGAAACGCGATGCAGCAACGAAATCGAAGCTTCGAACGCAAGACAAAGCAGCTTCTCCGAAGTCAGGAGACCGTATCTCCATTCCGCCGAGATCAAATATCGGTATCAAGGTCCGCGTAGTTAATTCGAACCTCGCGGAAGGTATAATTCCCCGTATCGATCTTGCGCCGGGTATATTTTTCGGAAACGCTCTCGTCAGAGTAATTCGGGGCAAAGCGGTAACTCGAATAATTAATTCATCCGACCGCGCCGTCGAAATCGCGTTACCAGAAATCGTACTTGAGCCCGCGCAAATCATGACTCCCCTCCACGAGGAGGATAGTCCGTCGCTGTATCCGGTTTTTTCTAAATCTACTAAATCTAACGTATCCGCCGTACCGATCGGCTCATCCCAAAAAGGGAAAACTTCTATTTCTTTCTCGAGTCAGACACCATATTCGACACTCGAAACTCCTCCTTCGCGTTGCAAAATCGCGAATACTCAGCAAATCTCCTATGCTCAGGCGGTTAAAAATAATGTACAACAGGCGCCGTTAAAACCAACATCGAAATCCGCCAACCTTTCGAAATCTCGCTTAGATCGAATTCTTAGTCTCCTCCGTCTCGACCACCTCAACGCAGAGGAAAGAGAGCACGTCGTCCGTCTCGTTCAAAGCACGCAGGAGCTTTTTCACATTGAGGGGGACAAATTAGGGCATACGTCAGCAACCACGCACAAGATTCCAACCGTCGACGACCGCCCCGTCAATGTGAAACAATACCGTTTCCCACCAGCTCATAAGGAGGAGATTCGACGACAAGTCGACAAATTTTTACAAAATGGTGTCATCTCTCCGTCAAAATCACCATATAATTCGCCATTGTGGGTTGTCCCAAAGAAACCGGACTCCTTGGGCAACAAGCAATGGCGCGTCGTCATCGACTACCGCGCACTCAATGAGAAATCTGTCGCCGATGCCTATCCCCTCCCTTGCATTACCGAGATACTTGATCAGCTCGGGAGTGCGAAGTATTTTAGTACATTCGATCTCGCGAGCGGATTTCACCAGATCCCAATGGAGCCCGCCGATGCTCCTAAAACTGCTTTTTCGACGCCTCACGGGCATTATGAATTTAAAAGAATGCCATTCGGATTAAAAAATGCGCCAGCGACGTTCCAACGACTTATGGACAATGTCCTGTCCGGTCTCCAGGGGAACGAAATTTTCGTCTATTTGGACGACATTGTTATCTACGCTAGCTCTCTTCAAGAACATCGACTTAAATTCGATAAATTAACTCAACGGCTCAAAGAAGCTAATTTAGTATTGCAGCCGGATAAGTGCGAATTCTTGAGGAGAGAAGTAAGCTATTTGGGTCATATTATCAGTGAGCACGGTGTAAAACCTGACCCTGCGAAAATTAGCGCCGTCAAAAATTTTCCGCGCCCGCGCAACGCGAAACAGATCAAACAATTCCTCGGGCTCGCGGGATACTACAGGCGGTTCATCGCAAATTTTTCTAATATTGCTAAGCCACTTACAAATTTGTTAAAAAAAGACGCGCCCTTTGTATGGCGTAACGAGCAAGAGAATTCATTCGTCAAACTCCGAGATTGCCTATGCGAAGCGCCTATCTTGCAGTACCCCAACTTTAAACAACCATTCGTGATAACGACCGACGCGTCCGCCGAAGCTATTGGTGCTATCTTGAGTCAAGGACCAATAGGCCGCGACTTGCCAATCGCGTACACGTCGCGACTGTTAAACGCTGCGGAGAAAAACTACTCCACGATCGAGAAGGAGTGTCTGGCGATTGTCTACGCCGTCCATTACTTTCGTCCATACATATACGGTAATCAATTCAAACTCGTTACCGACCATCGACCGTTAGTGTGGATGAATTCGGTCAAGGACCCGTCAAGTAGACTCGTACGGTGGAGGCTTAAGTTAGCAGAATTTGACTACGAGATGGTCTATAAAAGTGGAAAAACGAACCTTAATGCGGACGCATTGTCGCGGAATCCCGCTCAAATTTTTCCGCTCTCGTATTCAGAAAACTCGGAGGACGACATCTTCGATGTGCCTCCGGAAACCCGTAAAAAGTATACCACACTAGCGCCTCCTCCTACTCCGGTAACATCAGAACCTGAATTACCGACTCCAGGCACGTCCTTCCGTACCAACACAGCACCACCTCCGCAAGTCGCCAGCGACAGCACCGACTTCTATACTCCTGCTCCAAATGAATTTTTCCGACGCGAACCTCTATTTAATTTCAGCCGTGACGCATTATCAACGCGACGAGACAATGTAGTTGTCTTCGTCACGCAATCTGGGCACCCCTATGACACGGGCGCCAAAGATCTAGCAAACGCTGAAAAATTCCTCCTAAACAAAAATCACGTCCTTACCAAAGCCAAAGTCATACAAATCGGAAACGAATTCCAAATCCAGCTCCCAATCATCGAACATTCCACCAGATCAATCAATTTCCAGACCGTAATAGAAACATTCAGATCCTTGTGCGACGTTGTAAACGAATTACAATTACAAACATTTAGTATCGCACAAACCTATCTAGACTCCGTATCCTGGTCCCGAATCCAGAAAATCCTTCAAGACCTGTTTTACGAAACAACTGTCCAGATTACGGTCTGCCAGGGCCTCATTAAAACCCCTTCGGTCGAAGAGCGACTGAAAATAATAAGAGAAAACCACGACTCCCCTGTGGGAGGTCACAAAGGGGTTAATAAAACTTATTCTCGCATCAGACAACAATACTTTTGGCCAAACATGAAAACACAAATACAAGAATATATTGGCAAATGTAAAAGTTGTCAGACAGAGAAACTGGTCCGGGTAAAGACCAGACAGCCTCTCACTTTAACCGACACCCCTGGCAGGGCATTCGATAAGATTTCAATGGACGTAATGGGTCCTCTTCCCGAAACTTCCGACGGTTATACGAGTATCCTCACGATCCAAGATCTCCTCACTAAATACTCAGTCGCAGTTCCTCTCAAAACCACCACCGCAGTAGACATTGCCGAAGCTTTAATAAAAGAATTCATTTGTAAGTTCGGATGCCCGAAAGGCATACTCACGGACCAAGGTTCGAACTTTATAAATAGCTTGATTAAAGCCATAGCAATCAAATTCCGTATTAAGCAATACAAGTCCACTGCGTTCCATCCACAAACAAACGGGTCCGTTGAACGATCTCACCACGTCCTGGCCGAATATCTGAAGCATTACATAGAGTCGAGTAACGATTGGGTGAATTGGTTACCGTATGCAATGTTTTCATACAACACCAGTGTGCACGAGGGTACATTATACACCCCACACGAACTAGTGTTCGGCAGGATAGCTAGGACGCCGTCAGCCACTCCTTTTCAGGACAGCTCTGATAACGAAACTTATAGCGACTATCTTATACAACTTCAGGAGAAAATCTCGAAATCTCAGGATTTGGCTAAAGCCAATCTAGACAATGCGAAACGCCGTTCTAAATATTATTATGACCGAAATCTCAATGTCCAAAACTTCGAGGTAGGCCAATGGGTCTATCTTTTAAAAGAGCCGAACAAACATAAGTTCCAGGCACAATACTCTGGACCGTACCGTATCCTCGAAATTTTGGGCAACTGTAATGTTAAGCTGAATGTAAAAGGGCGCCATAAAATTGTTCATACGAACAAAATCAAAATTTGTAAACGAATGCATAGTATGCAGAGTGTGGATGCTAGTGAAAGAAAAGTGCGAAAAACTGAAAATGAAGTCAGTGAGAGCAGTGACATTCAAACGAACGCTGAAAGTGAAAGCGACGAAAGTGCCTGCAATCCGAAGGAAGCCCGCAGTCACGGTCCAATCTCCAAACGTTATCGCCAGGATCAACCAGGCGAAAAACCTCAGATTCCGCAGCATCCAGCCGACAGGACCAAGAGAAGGATCCAGCATCCCGAAATCTACCCAACAGACAAGAGATCTCGGCATGGCCGAGATTCTTTTTCCAAGGGGGGTGGTGTAACGTCAGGCGTACCGCCTGCCACCCTCCGACGCCCACCTCATCATCCCCAGCATCCGCATCCGGAGCCCCTGCACACGGGCCACCCGCCGACTCGCCGTCCCTACAGAAGGAGACAAAGATACGAGAGGGAAGAGGGATGCAGCATGCCGCGCCCACGCGCGATCTCCACACACGAGGGGGAGGACTTCACCCCGTATTACGAGGGCGAGGAGCTCTCCGACACATACTGGGTCGAATCCCCAGCGATCACGAAGCCCTATACGTACTTCTCGTACATGTGGGATTAGAATAAGCACACTACTCATACATGTACATACACACCAACACACACCTAGATTTAAGTAAATATATGTATATATTTTATTCATGCACGGTTATGTTCCGTGCACTCGCGCGCACACTCGACGCTCGCGGCTCACGCTTAACGCGGGCCGCGCCCCACTCCGAACGGCCGCCCCACCACGAGGGCCGAGCGGCCGCCCTACTCCGACCGTCCGCCCCACCGCGAGGGCCCAGCGACTCGCGCGCCGCGCGACCCGAGGAGGTCGCGGACGCGAGATCCGAGAGTCAGTTGCTAACTCATCTCCGAACGGGAGAGTTCCAATCTCACCTCCGAACGGGAGAGTTGGTATCTCATCTCCGAACTGGAGAGTTCATATCTCATCTCCGAACCGAGGAGTTCTAATCCAGCATCCGAACGATGCACTTCCGATCCGAGCAATAGGCTCATTCGCAACGAGCAATTAGCTCTAATGCATTCGTCTCTATCCATACTCCCATAGCGGAGTCCATTCGATACTTTATACTATTTCTAATTCTCATTGTAATCGCTAGTCAGTAACTTAGAACTTAGTCAAGTGTATTTAGTATAGTGAAATCATAGAATATAGTTTATTTTTACCAGATTCAAAGTATCTTTATTCGAGTCCAAATACAATTCCTTAATTCTACTCCACGGGTACGCTCGCGATTATTCTATTTCTATATCTCATCTGCGATAGTCTTGAGGCTCGACGACTAGAGCGAACCAGCGCTTAGTTGCTCCATCCTCACTTCTACCGTATACAGAATATCTTGCGCCCAGGTTGATCCCGGTAAGCTAGAGCGAACCAACGCTTAGCCGCGCCGTACTCGACCGAAGTTCAAGTATTCTCGACGAGCCTTGCACCTCCGACAAAGCGTACACGACGCGCGGGGAGGAGAGAGTTTATTCGTCGTCTCGCTCGGGAATACGTGGGTGATGCACCAGAATATTCAATTTCCTGCGTTCGAGTCCTGGTACCTGTGAAGGAGGTTTCCTTCGCCGCACGACCCGTACCTCCGTTCCAGCCGTACGCCGCCGCCATCCCGGTTGCGGATCCAAGGCGCTCCAGGTACCTAGAAAGAGAAATCAGACAGCGGAATCAAGTCTTCGCAAGGTAAGTTTAGTGTTAATTACCGTTTTATCGAGTCCGAAACGCCAACGAACCCGGTCCGGACGCAATTCGCGTTATTTTCGGGAACGGTTACGACTTTGTGCCACCGTTGCGAGCGCAACCGCACCTCGGGACGTGACAGTAATGATATCGCGTTTTGAAAGCATTAGAAATCTAATGCCACGATACGTAGACATCTGCAAACGCTATTTCCTAGCAAGGAAGTGTCGCATTTACATCCGTTTGAAGTATAGACGAGATATACATAACACTGCACAATGAATATTATATCTTATTATGAAACATAGAAATGAGATGCGATATGGCGATTTAAGAAGCATTAGAACACTATTGCTTCGATACGTAGACATATGCAAACGCTATTTCCTAGCAAGGAAGTGTCGCATTTACATTCTTTTGAAGTGAATACGAGGTATACATAACACTCCACAATGAATATTATATCTTATCATGAAACATAGAAAAGTGATGTAATATGGCGATTTAAGAAGCATTAGAACACAATTGCTTCGATACGTAGACATCTGCTAACGCTACTTCCTAGCAAGGAAGTGTCGCATTTACATTCTTTTGAAGTGAATACGAGGTATACATAACACTCCACAATGAATATTATATCTTATCATGAAACATAGAAAAGTGATGTAATATGGCGATTTAAGAAGTATTAGAACTCTATTGCTTCGATACGTAGACATCTGCAAACGCTACTACCTACCAAGGAAGTGTTGCATTTACATTCTTTTGAAGTGAATACGAGGTATACATAACACACCACAATGAATATTATATATTATCATGAAACATAGTAATGAGTAACGATATCGCGTTTTGAAAGCATTAGAAATCTAATGCCACGATACGTAGACATATGCAAACGCTATTTCCTAGCAAGGAAGTGTCGCATTTACATTCTTTTGAAGTGAATACGAGGTATACATAACACTTCACAATTAATATTATATCTTATCATGAAACATAAAAATGTGATGTAATATGGCGATTTAAGAAGCATTAGAACACTATTGCTTCGATACGTAGACATCTGCAAACGCTACATCCTAGCATGGAAGTGTCGCATTTACATTCTTTTGAAGTGAATACGAGGTATACATAACACTCCACAATGAATATTATATCTTATCATGAAACATAGAAATGAGATGCAATATCGGGATTTAAGAAGCATTAGAGCACTATTGCTTCGATACGTAGACATCTGCAAACGCTATTTCCTAGCAAGCAAGTGACGCATTTACATTATTTTGAAGTGAGTACGAGGTAAGCATGACACTTCGCAATGAATATTATATCTTTTCACGAAACATAGAAATGAGATCCGATATCGCGATTTAAGAAGCATTAGAACACTACTTCTTCGTTACGGAGACATCTGCAAACGCTATTTCCTAGCAAGGTATTGTCGCATTTAATTTCTTTTGAAGTGAATACGAGGAGCACATAACACTGCACATTGAATATTATATCATATCATGAAACATAGGAATGTGATGCGATATCGCGTTTTGAGAAGCATTAGAACCCTATTGCTTCGATACGTAGACATCTGCCAACGCTATTTCCTATCAAAGATGTGTCGCATTTACATTCCTTTGAAGTGAATACGAGGTACACATTACACTTCGCAATGAATATTATCTCTTATCATGAGACATAGAAATGAAATGCGATATCGCGTTTTAGAAGCATTAGAACTCTATTGCTACGTTACCTAGACATCTAGAAACGCTATTTCCTAGCATGGAAGTGTCGAACTTACATTCTTTTGAAGTGTAGATGAGGAATACATAACACTTCGCAATGAATATTATATCTTATCACGAATCATAGAAATGAGATGCGAAATCGCGTTTTAAGGAGCTTTAGAACTCTATTGCTACGATACACAGACATCTGCAATCGCTACTTCCTAGCAAGCAAGTGTCGTATTTACATTCTTTTGAAGGGAATACGAGCTATACATGACACTTCGCAATGAATGTTATATCAACTCATGAAACATAGAAATGAGATGCGATATGGCGATTTATGAAGCATTAGAATTCTATTGCTTCGATACGTAGACATCTGCAAACGCTATTTCCTAGCAAGGAAGTGTCGCACGTACATTCAATTGAAGTGTATGCGAGGTATACATGACACTTCGCAATGAATATTATATATTATCATGAAACATAGATATGAGATGCGATATCGCGAATTAGCAAGCTTTGGAAATCTATTGCTTCGATACGTAGACATCTGGAAACGCTATTTCCTAGCAAGGAAGTGTCGCATTTACATTCATTTGAAGTATAGACGTGATATACATAACACTGCACAATCAATATTATATCTCATCATGAGACATAGTAATGAGATGTGATATCGCGAGTTAAGAATCATTAGAACTCTATTGCTTCGATACGGAGACATCTGCAAACGCTATTTCCTATAAAGGAAGTGTCGCATTTACATTCATTTCAAGTGGATGTGTGGTATACATGACACTTCGCAATGAATATTATATCTTATCATTGAACACAGAAATGAGATGCGATATCGCGCTTTGCGAAGCATTAGAACTCTAATGATACGATACGTAAACATCTGCAAGCGCTATATTCTAGAAAGCAAGTGTCGCATTTACATTCATTTGAAGTGGATGCAAGGTATACATGACACTACTCGATGAATATTATATACTATCATCAAACATAGAAATGAGAAACGCTGTCGCGTTTTAAGTAGCATTAGAGAACTAATGCTACGATACGTAGGCATCTGCAAACGCTATTTCCTAGCAAGGAAGTGTCGCATTTACATTCGTTTGAAGTGTATGCGAGGTATACGTGACACTTCGCAATGAATATTATATATTATCATGAAACATAGATATGAGATGCGATACCGCGAATTAGCAAGCTTTAGAAATCTATTGCTTCGATACGTAGACATCTGCAAACGCTACTTCCTAGCAAGGAAATGTCGCATTTAATTCATTTTATGTGTATGCGAGGTATACATGACACTTCGCAATGATTATTATATATTATAAAGAAACATAGAAATGAGAAGCGATATCGCGTTTTGAGAAGATATAGAACTCTAATGCCACGATACGTAGACATCTTCAAACGCTATTTCCTAGGAAGGAAGTGTCGCATTTACATTCATTTGAATTATAGACGAGATATACATAACACTGCACAATGAATATTATATCTTATCATGAAACATAGAAATGAGATGCGATATCGCGATTTAAGAAGCATTAGAACTCTAATGCCACGATACGCAGACATCTGCAAACGCTATATCCTAGCAAGGAAGTGTCGCATTTACATTCAATTGAAATGTATGCGAGATATACATAACACTGCACAATGAATATTATATCTTATCATGAAACATAGAAATGAGAAGCAATATCGCGATTTAAGAAGCTTTAGAACTCTATTGCTTCGATACGAAGACATCAGCAAACGCTATTTCCTAGCAAGGAAGTGTCGCATTTACATTCATTTGAAGTATAAATCAGATATACATAACACTGCACAATGAATATTATATCTTATCATGAAACATAGAAATGAGAGGCGATATCGCGATTTAAGAGGAATTAGACACTATTGCTTCGATACGTAGACATCTGGAAACGCTATTTCCTAGCAAGGAAGTGTCGCATTTACATTAATTTGAAGTATATACGAGATATACATAACACAGCACAATGAATATCATATCTTATCATGAAACATAGAAATGAGATGCGATATGGCGATTTAAGAAGTATTAGAACTCTATTGCTTCGATACGCAGGCATCTGCAAACGCTACTTCCTAGCAAGGAAGTGTCGCATTTACATTCTTCTGATGTGAATACGAGATATACATAACACTCCACAGTGAATATTATATATTATCATGAAACATAGTAACGAATAGCTATATCGCGTTTTGAGAAGCATTAGAACTCTAATGCTACGATACGTAGACATGTGCAAACGCTATTTCCTGGCAAGGAAGTGTCGCATTTACATACATTTTAAGTGAATATGAGGTATACATAAGAGTCCACAATAAATATTGTATCTAATCATGAAACATAGGAATGGGATGCAATATGGCGATTTAAGAAGCATTAGAACTCTATTGCTTCGATACGTAGACATCTGCGAACGCTACATCCAAGCAAGGTATTGTCGCATTTACATTCATTTGAAGTGTATGCGAGGTATACATGGTGTAACGTCAGGCGTACCGCCTGCCACCCTCCGGCGTCCACCTCATCATCCCCAGCATCCGTATCCGGAGCCCCTGCACACGGGCCACCCGCCGACTCGCCGTCCCTACAGAAGGAGACAAAGGTACGAGAGGGAAGAGGGATGCAGCATGCCGCGCCCACGCGCGATCTCCACACACGAGGGGGAGGACTTCACCCCGTATTACGAGGGCGAGGAGCTCTCCGACACGTACTGGGTCGAATCCCCAGCAATCACGAAGCCCTATACGTACTTCTCGTACATGTGGGATTAGAATAAGCACACTACTCACCTATGTACATACACACCAACACACACCTAGATTTAAGTGAATATATGTATATATTTTATTCATGCACGGTTATGTTCCGTGCACTCGCGCGCACACTCGACGCTCGCGGCTCACGCTTAACGCGGGCCGCGCCCCACTCCGAACGGCCGCCCCACCACGAGGGCCGAGCGGCCGCCCTACTCCGACCGTCCGCCCCACCGCGAGGGCCCAGCGACTCGCGCGCCGCGCGACCCGAGGAGGTCGCGGACGCGAGATCCGAGAGTCAGTTCCAATCTCATCTCCGAACTGGAGAGTTGCTAACTCATCTCCGAACCGAGGAGTTCTAATCCAGCATCCGAACGATGCACTTCCGATCCGAGCAATAGGCTCATTCGCAACGAGCAATTAGCTCTAATGCATTCGTCTCTATCCATACTCCCATAGCGGAGTCCATTCGATACTTTATACTATTTCTAATTCTCATTGTAATCGCTAGTCAGTAACTTAGAACTTAGTCAAGTGTATTTAGTATAGTGAAATCATAGAATATAGTTTATTTTTACCAGATTCAAAGTATCTTTATTCGAGTCCAAATACAATTCCTTAATTCTACTCCACGGGTACGCTCGCGATTATTCTATTTCTATATCTCATCTGCGATAGTCTTGAGGCTCGACGACTAGAGCGAACCAGCGCTTAGTTGCTCCATCCTCACTTCTACCGTATACAGAATATCTTGCGCCCAGGTTGATCCCGGTAAGCTAGAGCGAACCAACGCTTAGCCGCGCCGTACTCGACCGAAGTTCAAGTATTCTCGACGAGCCTTGCACCTCCGACAAAGCGTACACGACGCGCGGGGAGGAGAGAGTTTATTCGTCGTCTCGCTCGGGAATACGTGGGTGATGCACCAGAATATTCAATATCCTGCGTTCGAGTCCTGGTACCTGTGAAGGAGGTTTCCTTCGCCGCACGACCCGTACCTCCGTTCCAGCCGAACGCCGCCGCCATCCCGGTTGCGGATCCAAGGCGCTCCAGGTACCTAGAAAGAGAAATCAGACAGCGGAATCAAGCCTTCGCAAGGTAAGTTTAGTGTTAATTACCGTTTTATCGAGTCCGAAACGCCAACGAACCCGGTCCGGACGCAATTCGCGTTATTTTCGGGAACGGTTACGACTTTGTGCCACCGTTGCGAGCGCAACCGCACCTCGGGACGTGACACGAAAGTTATTTTTGGTGACAGCGGTGGGATAGCCACGCGTTTCCTCCGGAAATTCCGCCGAAAGGAACCGCGAAACTAGATATGGCAACCCGGACTCCGACAAAAACGCGCCAGCAGACACAGCGAGCCGCCGCGATGGCCGATTCCGAACGCGAAAAACGCACTAGCAGAACGCTTGATTTCCAAGACGCTATCGCCGAGCCTCTTCCTAGTACCGCGCAACAAAATACTTCCGCGAAAAATACGAAAGCGACCGACCCGAGTAATGCCGCGTTGCTCCAGCAAATAGAAATTTTACGCCGTGAAATAGAATCTATCCGCAGAACGCCTGATTTGACGCGCGACGATACCGTTTCTCTGGATATTCCTCGGGGAAATCCGCTTTACGCACATAATTCGAGCTCTGATTTCAATACAAATAGTTCGCAACACGACGAGCTATCGCTTAAGCAGGCCCTAGAAGCCGTGCCGACATTCGATGGTCAGAACATTCCTATTCTTCAGTTTACCCGAGCGTGTAAACGCGCTTATGAGCTTATCCCTAATGGGTGCGAGCGAACTTTCACACGCCTGCTTAAGGGAAAACTCAAGGGTCGTGCCTACGCCGCGCTAGAAGACGAGCCATGTTACACAATACTCGAATTAACGGACGTTCTTCGCAGCACTTTTTGCTCCGTAAAATCAGCTCATCATTATCGGGGTGAACTTGCTAATATATTTATGCGCGCGAACGAGCACATTCTAGATTACATCGGTCGAGTAAAAGATCTTAGAACCGCTATAATTGATTGCGAGAGGCTTGCTCGACGAGACACACCGGAATCGCTCGATGACGTAGACGGGCTCACATTACAATGTTTTAAAGACGGTCTCATTCCGGAAATTCGAATGCAAATGACGATAAATTCATTCGGCACATTGCGAGAAACGTTCGCTCGAGCGCGAGAGCTTTACCAAATGCACGAACGTGATTGCAACCGACTAGGTAGATCGCGTGTCGCGCGACCAGAATCGCGCGAAAAACCAGCCGAAGTTATTTGCCGAAAATGTAATAATATCGGACATTACGCGACCGAGTGTCGGCTCAGACCGCCATCGCCGTACCGACCGCAGGAATACCGTGACGCTTACTTGCGATCCAGGGACGTACCGCCTCCTACTCGAGGCCCCGCGTACGAACAACCGAGACAAATCGTAGCCAGGGACGCGCCCAAATTTTGTCGCTATTGCAAGACCCCGGGGCACGAAATAGGCGAGTGCCGCAAAAGGCAGTACAACAACGCGGTAAATAAAAATTCGGGAAACGACAATGGCCTCCGCACCCGCCGCGAGACAGGTGGCGAGGCCGCGCACCAAGTCCGTCCTCTCGCCGAGAACAACTCCAACGCGGAAATCGACGAAACGCCGCGATAAACATAACCGGAAAAACTAGCACGCCAAACGTAATTTTAAAATCCGATCTTCTAATTTCACCAACTCGCTTCATGGTGGACACTGGGGCGGAAATAAATATTATAAAACGTTCGGCTCTAAAAGCATCCGCGCGAATCGATAAGTCCGAGATCGTCATAATAACAGGGGTAACCGATGGCAAAACCGCAACCTTAGGGACGGTGAATCTTGTCATTTTCGGTCGCGTCGTTCCTTTTAATGTGGTCGAGGATGATTTTCCCCTTAAACCAAGCGGGATCCTCGGCTCCGGGTTCTGTATGGACGCAGAAATCTCTTTTCCAAATAAAATAATCAAATGGAATGGTAAGAGAATTCCTTTCGAAGACGATATCGAAGCACTCGAGGAACCGTCACCGGAGTCGAAAATAAAGCCTCTCCTATCGCCGAAACGTAAACAAGCGCCGCGCACGGAATCTATTCCCCCTCCGCCGCCGCGCCCGCCGCGTAAATCATCGCCTCCGCTGAAACGCGATGCAACAACGAAATCGAAGCTTCGAACGCAAGACAAAGCAGCTTCTCCGAAGTCAGGAGACCGTATCTCCATTCCGCCGAGATCAAATATCGGTATCAAGGTCCGCGTAGTTAATTCGAATCTCGCGGAAGGTATAATTCCTCGTATCGATCTTGCGCCGGGCATATTTTTCGGAAACGCTCTCGTCAGAGTAATTCGGGGCAAAGCGGTAACTCGAATAATTAATTCATCCGACCGCGCCGTCGAAATCGCGTTACCAGAGATCATACTCGAGCCCGCGCAAATCATGACTCCCCTCCACGAGGAGGATAGTCCGTCGCTCTATCCGGTTTTTTCTAAATCTACTAAATCTAACGTATCCGCCGTACCGATCGGCTCATCCCAAAAAGGGAAAACTTCTATTTCTTTCTCGAATCAGACACCATATTCGACAATCGAAACTCCTCCTTCGCGTTGCAAAATCGCGAATACTCAGCAAATCTCCTATGCTCAGGCGGTTAAAAATAATGTACAACAGGCGCCGTTAAAACAAACATCGAAATCCGCCAACCTTTCGAAATCTCGCCTAGATCGAATTCTTAGTCTCCTCCGTCTCGACCACCTCAACGCAGAGGAAAGAGAGCACGTCGTCCGTCTCGTTCAAAGCACGCAGGAGCTTTTTCACATTGAGGGGGATAAATTAGGGCATACGTCAGCAACCACGCACAAGATTCCAACCGTCGACGACCGCCCCGTCAATGTGAAACAATACCGTTTCCCACCAGCTCATAAGGAGGAGATTCGACGACAAGTCGACAAATTTTTACAAAATGGTGTCATCTCTCCGTCAAAATCACCATATAATTCGCCATTGTGGGTTGTCCCAAAGAAACCGGACTCCTTGGGCAACAAGCAATGGCGCGTCGTCATCGACTACCGCGCACTCAATGAGAAATCTGTCGCCGATGCCTATCCCCTCCCTTGCATTACCGAGATACTTGATCAGCTCGGGAGCGCGAAGTATTTTAGTACATTCGATCTCGCGAGCGGATTTCACCAGATCCCAATGGAGCCCGCCGATGCTCCCAAAACCGCTTTTTCGACGCCTCACGGGCATTATGAATTTAAAAGAATGCCATTCGGATTAAAAAATGCGCCAGCGACGTTCCAACGACTTATGGACAATGTCCTGTCCGGTCTCCAGGGGAACGAAATTTTCGTCTATTTGGACGACATTGTTATCTACGCTAGCTCTCTTCAAGAACATCGACTTAAATTCGATAAATTAACTCAACGGCTCAAAGAAGCTAATTTAGTATTGCAGCCGGATAAGTGCGAATTCTTGAGGAGAGAAGTAAGCTATTTGGGTCATATTATCAGTGAGCACGGTGTAAAACCTGACCCTGCGAAAATTAGCGCCGTCAAAAATTTTCCGCGCCCGCGCAACGCGAAACAGATCAAACAATTCCTCGGGCTCGCGGGATACTACAGGCGGTTCATCGCAAATTTTTCTAATATTGCTAAGCCACTTACAAATTTGTTAAAAAAAGACGCGCCCTTTGTATGGCGTAACGAGCAAGAGAATTCATTCGTCAAACTCCGAGATTGCCTATGCGAAGCGCCTATCTTGCAGTACCCCAACTTCAAACAACCATTCGTGATAACGACCGACGCGTCCGCCGAAGCTATTGGTGCTATCTTGAGTCAAGGACCAATAGGCCGCGACTTGCCAATCGCGTACACGTCGCGACTGGTAAACGCTGCGGAGAAAAACTACTCCACGATCGAGAAGGAGTGTCTGGCGATTGTCTACGCCGTCCATTACTTTCGTCCATACATATACGGTAATCAATTCAAACTCGTTACCGACCATCGACCGTTAGTGTGGATGAATTCGGTCAAGGACCCGTCAAGTAGACTCGTACGGTGGAGGCTTAAGTTAGCGGAATTTGACTACGAGATGGTCTATAAAAGTGGAAAAACGAACCTTAATGCGGACGCATTGTCGCGGAATCCCGCTCAAATTTTTCCGCTCTCGTATTCAGAAAACTCGGAGGACGACATCTTCGATGTGCCTCCGGAAACCCGTAAAAAGTATACCACACTAGCGCCTCCTCCTACTCCGGTAACATCAGAACCTGAATTACCGACTCCAGGCACGTCCTTCCGTACCAACACAGCACCACCTCCGCAAGTCGCCAGCGACAGCACCGACTTCTATACTCCTGCTCCAAATGAATTTTTCCGACGCGAACCTCTATTTAATTTCAGCCGTGACGCATTATCAACGCGACGAGACAATGTAGTTGTCTTCGTCACGCAATCTGGGCACCCCTATGACACGGGCGCCAAAGATCTAGCGAACACTGAAAAATTCCTCCTAAACAAAAATCACGTCCTTACCAAAGCCAAAGTCATAAAAATCGGAAACGAATTCCAAATCCAGCTTCCAATCATCGAACATTCCACCAGATCAATCAATTTCCAGACCGTAATAGAAACATTCAGATCCTTGTGCGACGTTGTAAACGAATTACAATTACAAACATTTAGTATCGCACAAACCTATCTAGACTCCGTATCCTGGTCCCGAATCCAGAAAATCCTTCAGGACCTGTTTTATGAAACAACTGTCCAGATTACGGTCTGCCAGGGCCTCATTAAAACCCCTTCGGTCGAAGAGCGACTGAAAATAATAAGAGAAAACCACGACTCCCCTGTGGGAGGTCACAAAGGGGTTAATAAAACTTATTCTCGCATCAGACAACAATACTTTTGGCCAAACATGAAAACACAAATACAAGAATATATTGGCAAATGTAAAAGTTGTCAGACAGAGAAACTGGTCCGGGTAAAGACCAGACAACCTCTCACTTTAACCGACACCCCTGGCAGGGCATTCGATAAGATTTCAATGGACGTAATGGGTCCTCTTCCCGAAACTTCCGACGGTTATACAAGTATCCTCACGATCCAAGATCTCCTCACTAAATACTCAGTCGCAGTTCCTCTCAAAACCACCACCGCAGTAGACATTGCCGAAGCTTTAATAAAAGAATTCATTTGTAAGTACGGATGCCCGAAAGGCATACTCACGGACCAAGGTTCGAACTTTATAAATAGCTTGATTAAAGCCATAGCAATCAAATTCCGTATTAAGCAATACAAGTCCACTGCGTTCCATCCACAGACAAACGGGTCCGTTGAACGATCTCACCACGTCCTGGCCGAATATCTGAAGCATTACATAGAGTCGAGTAACGATTGGGTGAATTGGTTACCGTATGCAATGTTTTCATACAACACCAGTGTGCACGAGGGTACATTATACACCCCACACGAACTAGTGTTCGGCAGGATAGCTAGGACGCCGTCAGCCACTCCTTTTCAGGACAGCTCTGATAACGAAACTTATAGCGACTATCTTATACAACTTCAGGAGAAAATCTCGAAATCTCAGGATTTGGCTAAAGCCAATCTAGACAATGCGAAACGCCGTTCTAAATATTATTATGACCGAAATCTCAATGTCCAAAACTTCGAGGTAGGCCAATGGGTCTATCTTTTAAAAGAGCCGAACAAACATAAGTTCCAGGCACAGTATTCTGGACCGTACCGTATCCTCGAAATTTTGGGCAATTGTAATGTTAAGCTGAATGTAAAAGGGCGCCATAAAATTGTTCATACGAACAAAATCAAAATTTGTAAACGAATGCATAGTATGCAGAGTGTGGATGCTAGTGAAAGAAAAGTGCGAAAAACTGAAAATGAAGTCAGTGAGAGCAGTGACATTCAAACGAACGCTGAAAGTGAAAGCGACGAAAGTGCCTGCAATCCGAAGGAAGCCCGCAGCCACGGTCCAAACTCCAAACGTTATCGCCAGGATCAACCAGGCGAAAAACCTCAGATTCCGCAGCATCCAGCCGACAGGACCAAGAGAAGGATCCAGCATCCCGAAATCTACCCAACAGACAAGAGATCTCGGCATGGCCGAGATTCTTTTTCCAAGGGGGGTGGTGTAACGTCAGGCGTACCGCCTGCCACCCTCCGGCGTCCACCTCATCATCCCCAGCATCCGTATCCGGAGCCCCTGCACACGGGCCACCCGCCGACTCGCCGTCCCTACAGAAGGAGACAAAGGTACGAGAGGGAAGAGGGATGCAGCATGCCGCGCCCACGCGCGATCTCCACACACGAGGGGGAGGACTTCACCCCGTATTACGAGGGCGAGGAGCTCTCCGACACGTACTGGGTCGAATCCCCAGCAATCACGAAGCCCTATACGTACTTCTCGTACATGTGGGATTAGAATAAGCACACTACTCACCTATGTACATACACACCAACACACACCTAGATTTAAGTGAATATATGTATATATTTTATTCATGCACGGTTATGTTCCGTGCACTCGCGCGCACACTCGACGCTCGCGGCTCACGCTTAACGCGGGCCGCGCCCCACTCCGAACGGCCGCCCCACCACGAGGGCCGAGCGGCCGCCCTACTCCGACCGTCCGCCCCACCGCGAGGGCCCAGCGACTCGCGCGCCGCGCGACCCGAGGAGGTCGCGGACGCGAGATCCGAGAGTCAGTTCCAATCTCATCTCCGAACTGGAGAGTTGCTAACTCATCTCCGAACCGAGGAGTTCTAATCCAGCATCCGAACGATGCACTTCCGATCCGAGCAATAGGCTCATTCGCAACGAGCAATTAGCTCTAATGCATTCGTCTCTATCCATACTCCCATAGCGGAGTCCATTCGATACTTTATACTATTTCTAATTCTCATTGTAATCGCTAGTCAGTAACTTAGAACTTAGTCAAGTGTATTTAGTATAGTGAAATCATAGAATATAGTTTATTTTTACCAGATTCAAAGTATCTTTATTCGAGTCCAAATACAATTCCTTAATTCTACTCCACGGGTACGCTCGCGATTATTCTATTTCTATATCTCATCTGCGATAGTCTTGAGGCTCGACGACTAGAGCGAACCAGCGCTTAGTTGCTCCATCCTCACTTCTACCGTATACAGAATATCTTGCGCCCAGGTTGATCCCGGTAAGCTAGAGCGAACCAACGCTTAGCCGCGCCGTACTCGACCGAAGTTCAAGTATTCTCGACGAGCCTTGCACCTCCGACAAAGCGTACACGACGCGCGGGGAGGAGAGAGTTTATTCGTCGTCTCGCTCGGGAATACGTGGGTGATGCACCAGAATATTCAATATCCTGCGTTCGAGTCCTGGTACCTGTGAAGGAGGTTTCCTTCGCCGCACGACCCGTACCTCCGTTCCAGCCGAACGCCGCCGCCATCCCGGTTGCGGATCCAAGGCGCTCCAGGTACCTAGAAAGAGAAATCAGACAGCGGAATCAAGCCTTCGCAAGGTAAGTTTAGTGTTAATTACCGTTTTATCGAGTCCGAAACGCCAACGAACCCGGTCCGGACGCAATTCGCGTTATTTTCGGGAACGGTTACGACTTTGTGCCACCGTTGCGAGCGCAACCGCACCTCGGGACGTGACAATGGCACTACGCAATGAATATTGTATACTATCATGAAACATAGAAAGGAGAAACGATGTCGCGTTTTGAGAAATATTAGAGCACTAATGCTACGATACGTAGACATCTGCAAACGCTATTTCCTAGCAAGGAAGTGTCGCATTTACATTCGTTTGAAGTGTATGCGGGGTATACGTGACACTTCGCAATGAATATTATATGTTATCATGAAACATAGAAAGGAGAAACGATGTCGCGTTTTGAGAAGCATTAGAGCACTAATGCTACGACACGTAGACATCTGCAAACGCTATTTCCTAGCAAGGAAGTGTCGCATTTACATTCTTTTGAAATGAATACGAGGTATACATAACACTCCTCAGTGAATATCATATATTATCATGAAACATAGTAATGAGTAGCGATATCGCGTTTTGAGAAGCATTAGAACTCTAATGCTATGATACGTAGACATCTGCAAACGCTATTTCCTGGCAAGGAAGTGTCGCATTTTAATACTTTTGAAGTGAATACGATTTATACATAACACTCCACAATGAATATTATATCTTATAATGAAACATAGGAATGAGATGCAATATGGCGATTTAAGAAGCATTAGAACTCTATTGCTTCGATATCTAGACATCTGCAAACGCCATTTCCAAGCAAGGAATTGTCGCATTTACATTCATTTGAAGTGTATGCGAGGTACACATGACACTACGCAATGACTATTATATACTATCATGAAACATAGAAAGGAGAAACGATGTCGCGTTTTGAGAAATATTAGAGCACTAATGCTACGATACGTAGACATCTGCAAACGCTATTTCCTAGCAAGGAAGTGTCGCATTTACATTCGTTTGAAGTGTACGCGAGGTATACGTGACACTTCGCAATGAACATTATATAGTATCATGAAACATAGATATGAGATGCGATATCGCGATTAAGGAAGCTTTAGAACCCTATTGCTTCGATACGAAGACATCAGCAAACGCTATTTCCTAGCAAGGAAGTGTCGCATTTACATTCATTTCAAGTGTATGTAAGGTATACATGACACTACTCGATGAATATTATATACTATCATGAAACATAGAAATGAGAAACGCTGTCGCGTTATGAGAAGCATTAGAGCACTAATGCTACGAAACGTAGACATCTTCAAACGCTATTTCCTAGGAAGGAAGTGTCGCATTTACATTCATTTGAAGTGTATGCAAGGTATACATGACACTACTCGATGAATATTATATACTATCATCAAACATAGAAATGAGAAACGCTGTCGCGTTTTGAGTAGCATTAGAGAACTAATGCTACGATACGTAGGCATCTGCAAACGCTATTTCCTAGCAAGGAAGTGTCGCATTTACATTCGTTTGAAGTGTATGCGAGGTATACGTGACACTTCGCAATGAATATTATATATTATCATGAAACAAAGATATGAGATGCGATACCGCGAATTAGCAAGCTTTAGAAATCTATTGCTTCGATACGTAGACATCTGCAAACGCTACTTCCTAGCAAGGAAATGTCGCATTTAATTCATTTTATGTGTATGCGAGGTATACATGACACTTCGCAATGAATATTATATATTATAAAGAAGCATAGAAATGAGAAGCGATATCGCGTTTTGAGAAGATATAGAACTCTAATGCCACGATACGTAGACATCTTCAAACTCTATTTCCTAGGAAGGAAGTGTCACATTTACATTCATTTGAATTATAGACGAGATATACATAACACTGCACAATGAATATTATATCTTATCATGAAACATAGAAATGAGATGCGATATCGCGATTTAAGAAGAGTTAGAACTCTAATGCCACGATACGCAGACATCTGCAAACGCTATATCCTAGCAAGGAAGTGTCGCATTTACATTCAATTGAAGTGTATGCGAGATATACATAACACTGCACAATGAATATTATATCTTATCATGAAACATAGAAATGAGAAGCGATATCGCGATTTAAGAAGCTTTAGATCTCTATTGCTTCGATGCGAAGACATCAGCAAACGCTATTTCCTAGCAAGGAAGTGTCGCATTTACATTCATTTGAAGTATAAATCAGATATACATAACACTGCACAATGAATATTATATCTTATCATGAAACATAGAAATGAGAGGCGATATCGCGATTTAAGGGGAATTAGACACTATTGCTTCGATACGCAGGCATCTGCAAACGCTACTTCCTAGCAAGGAAGTGTCGCATTTACATTCGCTTGAAGTGTACGCGAGGTATACGTGACACTTCGCAATGAACATTATATAGTATCATGAAACATAGATATGAGATGCGATATCGCGATTAAGGAAGCTTTAGAACCCTACTGCTTCGATACGAAGACATCAGCAAACGCTATTTCCTAGCAAGGAAGTGTCGCATTTACATTCATTTCAAGTGTATGTAAGGTATAGATGACACTACTCCATGAATATTATATACTATCATGAAACATAGAAATGAGAAACGCTGTCGCGTTATGCGAAGCATTAGAGCACTAATGCTACGATACGTAGACATCTGCAAACGCTATTTCCTAGCAAGGAAGTATCGCATTTACATTCGCTTGAAGTGCATGCGAGGTATACGTGACACTTCGCAATGAATATTATATATTATCATGAAACATAGAAAGGAGAAACGATGTCGCGTTTTGAGAAGCATTAGAGCACTAATGCTACGATACGTAGACATCTGCAAACGCTATTTCCTGGCAAGGAAGTGTCGCATTTACATACTTTTGAAGTGAATACGATTTATACATAATACTCCACAATGAATATTATACCTTATAATGAAACATAGGAATGAGATGCAATATGGCGATTTAAGAAGCATTAGAACTCTATTGCTTCGATACCTAGACATCTGCAAACGCTATTTCCAAGCAAGGAATTGTCGCATTTACATTCATTTGAAGTGTATGCGAGGTATACATGACACTAGGCAATGAATATTATATACTATCATGAAACATAGAAAGGAGAAACGATGTCGCGTTTTGAGAAGCATTAGAGCACTAATGCTACGATACGTAGACATATGCAAACGCTATTATCTAGCAAGGAAGTGTCGCATTCTTTTGAAATGAATACGAGGTATACATAACACTCCACAGTGAATATTATATATTATCATGAAACATAGTAATGTGTAGCGATATCGCGTTTTGAGAAGCATTAGAACTCTAATGCTACGATACGCAGACATCTGCAAACGCTATTTCCTGGCAAGGAAGTGTCGCATTTACATACTTTTGAAGTGAACACGATTTATACATAACACTCCACAATGAATATTATATCTTATAATGATACATAGCAATGAGATGCATTATGGCGATTTAAGAAGCATTAGAACTCTATTGCTTCGATACCTAGACATCTGCAAACGCTATTTCCAAGCAAGGAATTGTCGCATTTACATTCATTTGAAGTGTATGCGAGGTATACATGACACTAGGCAATGAATATTATATACAATCATGAAACATAGAAAGGAGAAACGATGTCGCGTTTTGAGAAATATTAGAGCACTAATGCTACGATACGTAGACATCTGCAAACGCTATTTCCTAGCAAGGAAGTGTCGCATTTACATTCTTTTGAAGTGTACGCGAGGTATAGGTGACACTTCGCAATGAATATTATATAGTATCATGAAACATAGATATGAGATGCGATATCGCGATTAAGGAAGCTTTAGAACCCTATTGCTTCCATACGAAGACATCAGCAAACGCTATTTCCTAGCAAGGAAGTGTCGCATTTACATTCATTTGAATTGTATGTAAGGTATACATGACACTACTCGATGAATATTATATACTATCATGAAACATAGAAATGAGAAACGCTGTTGCGTTATGAGAAGCATTAGAGCACTAATGCTGCGATACGTAGACATCTGCAAACGCTATTTCCTAGCAAGGAAGTGTCGCATTTACATTCGCTTGAAGTGCATGCGAGGTATACGTGACACTTCGCAATGAATATTATATATTATCATGAAACATAGAAAGGAGAAACGATGTCGCGTTTTTAGAAGCACTAGAGCACTAATGCTACGATACTTAGACATCTGCAAACGCTATTTCCTAACAAGGAAGTGTCGCATTTACATTCGTTTGAAGTGTACGCGAGGTATACGTGACACTTCGCAATGAATATTATATAGTATCATGAAACATAGATATGAGATGCGATATCGCGATTAAGGAAGCTTTAGAACACTACTGCTTCGATACGAAGACATCAGCAAACGCTATTTCCTAGCAAGGAAGTGTCGCATTTACATTCATTTGAAATGCATGTAAGGTATACATGACACTACTCGATGAATATTATATACTATCATGAAACATAGAAATGAGAAACGCTGTCGCGTTTTGAGAAGCAATAGAGCACTAATGCTACGATACGTAGACATCTGCAAACGCTATTTCCTAGCAAGGAAGTGTCGCATTTACATTCGTTTGAAGTGTATGCGAGGTATACGTGACACTTCGCAATGAATATTATATATTATCATGAAACATAGAAAGGAGAAACGATGTCGCGTTTTGAGAAGCATTAGAGCACTAATGCTACGACACGTAGACATCTGCAAACGCTATTTCCTAGCAAGGAAGTGTCGCATTTACATTCTTTTGAAATGAATACGAGGTATACATAACACTCCACAGTGAATATCATATATTATCATGAAACATAGTAATGAGTAGCGATATCGCGTTTTGAGAAGCATTAGAACTCTAATGCTATGATACGTAGACATCTGCAAACGCTATTTCCTGGCAAGGAAGTGTCGCATTTTCATACTTTTGAAGTGAATACGATTTATACATAACACTCCACAATGAATATTATATCTTATAATGAAACATAGGAATGAGATGCAATATGGCGATTTAAGAAGCATTAGAACTCTATTGCTTCGATATCTAGACATCTGCACACGCCATTTCCAAGCAAGGAATTGTCGCATTTACATTCATTTGAAGTGTATGCGAGGTATACATGACACTACGCAATGACTATTATATACTATCATGAAACATAGAAAGGAGAAACGATGTCGCGTTTTGAGAAATATTAGAGCACTAATGCTACGATACGTAGACATCTGCAAACGCTATTTCCTAGCAAGGAAGTGTCGCATTTACATTCGTTTGAAGTGTACGCGAGGTATACGTGACACTTCGCAATGAACATTATATAGTATCATGAAACACAGATATGAGATGCGATATCGCGATTAAGGAAGCTTTAGAACCCTATTGCTTCGATACGAAGACATCAGCAAACGCTATTTCCTAGCAAGGAAGTGTCGCATTTACATTCATTTCAAGTGTATGTAAGGTATACATGACACTACTCGATGAATATTATATACTATCATGAAACATAGAAATGAGAAACGCTGTCGCGTTATGAGAAGCATTAGAGCACTAATGCTACGATACGTAGACATCTGCAAACGCTATTTCCTAGCAAGGAAGTATCGCATTTACATTCGTTTGAAGTGCATGCGAGGTATACGTTACACTTCGCAATGAATATTATATATTATCATGAAACATAGATATGAGATGCGATATCGCGATTAAGGAAGCTTTAGAACCCTATTGCTTCGATACGAAGACATCAGCAAACGCTATTTCCTAGCAAGGAAGTGTCGCATTTACATTCATTTCAAGTGTATGTAAGGTATACATGACACTACTCGATGAATATTATATACTATCATGAAACATAAAAATGAGAAACGCTGTCGCGTTATGAGAAGCATTAGAGCACTAATGCTACGATACGTAGACATCTGCAAACGCTATTTCCTAGCAAGGAAGTATCGCATTTACATTCGTTTGAAGTGCATGCGAGGTATACGTTACACTTCGCAATGAATATTATATATTATCATGAAACATAGATATGAGATGCGATATCGCGATTAAGGAAGCTTTAGAACCCTATTGCTTCGATACGAAGACATCAGCAAACGCTATTTCCTAGCAAGGAAGTGTCGCATTTACATTCATTTCAAGTGTATGTAAGGTATACATGACACTACTCGATGAATATTATATACTATCATGAAACATAAAAATGAGAAACGCTGTCGCGTTATGAGAAGCATTAGAGCACTAATGCTACGATACGTAGACATCTGCAAACGCTATTTCCTAGCAAGGAAGTATCGCATTTACATTCGTTTGAAGTGCATGCGAGGTATACGTTACACTTCGCAATGAATATTATATATTATCATGAAACATAGAAAGCAGAAACGATGTCGTGTTTTGAGAAGCATTAGAGCACTAATGCTACGATACGTAGACATCTGCAAACGCTATTTCCTAGCAAGGAAGTGTCGCATTTACATTCTTTTGAAATGAATACGAGGTATACATAACACTCCACAGTGAATATCATATATTATCATGAAACATAGTAATGAGTAGCGAAATCGCGTTTTGAGAAGCATTAGAACTCTAATGCTACGATACGTAGACATCTGCAAACGCTATTTCCTGGCAAGGAAGTGTCGCATTTACATACTTTTGAAGTGAATACGATTTATACATAATACTCCACAATGAATATTATATCTTATAATGAAACATAGGAATGAGATGCAATATGGCGATTTAAGAAGCATTAGAACTCTATTGCTTCGATACCTAGACATCTGCAAACGCTATTTCCAAGCAAGGAATTGTCGCATTTACATTCGTTTGAAGTGCATGCGAGGTATACGTGACACTTCGCAATGAATATTATATATTATCATGAAACATAGAAAGGAGAAACGATGTCGCGTTTTGAGAAGCATTAGAGCACTAATGCTACGATACGTAGACATCTGCAAACGCTATTTCCTAGCAAGGAAGTATCGCATTTACATTCGTTTGAAGTGCATGCGAGGTATACGTGACACTTCGCAATGAATATTATATAGTATCATGAAACATAGATATGAGATGCGATATCGCGATTAAGGAAGCTTTAGAACCCTATTGCTTCGATACGAAGACATCTGCAAACACTATTTCCTGGCAAGGAAGTGTCGCATTTACATTCATTTGAAGTGCATGCGAGGTATACGTGACACTTCGCAATGAATATTATATATTATCATGAAACATAGAAAGGAGAAACGATGTCGTGTTTTGAAAAGCATTAGAGCACTAATGCTACGATACGTAGACATCTGCAAACGCTATTTCCTAGCAAGGAAGTGTCGCATTTACATTCTTTTGAAATGAATACGAGGTATACATAACACTCCACAGTGAATATCATATATTATCATGAAACATAGTAATGAGTAGCGAAATCGCGTTTTGAGAAGCATTAGAACTCTAATGCTACGATACGTAGACATCTGCAAACGCTATTTCCTGGCAAGGAAGTGTCGCATTTACATACTTTTGTAGTGAATACGATTTATACATAATACTCCACAATCAATATTATATCTTATAATGAAACATAGGAATGAGATGCAATATGGCGATTTAAGAAGCATTAGAACTCTATTGCTTCGATACCTAGACATCTGCAAACGCTATTTCCAAGCAAGGAATTGTCGCATTTACATTCATTTGAAGTGTATGCGAGGTATACATGACACTAGGCAATGAATATTATATACTATCATGAATCATAGAAAGGAGAAACGATGTCGCGTTTTGAGAAGCATTAGAGCACTAATGCTACGATACGTAGACATATGCAAACGCTATTATCTAGCAAGGAAGTGTCGCATTCTTTTGAAATGAATAAGAGGTATACATAACACTCCACAGTGAATATTATATATTATCATGAAACATAGTAATGTGTAGCGATATCGCGTTTTGAGAAGCATTAGAACTCTAATGCTACGATACGTAGACATCTGCAAACGCTATTTCCTGGCAAGGAAGTGTCGCATTTACATACTTTTGAAGTGAATACGATTTATACATAACACTCCACAATGAATATTATATCTTATAATGAAACATAGCAATGAGATGCATTATGGCGATTTAAGAAGCATTAGAACTCTATTGCTTCGATACCTAGACATCTGCAAACGCTATTTCCAAGCAAGGAATTGTCGCATTTACATTCATTTGAAGTGTATGCGAGGTATACATGACACTAGGCAATGAATATTATATACTATCATGAAACATAGAAAGGAGAAACGATGTCGCGTTTTGAGAAATATTAGAGCACTAATGCTACGATACGTAGACATCTGCAAACGCTATTTCCTAGCAAGGAAGTGTCGCATTTACATTCGTTTGAAGTGTACGCGAGATATACGTGACACTTCGCAATGAATATTACATCTTATCATGAAACATAGAAATGAGATACGATATGGCGATTTAAGAAGCATTAGAACTCTATTGCTTCGATACGTAGACATCTGCAAACGCTATTTCCTAGCAAGGAAGTGTCGCATTTACATTCGTTTGAAGTGTACGCGAGGTATACGTGACACTTCGCAATGAATATTATATACTATCATGAAACATAGATATGAGATGCGATATCGCGATTAAGGAAGCTTTAGAACCCTATTGCTTTCATACGAAGACATCAGCAAACGCTATTTCCTAGCAAGGAAGTGTCGCATTTACATTCATTTGAAGTGTATGTAAGGTATACATGACACTACTCGATGAATATTATATACTATCATGAAACATAGAAATGAGAAACGCTGTTGCATTTTGAGAAGCATTAGAGCACTAATGCTACGACACGTAGACATCTGCAAACGCTATTTCCTAGCAAGGAAGTATCGCATTTACATTCGTTTGAAGTGCATGCGAGGTATACGTGACACTTCGCAATGAACATTATATAGTATCATGAAACATAGATATGAGATGCGATATCGCGATTAAGGAAGCTTTAGAACCCTATTGCTTCGATACGAAGACATCAGCAAACGCTATTTCCTAGCAAGGAAGTGTCGCATTTACATTCATTTCAAGTGTATGTAAGGTATACATGACACTACTCGATGAATATTATATACTATCATGAAACATAGAAATGAGAAACGCTGTCGCGTTATGAGAAGCATTAGAGCACTAATGCTACGATACGTAGACATCTGCAAACGCTATTTCCTAGCAAGGAAGTATCGCATTTACATTCGTTTGAAGTGCATGCGAGGTATACGTTACACTTCGCAATGAATATTATATATTATCATGAAACATAGATATGAGATGCGATATCGCGATTAAGGAAGCTTTAGAACCCTATTGCTTCGATACGAAGACATCAGCAAACGCTATTTCCTAGCAAGGAAGTGTCGCATTTACATTCATTTCAAGTGTATGTAAGGTATACATGACACTACTCGATGAATATTATATACTATCATGAAACATAAAAATGAGAAACGCTGTCGCGTTATGAGAAGCATTAGAGCACTAATGCTACGATACGTAGACATCTGCAAACGCTATTTCCTAGCAAGGAAGTATCGCATTTACATTCGTTTGAAGTGCATGCGAGGTATACGTTACACTTCGCAATGAATATTATATATTATCATGAAACATAGAAAGCAGAAACGATGTCGTGTTTTGAGAAGCATTAGAGCACTAATGCTACGATACGTAGACATCTGCAAACGCTATTTCCTAGCAAGGAAGTGTCGCATTTACATTCTTTTGAAATGAATACGAGGTATACATAACACTCCACAGTGAATATCATATATTATCATGAAACATAGTAATGAGTAGCGAAATCGCGTTTTGAGAAGCATTAGAACTCTAATGCTACGATACGTAGACATCTGCAAACGCTATTTCCTGGCAAGGAAGTGTCGCATTTACATACTTTTGAAGTGAATACGATTTATACATAATACTCCACAATGAATATTATATCTTATAATGAAACATAGGAATGAGATGCAATATGGCGATTTAAGAAGCATTAGAACTCTATTGCTTCGATACCTAGACATCTGCAAACGCTATTTCCAAGCAAGGAATTGTCGCATTTACATTCGTTTGAAGTGCATGCGAGGTATACGTGACACTTCGCAATGAATATTATATATTATCATGAAACATAGAAAGGAGAAACGATGTCGCGTTTTGAGAAGCATTAGAGCACTAATGCTACGATACGTAGACATCTGCAAACGCTATTTCCTAGCAAGGAAGTATCGCATTTACATTCGTTTGAAGTGCATGCGAGGTATACGTGACACTTCGCAATGAATATTATATAGTATCATGAAACATAGATATGAGATGCGATATCGCGATTAAGGAAGCTTTAGAACCCTATTGCTTCGATACGAAGACATCTGCAAACACTATTTCCTGGCAAGGAAGTGTCGCATTTACATTCATTTGAAGTGCATGTAAGGTATACATGACACTACTCGTTGAATATTATATACTATCATGAAACATAGAAATGAGAAACGCTGTCGCGTTATGAGAAGCATTAGAGCACTAATGCTACGATACGTAGACATCTGCAAACGCTATTTCCTAGCAAGGAAGTATCGCATTTACATTCGTTTGAAGTGCATGCGAGGTATACGTGACACTTCGCAATGAATATTATATATTATCATGAAACATAGAAAGGAGAAACGATGTCGTGTTTTGAAAAGCATTAGAGCACTAATGCTACGATACGTAGACATCTGCAAACGCTATTTCCTAGCAAGGAAGTGTCGCATTTACATTCTTTTGAAATGAATACGAGGTATACATAACACTCCACAGTGAATATCATATATTATCATGAAACATAGTAATGAGTAGCGAAATCGCGTTTTAAGAAGCATTAGAACTCTAATGCTACGATACGTAGACATCTGCAAACGCTATTTCCTGGCAAGGAAGTGTCGCATTTACATACTTTTGTAGTGAATACGATTTATACATAATACTCCACAATCAATATTATATCTTATAATGAAACATAGGAATGAGATGCAATATGGCGATTTAAGAAGCATTAGAACTCTATTGCTTCGATACCTAGACATCTGCAAACGCTATTTCCAAGCAAGGAATTGTCGCATTTACATTCATTTGAAGTGTATGCGAGGTATACATGACACTAGGCAATGAATATTATATACTATCATGAAACATAGAAAGGAGAAACGATGTCGCGTTTTGAGAAGCATTAGAGCACTAATGCTACGATACGTAGACATATGCAAAGGCTATTATCTAGCAAGGAAGTGTCGCATTCTTTTGAAATGAATAAGAGGTATACATAACACTCCACAGTGAATATTATATATTATCATGAAACATAGTAATGTGTAGCGATATCGCGTTTTGAGAAGCATTAGAACTCTAATGCTACGATACGTAGACATCTGCAAACGCTATTTCCTGGCAAGGAAGTGTCGCATTTACATACTTTTGAAGTGAATACGATTTATACATAACACTCCACAATGAATATTATATCTTATAATGAAACATAGCAATGAGATGCATTATGGCGATTTAAGAAGCATTAGAACTCTATTGCTTCGATACCTAGACATCTGCAAACGCTATTTCCAAGCAAGGAATTGTCGCATTTACATTCATTTGAAGTGTATGCGAAGTATACATGACGCTAGGCAATGAATATTATATACTATCATGAAACATAGAAAGGAGAAACGATGTCGCGTTTTGAGGAATATTAGAGCACTAATGCCACGATACGTAGACATCTGCAAACGCTATTTCCTAGCAAGGAAGTGTCGCACTTACAATCACTTGAAGTGTATGCGAGATATACATGGCACTTCGCAATGAATATTATATATTATCACGAAATATAGAAATGAATAGCGATACCGCGTTTTGAGAAGCATTAGAACTCTAATGCCACGATTCGCAGACATCTGCAAACGCTATTTCCTAGCAAGGAAGTGTCGCATTTACATTCATTTGAAGTATAGATCAGGTATACATAACACTGCAAAATGAATATTATATCTTATCATGAAACATAGAAATGAGAGGCGATATCGCGATTTAAGAAGAATTAGAACACTATTGCTTCGATACGTAGACATCTGCAAACGCTATTTCCTAGCAAGGAAGTGTCGCATTTACATTAATTTGAAGTATAGACGAGATATACATAACACTGCACAATGAATATTATATCGTATCATGAAACATAGAAATGAGATGCGATATGGCGATTTAAGAAGTATTAGAACTCTATTGCTTCGATACGCAGGCATCTGCAAACGTTACTTCCTAGCATGGAAGTGTCGCATTTACATTCTTCTGATGTGAATACGAGGTATACATAATACTTCACAGTGAATATTATATATTATCATGAAACATAGTAACGAATAGCTATATCGCGTTTTGAGAAGCATTAGAACTCTAATGCTACGATACGCAGACATCTGCAAACGATATTTCCTGGCAGGGAAGTGTCGCATTTACATACATTTGAAGTGAATACGAGGTATACATAAGAGTCCACAATAAATATTATATCTTATCATGAAACATTGGATTGAGATGCAATATGGCGATTTAAGAAGCATTAGAACTCTATTGCTTCGATACGTAGACATCTGCAAACTATATTTCCTAGCAAGGAAGTGTCGCATTTACATTCATTTGAAGTATAGACGCGATATACATAACACTGCACAATGAGTATTATATCTTATCATGAAACATAGAAATGAGATGCGATATGGCGATTTAAGAAGCATTAGAACTCCATTGCTTCGATACGTAGACATCGGCAAACGCTACTTCCGAGCAAGGAAGTGTCGCATGTACATTCAATTGAAGTGTATGCGAGATATACATGGCACTTCGCAATGAATATTATATATTATCACGAAACATAGAAATGAGAAGCGATACCGCGTTTTGAGAAGCATTAGAACTCTAATGCCACGATACGCAGACATCTGCAAACGCTATTTCCTAGCAAGGATGTGTCGCATTTACATTCAATTGCAGTGTATGCAAGGTATACATGACACTACTCGATGAATATTATATACTATCATGAAACATAGAAATGAGAAACGCTGTCGCGTTTTGAGAAGCATTAGAGCACTAACTCTACGATACATAGACATCTGCAAACGGTATTTCCTAGCAAAGAAGTGTCGCATTTACATTCATTTGAAATGAATACGAGGTATACGTAGCATTCCGCAGGGAATATTATATATTATCATGAAACATAGTAACGAATTGCTATATCGCGTTTTGAGATGCATTAGAACTCTAATGCTACGATACGTAGACATCTGCAAACGCTATTTCCTGGCAAGGGAGTGTCGCATTTACATACATTTGATGTGAATACGAGGTATACATAACACTCCAGAATAAATATTATATCTTATCATGAAACATAGAAATGAGATGCGATATGGCGATTTAAGAAGCATTAGAACTCCATTGCTTCGATATGTAGACATCTGCAAACGCTATTTCCAAGCAAGGAATTGTCGCCTTTACATTCATTTGAAGTGTATGCGAGGTATACATGACACTACGCAATGCATATTATATACTATCATGAAACATAGAAAGGAGCAACGATGTCGGGTTTTGAGAAGCATTAGAGCACTAATGCTACGATACATAGACATCTGCAAACGCTATTTCCTAGCAAGGAAGTGTCGCATTTACATTCTTTTGAAGTGAATACGAGGTATACATGGCACTTCGCAATGAATATTATATATCATCACGAAACATAGAAATGAGTAGCGATACTGCGTTTTGAGAAGCATTAGAACTCTAATGCCACGATTCGCAAACATCTGCAAACGCTACTTCCTAGCAAGGAAGTGTCGCATTTACATTCTTCTGATGTGAATACGAGGTATACATAACACTCCACAGTGAATATTATATATTATCATGAAACATAGTAACGAATAGCTATATCGCGTTTTGAGAAGCATTAGAACTCTAATGCTACGATACGTAGACATCTGCAAACGCTATTTCCTGGCAAGGAAGTGTCGCATTTATATACATTTGAAGTGAATACGAGGTATACATAAGACTCCACAATAAATATTATATCTTATCATGAGACATTGGAATGAGATGCAATATGGCGATTTAAGAAGCATTAGAACTCTTTTGCTTCGATACGTAGACATCTGCAAACGCTATTTCCTAGCAAGGAAGTGTCGCATTTACATTCATTTGAAGTATAGACGAGATATACATAACACTGCACAATGAATATTATATCTTATCATGAAACATAGAAATGAGATTCGATATGGCGATTTAAGAAGCATTAGAACTCTAATGCCACGATACGTAGACATCTGCAAACGCTATATCCTAGCAAGGAAGTGACGTATTTACATTCATTTGAAGTATAGACGAGATATACATAACACTGCACAATGAATATTATATCTTTTCATGAAACATAGAAATGAGATGCGATATGGCGATTTATGAAGCTTTAGAAATCCATTGCTTCGATAGTTAGATATCTGCAAACAATATTTCCTAGCAAGGAACTGTCGCACACACATTCATTTGAAGTGTATGCGAGGTATACATGGCACTGCACAATGGATATAATATCGTATCATGAAACATAGAAATGAGATGCGATATCGCGATTTAACAAGCGTTAGAACTCTATTGCTACGATAGGTAGACATCTACAAACGCTATTTCTTTACAAGGAAGAGTCGCATTCACATTCTTTTGAAGTGAATACGAGGTATACATGACACTTCGCAATGAATATTATATCTTATCATGAAACATAGAAATGAATTGCGATCTCGCGTTTGAAGAAGCGTTAGAACTCTTTTGCCATGACACATAGACACCTGCAAATGCTATTTCCTAGGAAGGAAGTGTAGCAGTTAAATTCATTTGAAGTGTATGCGAGATATAAGTGACATTTCGCAATGAATATTATATCTTGTCACGAAATATAGAAATGAGATGCGATATCGCGATTTATGAAGCATTAGAACACTATTGCTTTGATACGAAGACATCTGCAAACGCTATTTAATGGAAAGAAAGTGCTGCGTTTACATTCTTTTGAAGCGAATACGAGGTATACATAACACTCCACAATGAATATTATATCTTATCATGAAACATAGAAATGAGATACAATATGGCGATTTAAGAAGCATTAGAACTCTATTTCTTCGATACGTAGACATCTACAAACGCTATTTCCAAGCAAGGAAGTATCGCATTTACATTCATTTTCAGTGTTTGCGTGGTATACATGACACTTCGCAATGAATATTATATATTATCATGAAACACAGAAATGGGAAGCCATATTGCGTTTTGAGAAGCAGTAGAACTCTAGTGCCACGATACTGTAACGTCAGGCGTACCGCCTGCCACCCTCCGGCGTCCACCTCATCATCCCCAGCATCCGTATCCGGAGCCCCTGCACACGGGCCACCCGCCGACTCGCCGTCCTTACAGAAGGAGACAAAGGTACGAG
Source organism: Xylocopa sonorina (assembly GCF_050948175.1). NCBI lineage: Eukaryota > Metazoa > Arthropoda > Insecta > Hymenoptera > Apidae > Xylocopa > Xylocopa sonorina. The sequence continues at coordinate 919,806 of NW_027490129.1, read as the reverse complement.
AGGGAAGAAGGATGCAGCATGCCGCGCCCACGCGCGATCTCCACACACGAGGGGGAGGACTTCACCCCGTATTACGAGGGCGAGGAGCTCTCCGACACATACTGGGTCGAATCCCCAGCGATCACGAAGCCCTATACGTACTTCTCGTACATGTGGGATTAGAATAAGGACACTACTCACCTATGTACATACACACCAACACACACCTAGATTTAAGTGAATATATGTATATATTTCATTCATGCACGGCTATGTTCCGTGCACTCGCGCGCACACTCGACGCTCGCGGCTCACGCTTAACGCGGACCGCGCCCCACTCCGAACGGCCGCCCCACCACGAGGGCCGAGCGGCCGCCCTACTCCGACCGTCCGCCCCACCGCGAGGGCCCAGCGACTCGCGCGCCGCGCGACCCGAGGAGGTCGCGGACGCGAGATCCGAGAGTCAGTTCGCGTCTCATCTCCGAACCGGAGAGTTCCAATCTCACCTCCGAACGGGAGAGTTCCAATCTCATCTCCGAACTGGAGAGTTGCTAACTCATCTCCGAACCGAGGAGTTCTAATCCAGCATCCGAACGATGCACTTCCGATCCGAGCAATAGGCTCATTCGCAACGAGCAATTAGCTCTAATGCATTCGTCTCTATCCATACTCCCATAGCGGAGTCCATTCGATACTTTATACTATTTCTAATTCTCATTGTAATCGCTAGTCAGTAACTTAGAACTTAGTCAAGTGTATTTAGTATAGTGAAATCATAGAATATAGTTTATTTTTACCAGATTCAAAGTATCTTTATTCGAGTCCAAATACAATTCCTTAATTCTACTCCACGGGTACGCTCGCGATTATTCTATTTCTATATCTCATCTGCGATAGTCTTGAGGCTCGACGACTAGAGCGAACCAGCGCTTAGTTGCTCCATCCTCACTTCTACCGTATACAGAATATCTTGCGCCCAGGTTGATCCCGGTAAGCTAGAGCGAACCAACGCTTAGCCGCGCCGTACTCGACCGAAGTTCAAGTATTCTCGACGAGCCTTGCACCTCCGACAAAGCGTACACGACGCGCGGGGAGGAGAGAGTTTATTCGTCGTCTCGCTCGGGAATACGTGGGTGATGCACCAGAATATTCAATATCCTGCGTTCGAGTCCTGGTACCTGTGAAGGAGGTTTCCTTCGCCGCACGACCCGTACCTCCGTTCCAGCCGAACGCCGCCGCCATCCCGGTTGCGGATCCAAGGCGCTCCAGGTACCTAGAAAGAGAAATCAGACAGCGGAATCAAGCCTTCGCAAGGTAAGTTTAGTGTTAATTACCGTTTTATCGAGTCCGAAACGCCAACGAACCCGGTCCGGACGCAATTCGCGTTATTTTCGGGAACGGTTACGACTTTGTGCCACCGTTGCGAGCGCAACCGCACCTCGGGACGTGACACGAAAGTTATTTTTGGTGACAGCGGTGGGATAGCCACGCGTTTCCTCCGGAAATTCCGCCGAAAGGAACCGCGAAACTAGATATGGCAACCCGGACTCCGACAAAAACGCGCCAGCAGACACAGCGAGCCGCCGCGATGGCCGATTCCGAACGCGAAAAACGCACTAGCAGAACGCTCGACTTCCAAGACGCTATCGCCGAGCCTCTTCCTAGTACCGCGCAACCAAATACTTCCGCGAAAAATACGAAAGCGACCGATCCGAGTAATGCCGCGTTGCTCCAGCAAATAGAAATTTTACGTCGTGAATTAGAATCTATTCGCAGAACGCCTGATTTAACGCGCGACGATACCGTTTCGCTGGATATTCCTCGGGGAAATCCGCTTTCCGCACATAATTCGAGCTCTGATTTCAATACAAATAGTTCGCAACACGACGAGCTATCGCTTAAGCAGGCCCTCGAAGCCGTGCCGACATTCGATGGTCAGAACATTCCAATTCTTCAGTTTACCCGAGCGTGTAAACGCGCTTATGAGCTTATCCCTAATGGGTGCGAGCGAACTTTCACACGCCTGCTTAAGGGAAAACTCAAGGGTCGTGCCTACGCCGCGCTAGAAGACGAGCCATGTTACACAATACTCGAATTAACGGACGTTCTTCGCAGCACATTTTGCTCCGTAAAATCAGCTCATCATTATCGGGGTGAACTTGCCAATATATTTATGCGCGCGAACGAGCACATTCTAGATTACATCGGTCGAGTAAAAGATCTTAGAACCGCTATAATTGATTGCGAGAGGCTTGCTCGACGAGACACACCGGAATCGCTCGACGACGTAGACGCGCTCACTCTACAATGTTTTAAAGACGGTCTCATTCCGGAAATTCGAATGCAAATGACTGTAAATTCATTCGGTACATTGCGAGAAACGTTCGCTCGAGCGCGAGAGCTTTACCAAATGCACGAACGTGATTGCAACCGACTAGGTAGATCGCGTGTCGCGCGACCAGAATCGCGCGAAAAACCAGCCGAAATTATTTGCCGAAAATGCAATAATATCGGACATTACGCGACCGAGTGTCGGCTCAGACCGCCATCGCCGTACCGACCGCAGGAATACTTGCGATCCAGGGACGTACCGCCTCCTACTCGAGGCCCCGCGTACGAACAACCGAGACAAATCGTAGCCAGGGACGCGCCCAAATTTTGTCGCTATTGCAAGACCCCGGGGCACGAAATAGGCGAGTGCCGAAAAGGGCAGTACAACAACGCGGTAAATAAAAATTCGGGAAACGACAATGGCCTCCGCACCCGCCGCGAGACAGGTGGCGAGGCCGCGCACCAAGTCCGTCCTCTCGCCGCGAACAACTCCAACGCGGAAATCGACGAAACGCCGCGATAAACATAACCGGAAAAACTAGCACGCCAAACGTAATTTTAAAATCCGATCTTCTAATTTCACCAACTCGCTTCATGGTGGACACTGGGGCGGAAATAAATATTATAAAACGTTCGGCTCTAAAAGCATCCGCGCGAATCGATAAGTCCGAGATCGTAATAATAACAGGGGTAACCGATGGCAAAACCGCAACCTTAGGAACGGTGAATCTTGTCATTTTCGGTCGCGTCGTCCCTTTTAATGTGGTCGAGGATGATTTTCCCCTTAAACCAAGCGGGATCCTCGGCTCCGGGTTCTGTATGGACGCAGAAATCTCTTTTCCAAATAAAATAATCAAATGGAATGGTAAGAGAATTCCTTTCGAAGACGATATCGAAACACTCGAGGAACCGTCACCGGACTCGAAAATAAAGCCTCTCCTATCGCCGAAACGTAAACAAGCGCCGCGCACGGAATCTATTCCCCCTCCGCCGCCGCGCCCGCCGCGTAAATCATCGCCTCCGCTGAAACGCGATGCAGCAACGAAATCGAAGCTTCGAACGCAAGACAAAGCAGCTTCTCCGAAGTCAGGAGACCGTATCTCCATTCCGCCGAGATCAAATATCGGTATCAAGGTCCGCGTAGTTAATTCGAACCTCGCGGAAGGTATAATTCCCCGTATCGATCTTGCGCCGGGTATATTTTTCGGAAACGCTCTCGTCAGAGTAATTCGGGGCAAAGCGGTAACTCGAATAATTAATTCATCCGACCGCGCCGTCGAAATCGCGTTACCAGAAATCGTACTTGAGCCCGCGCAAATCATGACTCCCCTCCACGAGGAGGATAGTCCGTCGCTGTATCCGGTTTTTTCTAAATCTACTAAATCTAACGTATCCGCCGTACCGATCGGCTCATCTCAAAAAGGGAAAACTTCTATTTCTTTCTCGAGTCAGACACCATATTCGACACTCGAAACTCCTCCTTCGCGTTGCAAAATCGCGAATGTTCAACAAATCTCCTATGCTCAGGCGGTTAAAAATAATATACAACAGGCGCCGTTAAAACAGACATCGAAATCCGCCAATCCTTCGAAATCTCGCCTAGATCGAATTCTTAGTCTCCTCCGTCTCGACCACCTCAACGCAGAGGAAAGAGAGCACGTCGTCCGTCTCGTTCAAAGCACGCAGGAGCTTTTTCACATTGAGGGGGATAAATTAGGGCATACGTCAGCAACCACGCACAAGATTCCAACCGTCGACGACCGCCCCGTCAATGTGAAACAATACCGATTCCCACCAGCTCATAAGGAGGAGATTCGACGACAAGTCGACAAATTTTTACAAAATGGTGTCATCTCTCCGTCAAAATCACCATATAATTCGCCATTGTGGGTTGTCCCAAAGAAACCGGACTCCTTGGGCAACAAGCAATGGCGCGTCGTCATCGACTACCGCGCACTCAATGAGAAATCTGTCGCCGATGCCTATCCCCTCCCTTGCATTACCGAGATACTTGATCAGCTCGGGAGCGCGAAGTATTTTAGTACATTCGATCTCGCGAGCGGATTTCACCAGATCCCAATGGAGCCCGCCGATGCTCCCAAAACCGCTTTTTCGACGCCTCACGGGCATTATGAATTTAAAAGAATGCCATTCGGATTAAAAAATGCGCCAGCGACGTTCCAACGACTTATGGACAATGTCCTGTCCGGTCTCCAGGGGAACGAAATTTTCGTCTATTTGGACGACATTGTTATCTACGCTAGCTCTCTTCAAGAACATCGACTTAAATTCGATAAATTAACTCAACGGCTCAAAGAAGCTAATTTAGTATTGCAGCCGGATAAGTGCGAATTCTTGAGGAGAGAAGTAAGCTATTTGGGTCATATTATCAGTGAGCACGGTGTAAAACCTGACCCTGCGAAAATTAGCGCCGTCAAAAATTTTCCGCGCCCGCGCAACGCGAAACAGATCAAACAATTCCTCGGGCTCGCGGGATACTACAGGCGGTTCATCGCAAATTTTTCTAATATTGCTAAGCCACTTACAAATTTGTTAAAAAAAGACGCGCCCTTTGTATGGCGTAACGAGCAAGAGAATTCATTCGTCAAACTCCGAGATTGCCTATGCGAAGCGCCTATCTTGCAGTACCCCAACTTCAAACAACCATTCGTGATAACGACCGACGCGTCCGCCGAAGCTATTGGTGCTATCTTGAGTCAAGGACCAATAGGCCGCGACTTGCCAATCGCGTACACGTCGCGACTGTTAAACGCTGCGGAGAAAAACTACTCCACGATCGAGAAGGAGTGTCTGGCGATTGTCTACGCCGTCCATTACTTTCGTCCATACATATACGGTAATCAATTCAAACTCGTTACCGACCATCGACCGTTAGTGTGGATGAATTCGGTCAAGGACCCGTCAAGTAGACTCGTACGGTGGAGGCTTAAGTTAGCGGAATTTGACTACGAGATGGTCTATAAAAGTGGAAAAACGAACCTTAATGCGGACGCATTGTCGCGGAATCCCGCTCAAATTGTTCCGCTCTCGTATTCAGAAAACTCGGAGGACGACATCTTCGATGTGCCTCCGGAAACCCGTAAAAGGTATACCACACTAGCGCCTCCTCCTACTCCGGTAACATCAGAACCTGAATTACCGACTCCAGGCACGTCTTTCCGTACCAACACAGCACCACCTCCGCAAGTCGCCAGCGACAGCACCGACTTCTATACTCCTGCTCCAAATGAATTTTTCCGACGCGAACCTCTATTTAATTTCAGCCGTGACGCATTATCAACGCGACGAGACAATGTAGTTGTCTTCGTCACGCAATCTGGGCACCCCTATGACACGGGCGCCAAAGATCTAGCGAACGCTGAAAAATTCCTTCCAAACAAAAATCACGTTCTTACCAAAGCCAAAGTCATACAAATCGGAAACGAATTCCAAATCCAGCTTCCAATCATCGAACATTCCACCAGATCAATCAATTTCCAGACCGTAATAGAAACATTCAGATCCTTGTGCGACGTTGTAAACGAATTACAATTACAAACATTTAGTATCGCACAAACCTATCTAGACTCCGTATCCTGGTCCCGAATCCAGAAAATCCTTCAGGACCTGTTTTATGAAACAACTGTCCAGATTACGGTCTGCCAGGGCCTCATTAAAACCCCTTCGGTCGAAGAGCGACTGAAAATAATAAGAGAAAACCACGACTCCCCTGTGGGAGGTCACAAAGGGGTTAATAAAACTTATTCTCGCATCAGACAACAATACTTTTGGCCAAACATGAAAACACAAATACAAGAATATATTGGCAAATGTAAAAGTTGTCAGACAGAGAAACTGGTCCGGGTAAAGACCAGACAACCTCTCACTTTAACCGACACCCCTGGCAGGGCATTCGATAAGATTTCAATGGACGTAATGGGTCCTCTTCCCGAAACTTCCGACGGTTATACAAGTATCCTCACGATCCAAGATCTCCTCACTAAATACTCAGTCGCAGTTCCTCTCAAAACCACCACCGCAGTAGACATTGCCGAAGCTTTAATAAAAGAATTCATTTGTAAGTACGGATGCCCGAAAGGCATACTCACGGACCAAGGTTCGAACTTTATAAATAGCTTGATTAAAGCCATAGCAATCAAATTCCGTATTAAGCAATACAAGTCCACTGCGTTCCATCCACAAACAAACGGGTCCGTTGAACGATCTCACCACGTCCTGGCCGAATATCTGAAGCATTACATAGAGTCGAGTAACGATTGGGTGAATTGGTTACCGTATGCAATGTTTTCATACAACACCAGTGTGCACGAGGGTACATTATACACCCCACACGAACTAGTGTTCGGCAGGATAGCTAGGACGCCGTCAGCCACTCCTTTTCAGGACAGCTCTGATAACGAAACTTATAGCGACTATCTTATACAACTTCAGGAGAAAATCTCGAAATCTCAGGATTTGGCTAAAGCCAATCTAGACAATGCGAAACGCCGTTCTAAATACTATTATGACCGAAATCTCAATGTCCAAAACTTCGAGGTAGGCCAATGGGTCTATCTTTTAAAAGAGCCGAACAAACATAAGTTCCAGGCACAGTATTCTGGACCGTACCGTATCCTCGAAATTTTGGGCAATTGTAATGTTAAGCTGAATGTAAAAGGGCGCCATAAAATTGTTCATACGAACAAAATCAAAATTTGTAAACGAATGCATAGTATGCAGAGTGTGGATGCTAGTGAAAGAAAAGTGCGAAAAACTGAAAATGAAGTCAGTGAGAGCAGTGACATTCAAACGAACGCTGAAAGTGAAAGCGACGAAAGTGCCTGCAATCCGAAGGAAGCCCGCAGTCACGGTCCAATCTCCAAACGTTATCGCCAGGATCAACCAGGCGAAAAACCTCAGATTCCGCAGCATCCAGCCGACAGGACCAAGAGAAGGATCCAGCATCCCGAAATCTACCCAACAGACAAGAGATCTCGGCATGGCCGAGATTCTTTTTCCAAGGGGGGTGGTGTAACGTCAGGCGTACCGCCTGCCACCCTCCGGCGTCCACCTCATCATCCCCAGCATCCGTATCCGGAGCCCCTGCACACGGGCCACCCGCCGACTCGCCGTCCTTACAGAAGGAGACAAAGGTACGAGAGGGAAGAAGGATGCAGCATGCCGCGCCCACGCGCGATCTCCACACACGAGGGGGAGGACTTCACCCCGTATTACGAGGGCGAGGAGCTCTCCGACACATACTGGGTCGAATCCCCAGCGATCACGAAGCCCTATACGTACTTCTCGTACATGTGGGATTAGAATAAGGACACTACTCACCTATGTACATACACACCAACACACACCTAGATTTAAGTGAATATATGTATATATTTCATTCATGCACGGCTATGTTCCGTGCACTCGCGCGCACACTCGACGCTCGCGGCTCACGCTTAACGCGGACCGCGCCCCACTCCGAACGGCCGCCCCACCACGAGGGCCGAGCGGCCGCCCTACTCCGACCGTCCGCCCCACCGCGAGGGCCCAGCGACTCGCGCGCCGCGCGACCCGAGGAGGTCGCGGACGCGAGATCCGAGAGTCAGTTCGCGTCTCATCTCCGAACCGGAGAGTTCCAATCTCACCTCCGAACGGGAGAGTTCCAATCTCATCTCCGAACTGGAGAGTTGCTAACTCATCTCCGAACCGAGGAGTTCTAATCCAGCATCCGAACGATGCACTTCCGATCCGAGCAATAGGCTCATTCGCAACGAGCAATTAGCTCTAATGCATTCGTCTCTATCCATACTCCCATAGCGGAGTCCATTCGATACTTTATACTATTTCTAATTCTCATTGTAATCGCTAGTCAGTAACTTAGAACTTAGTCAAGTGTATTTAGTATAGTGAAATCATAGAATATAGTTTATTTTTACCAGATTCAAAGTATCTTTATTCGAGTCCAAATACAATTCCTTAATTCTACTCCACGGGTACGCTCGCGATTATTCTATTTCTATATCTCATCTGCGATAGTCTTGAGGCTCGACGACTAGAGCGAACCAGCGCTTAGTTGCTCCATCCTCACTTCTACCGTATACAGAATATCTTGCGCCCAGGTTGATCCCGGTAAGCTAGAGCGAACCAACGCTTAGCCGCGCCGTACTCGACCGAAGTTCAAGTATTCTCGACGAGCCTTGCACCTCCGACAAAGCGTACACGACGCGCGGGGAGGAGAGAGTTTATTCGTCGTCTCGCTCGGGAATACGTGGGTGATGCACCAGAATATTCAATATCCTGCGTTCGAGTCCTGGTACCTGTGAAGGAGGTTTCCTTCGCCGCACGACCCGTACCTCCGTTCCAGCCGAACGCCGCCGCCATCCCGGTTGCGGATCCAAGGCGCTCCAGGTACCTAGAAAGAGAAATCAGACAGCGGAATCAAGCCTTCGCAAGGTAAGTTTAGTGTTAATTACCGTTTTATCGAGTCCGAAACGCCAACGAACCCGGTCCGGACGCAATTCGCGTTATTTTCGGGAACGGTTACGACTTTGTGCCACCGTTGCGAGCGCAACCGCACCTCGGGACGTGACAATACGTAGACATCTGTAAACGCTATTTCCTAGCAAGGAAGTGTCGCATTTACATTTTTTTTTTTAAGTGAATACGAGGTATTCATAACACTGCACAATCAATATTATATCTTATCATGAAACATAGGAGTGAGATTCAATATGGCGATTTAAGAAGCATTGGATATCTATTGCTTCGATACGTAGACATCTGCAAACGCTACATCCTAGCAAGAAAGTGACGCAGTTGCATTCTTTTGAAGTGAAGACGAATTATACATGACACTTCGCAATGAATATTATATCTTATCGTGAAACATAGAAATGATATGGGCGATATGACGATTTAAAAAACATTAGAATTCTACTGCTTCGATACGTAGACATCTGCAAACGCTATTTCCTAGCAAGGAAGTGTCGCATTTACATTCTTCTGAAGTGAATACGAGGTATTCATAACACTGCACAATGAATATTATATCTCATTATGAAACATTGAAATGAGATGCGATATCGCGATTTATGAAGCTTTAGATATCTATTGCTTCGATACGTAGACATCTGCAAACGCTATTTCCTAGAAAGGAAGTGTCGCATTTGCATTCATTTGAAGTGTATGCGAGGTATACATGGCACTACGCAATGAATGTTATATACTATCATGAAACATAGAAATGTGAAACGATGTCGCGTTTTGAGAAGCATTAGAGCACTAATGCTACGATACGTAGACACCTGCAAACGCTATTTCCTAGCAAGGAAGTGTCGCATTTACATTCTTCTGAAGTGAATACGAGGTATACATAACACTGCACAGTGAATATTATACATTATCATGAAACATAGATATGAGATGCAATATGACGTTTTAAGAAGCATTAGAAAACTATTGCTTCGATACGTAGACATCTGCAAACGCTATTTCCTAGCAAGGAAGTGTCGCATTTACATTCGTTTGAAGTGTATGCGAGGTATACGTGACACTTCGCAATGAATATTATATATTATCATGAAACATAGAAAGGAGAAACGATGTCGCGTTTTGAGAAGCATTAGAGCACTAATGCTACGACACGTAGACATCTGCAAACGCTATTTCCTAGCAAGGAAGTGTCGCATTTACATTCTTTTGAAATGAATACGAGGTATACATAACACTCCACAGTGAATATCATATATTATCATGAAACATAGTAATGAGTAGCGATATCGCGTTTTGAGAAGCATTAGAACTCTAATGCTATGATACGTAGACATCTGCAAACGCTATTTCCTGGCAAGGAAGTGTCGCATTTTCATACTTTTGAAGTGAATACGATTTATACATAACACTCCACAATGAATATTATATCTTATAATGAAACATAGGAATGAGATGCAATATGGCGATTTAAGAAGCATTAGAACTCTATTGCTTCGATATCTAGACATCTGCACACGCCATTTCCAAGCAAGGAATTGTCGCATTTACATTCATTTGAAGTGTATGCGAGGTATACATGACACTACGCAATGACTATTATATACTATCATGAAACATAGAAAGGAGAAACGATGTCGCGTTTTGAGAAATATTAGAGCACTAATGCTACGATACGTAGACATCTGCAAACGCTATTTCCTAGCAAGGAAGTGTCGCATTTACATTCGTTTGAAGTGTACGCGAGGTATACGTGACACTTCGCAATGAACATTATATAGTATCATGAAACACAGATATGAGATGCGATATCGCGATTAAGGAAGCTTTAGAACCCTATTGCTTCGATACGAAGACATCAGCAAACGCTATTTCCTAGCAAGGAAGTGTCGCATTTACATTCATTTCAAGTGTATGTAAGGTATACATGACACTACTCGATGAATATTATATACTATCATGAAACATAGAAATGAGAAACGCTGTCGCGTTATGAGAAGCATTAGAGCACTAATGCTACGATACGTAGACATCTGCAAACGCTATTTCCTAGCAAGGAAGTATCGCATTTACATTCGTTTGAAGTGCATGCGAGGTATACGTTACACTTCGCAATGAATATTATATATTATCATGAAACATAGAAAGCAGAAACGATGTCGTGTTTTGAGAAGCATTAGAGCACTAATGCTACGATACGTAGACATCTGCAAACGCTATTTCCTAGCAAGGAAGTGTCGCATTTACATTCTTTTGAAATGAATACGAGGTATACATAACACTCCACAGTGAATATCATATATTATCATGAAACATAGTAATGAGTAGCGAAATCGCGTTTTGAGAAGCATTAGAACTCTAATGCTACGATACGTAGACATCTGCAAACGCTATTTCCTGGCAAGGAAGTGTCGCATTTACATACTTTTGAAGTGAATACGATTTATACATAATACTCCACAATGAATATTATATCTTATAATGAAACATAGGAATGAGATGCAATATGGCGATTTAAGAAGCATTAGAACTCTATTGCTTCGATACCTAGACATCTGCAAACGCTATTTCCAAGCAAGGAATTGTCGCATTTACATTCGTTTGAAGTGCATGCGAGGTATACGTGACACTTCGCAATGAATATTATATATTATCATGAAACATAGAAAGGAGAAACGATGTCGCGTTTTGAGAAGCATTAGAGCACTAATGCTACGATACGTAGACATCTGCAAACGCTATTTCCTAGCAAGGAAGTATCGCATTTACATTCGTTTGAAGTGCATGCGAGGTATACGTGACACTTCGCAATGAATATTATATAGTATCATGAAACATAGATATGAGATGCGATATCGCGATTAAGGAAGCTTTAGAACCCTATTGCTTCGATACGAAGACATCTGCAAACACTATTTCCTGGCAAGGAAGTGTCGCATTTACATTCATTTGAAGTGCATGCGAGGTATACGTGACACTTCGCAATGAATATTATATATTATCATGAAACATAGAAAGGAGAAACGATGTCGTGTTTTGAAAAGCATTAGAGCACTAATGCTACGATACGTAGACATCTGCAAACGCTATTTCCTAGCAAGGAAGTGTCGCATTTACATTCTTTTGAAATGAATACGAGGTATACATAACACTCCACAGTGAATATCATATATTATCATGAAACATAGTAATGAGTAGCGAAATCGCGTTTTGAGAAGCATTAGAACTCTAATGCTACGATACGTAGACATCTGCAAACGCTATTTCCTGGCAAGGAAGTGTCGCATTTACATACTTTTGTAGTGAATACGATTTATACATAATACTCCACAATCAATATTATATCTTATAATGAAACATAGGAATGAGATGCAATATGGCGATTTAAGAAGCATTAGAACTCTATTGCTTCGATACCTAGACATCTGCAAACGCTATTTCCAAGCAAGGAATTGTCGCATTTACATTCATTTGAAGTGTATGCGAGGTATACATGACACTAGGCAATGAATATTATATACTATCATGAATCATAGAAAGGAGAAACGATGTCGCGTTTTGAGAAGCATTAGAGCACTAATGCTACGATACGTAGACATATGCAAACGCTATTATCTAGCAAGGAAGTGTCGCATTCTTTTGAAATGAATAAGAGGTATACATAACACTCCACAGTGAATATTATATATTATCATGAAACATAGTAATGTGTAGCGATATCGCGTTTTGAGAAGCATTAGAACTCTAATGCTACGATACGTAGACATCTGCAAACGCTATTTCCTGGCAAGGAAGTGTCGCATTTACATACTTTTGAAGTGAATACGATTTATACATAACACTCCACAATGAATATTATATCTTATAATGAAACATAGCAATGAGATGCATTATGGCGATTTAAGAAGCATTAGAACTCTATTGCTTCGATACCTAGACATCTGCAAACGCTATTTCCAAGCAAGGAATTGTCGCATTTACATTCATTTGAAGTGTATGCGAGGTATACATGACACTAGGCAATGAATATTATATACTATCATGAAACATAGAAAGGAGAAACGATGTCGCGTTTTGAGAAATATTAGAGCACTAATGCTACGATACGTAGACATCTGCAAACGCTATTTCCTAGCAAGGAAGTGTCGCATTTACATTCGTTTGAAGTGTACGCGAGATATACGTGACACTTCGCAATGAATATTACATCTTATCATGAAACATAGAAATGAGATACGATATGGCGATTTAAGAAGCATTAGAACTCTATTGCTTCGATACGTAGACATCTGCAAACGCTATTTCCTAGCAAGGAAGTGTCGCATTTACATTCGTTTGAAGTGTACGCGAGGTATACGTGACACTTCGCAATGAATATTATATACTATCATGAAACATAGATATGAGATGCGATATCGCGATTAAGGAAGCTTTAGAACCCTATTGCTTTCATACGAAGACATCAGCAAACGCTATTTCCTAGCAAGGAAGTGTCGCATTTACATTCATTTGAAGTGTATGTAAGGTATACATGACACTACTCGATGAATATTATATACTATCATGAAACATAGAAATGAGAAACGCTGTTGCATTTTGAGAAGCATTAGAGCACTAATGCTACGACACGTAGACATCTGCAAACGCTATTTCCTAGCAAGGAAGTATCGCATTTACATTCGTTTGAAGTGCATGCGAGGTATACGTGACACTTCGCAATGAACATTATATAGTATCATGAAACATAGATATGAGATGCGATATCGCGATTAAGGAAGCTTTAGAACCCTATTGCTTCGATACGAAGACATCAGCAAACGCTATTTCCTAGCAAGGAAGTGTCGCATTTACATTCATTTCAAGTGTATGTAAGGTATACATGACACTACTCGATGAATATTATATACTATCATGAAACATAGAAATGAGAAACGCTGTCGCGTTATGAGAAGCATTAGAGCACTAATGCTACGATACGTAGACATCTGCAAACGCTATTTCCTAGCAAGGAAGTATCGCATTTACATTCGTTTGAAGTGCATGCGAGGTATACGTTACACTTCGCAATGAATATTATATATTATCATGAAACATAGATATGAGATGCGATATCGCGATTAAGGAAGCTTTAGAACCCTATTGCTTCGATACGAAGACATCAGCAAACGCTATTTCCTAGCAAGGAAGTGTCGCATTTACATTCATTTCAAGTGTATGTAAGGTATACATGACACTACTCGATGAATATTATATACTATCATGAAACATAAAAATGAGAAACGCTGTCGCGTTATGAGAAGCATTAGAGCACTAATGCTACGATACGTAGACATCTGCAAACGCTATTTCCTAGCAAGGAAGTATCGCATTTACATTCGTTTGAAGTGCATGCGAGGTATACGTTACACTTCGCAATGAATATTATATATTATCATGAAACATAGAAAGCAGAAACGATGTCGTGTTTTGAGAAGCATTAGAGCACTAATGCTACGATACGTAGACATCTGCAAACGCTATTTCCTAGCAAGGAAGTGTCGCATTTACATTCTTTTGAAATGAATACGAGGTATACATAACACTCCACAGTGAATATCATATATTATCATGAAACATAGTAATGAGTAGCGAAATCGCGTTTTGAGAAGCATTAGAACTCTAATGCTACGATACGTAGACATCTGCAAACGCTATTTCCTGGCAAGGAAGTGTCGCATTTACATACTTTTGAAGTGAATACGATTTATACATAATACTCCACAATGAATATTATATCTTATAATGAAACATAGGAATGAGATGCAATATGGCGATTTAAGAAGCATTAGAACTCTATTGCTTCGATACCTAGACATCTGCAAACGCTATTTCCAAGCAAGGAATTGTCGCATTTACATTCGTTTGAAGTGCATGCGAGGTATACGTGACACTTCGCAATGAATATTATATATTATCATGAAACATAGAAAGGAGAAACGATGTCGCGTTTTGAGAAGCATTAGAGCACTAATGCTACGATACGTAGACATCTGCAAACGCTATTTCCTAGCAAGGAAGTATCGCATTTACATTCGTTTGAAGTGCATGCGAGGTATACGTGACACTTCGCAATGAATATTATATAGTATCATGAAACATAGATATGAGATGCGATATCGCGATTAAGGAAGCTTTAGAACCCTATTGCTTCGATACGAAGACATCTGCAAACACTATTTCCTGGCAAGGAAGTGTCGCATTTACATTCATTTGAAGTGCATGTAAGGTATACATGACACTACTCGTTGAATATTATATACTATCATGAAACATAGAAATGAGAAACGCTGTCGCGTTATGAGAAGCATTAGAGCACTAATGCTACGATACGTAGACATCTGCAAACGCTATTTCCTAGCAAGGAAGTATCGCATTTACATTCGTTTGAAGTGCATGCGAGGTATACGTGACACTTCGCAATGAATATTATATATTATCATGAAACATAGAAAGGAGAAACGATGTCGTGTTTTGAAAAGCATTAGAGCACTAATGCTACGATACGTAGACATCTGCAAACGCTATTTCCTAGCAAGGAAGTGTCGCATTTACATTCTTTTGAAATGAATACGAGGTATACATAACACTCCACAGTGAATATCATATATTATCATGAAACATAGTAATGAGTAGCGAAATCGCGTTTTAAGAAGCATTAGAACTCTAATGCTACGATACGTAGACATCTGCAAACGCTATTTCCTGGCAAGGAAGTGTCGCATTTACATACTTTTGTAGTGAATACGATTTATACATAATACTCCACAATCAATATTATATCTTATAATGAAACATAGGAATGAGATGCAATATGGCGATTTAAGAAGCATTAGAACTCTATTGCTTCGATACCTAGACATCTGCAAACGCTATTTCCAAGCAAGGAATTGTCGCATTTACATTCATTTGAAGTGTATGCGAGGTATACATGACACTAGGCAATGAATATTATATACTATCATGAAACATAGAAAGGAGAAACGATGTCGCGTTTTGAGAAGCATTAGAGCACTAATGCTACGATACGTAGACATATGCAAAGGCTATTATCTAGCAAGGAAGTGTCGCATTCTTTTGAAATGAATAAGAGGTATACATAACACTCCACAGTGAATATTATATATTATCATGAAACATAGTAATGTGTAGCGATATCGCGTTTTGAGAAGCATTAGAACTCTAATGCTACGATACGTAGACATCTGCAAACGCTATTTCCTGGCAAGGAAGTGTCGCATTTACATACTTTTGAAGTGAATACGATTTATACATAACACTCCACAATGAATATTATATCTTATAATGAAACATAGCAATGAGATGCATTATGGCGATTTAAGAAGCATTAGAACTCTATTGCTTCGATACCTAGACATCTGCAAACGCTATTTCCAAGCAAGGAATTGTCGCATTTACATTCATTTGAAGTGTATGCGAAGTATACATGACGCTAGGCAATGAATATTATATACTATCATGAAACATAGAAAGGAGAAACGATGTCGCGTTTTGAGGAATATTAGAGCACTAATGCCACGATACGTAGACATCTGCAAACGCTATTTCCTAGCAAGGAAGTGTCGCACTTACAATCACTTGAAGTGTATGCGAGATATACATGGCACTTCGCAATGAATATTATATATTATCACGAAATATAGAAATGAATAGCGATACCGCGTTTTGAGAAGCATTAGAACTCTAATGCCACGATTCGCAGACATCTGCAAACGCTATTTCCTAGCAAGGAAGTGTCGCATTTACATTCATTTGAAGTATAGATCAGGTATACATAACACTGCAAAATGAATATTATATCTTATCATGAAACATAGAAATGAGAGGCGATATCGCGATTTAAGAAGAATTAGAACACTATTGCTTCGATACGTAGACATCTGCAAACGCTATTTCCTAGCAAGGAAGTGTCGCATTTACATTAATTTGAAGTATAGACGAGATATACATAACACTGCACAATGAATATTATATCGTATCATGAAACATAGAAATGAGATGCGATATGGCGATTTAAGAAGTATTAGAACTCTATTGCTTCGATACGCAGGCATCTGCAAACGTTACTTCCTAGCATGGAAGTGTCGCATTTACATTCTTCTGATGTGAATACGAGGTATACATAATACTTCACAGTGAATATTATATATTATCATGAAACATAGTAACGAATAGCTATATCGCGTTTTGAGAAGCATTAGAACTCTAATGCTACGATACGCAGACATCTGCAAACGATATTTCCTGGCAGGGAAGTGTCGCATTTACATACATTTGAAGTGAATACGAGGTATACATAAGAGTCCACAATAAATATTATATCTTATCATGAAACATTGGATTGAGATGCAATATGGCGATTTAAGAAGCATTAGAACTCTATTGCTTCGATACGTAGACATCTGCAAACTATATTTCCTAGCAAGGAAGTGTCGCATTTACATTCATTTGAAGTATAGACGCGATATACATAACACTGCACAATGAGTATTATATCTTATCATGAAACATAGAAATGAGATGCGATATGGCGATTTAAGAAGCATTAGAACTCCATTGCTTCGATACGTAGACATCGGCAAACGCTACTTCCGAGCAAGGAAGTGTCGCATGTACATTCAATTGAAGTGTATGCGAGATATACATGGCACTTCGCAATGAATATTATATATTATCACGAAACATAGAAATGAGAAGCGATACCGCGTTTTGAGAAGCATTAGAACTCTAATGCCACGATACGCAGACATCTGCAAACGCTATTTCCTAGCAGGGATGTGTCGCATTTACATTCAATTGCAGTGTATGCAAGGTATACATGACACTACTCGATGAATATTATATACTATCATGAAACATAGAAATGAGAAACGCTGTCGCGTTTTGAGAAGCATTAGAGCACTAACTCTACGATACATAGACATCTGCAAACGGTATTTCCTAGCAAAGAAGTGTCGCATTTACATTCATTTGAAATGAATACGAGGTATACGTAGCATTCCGCAGGGAATATTATATATTATCATGAAACATAGTAACGAATTGCTATATCGCGTTTTGAGATGCATTAGAACTCTAATGCTACGATACGTAGACATCTGCAAACGCTATTTCCTGGCAAGGGAGTGTCGCATTTACATACATTTGATGTGAATACGAGGTATACATAACACTCCAGAATAAATATTATATCTTATCATGAAACATAGAAATGAGATGCGATATGGCGATTTAAGAAGCATTAGAACTCCATTGCTTCGATATGTAGACATCTGCAAACGCTATTTCCAAGCAAGGAATTGTCGCCTTTACATTCATTTGAAGTGTATGCGAGGTATACATGACACTACGCAATGCATATTATATACTATCATGAAACATAGAAAGGAGCAACGATGTCGGGTTTTGAGAAGCATTAGAGCACTAATGCTACGATACATAGACATCTGCAAACGCTATTTCCTAGCAAGGAAGTGTCGCATTTACATTCTTTTGAAGTGAATACGAGGTATACATGGCACTTCGCAATGAATATTATATATCATCACGAAACATAGAAATGAGTAGCGATACTGCGTTTTGAGAAGCATTAGAACTCTAATGCCACGATTCGCAAACATCTGCAAACGCTACTTCCTAGCAAGGAAGTGTCGCATTTACATTCTTCTGATGTGAATACGAGGTATACATAACACTCCACAGTGAATATTATATATTATCATGAAACATAGTAACGAATAGCTATATCGCGTTTTGAGAAGCATTAGAACTCTAATGCTACGATACGTAGACATCTGCAAACGCTATTTCCTGGCAAGGAAGTGTCGCATTTATATACATTTGAAGTGAATACGAGGTATACATAAGACTCCACAATAAATATTATATCTTATCATGAGACATTGGAATGAGATGCAATATGGCGATTTAAGAAGCATTAGAACTCTTTTGCTTCGATACGTAGACATCTGCAAACGCTATTTCCTAGCAAGGAAGTGTCGCATTTACATTCATTTGAAGTATAGACGAGATATACATAACACTGCACAATGAATATTATATCTTATCATGAAACATAGAAATGAGATTCGATATGGCGATTTAAGAAGCATTAGAACTCTAATGCCACGATACGTAGACATCTGCAAACGCTATATCCTAGCAAGGAAGTGACGTATTTACATTCATTTGAAGTATAGACGAGATATACATAACACTGCACAATGAATATTATATCTTTTCATGAAACATAGAAATGAGATGCGATATGGCGATTTATGAAGCTTTAGAAATCCATTGCTTCGATAGTTAGATATCTGCAAACAATATTTCCTAGCAAGGAACTGTCGCACACACATTCATTTGAAGTGTATGCGAGGTATACATGGCACTGCACAATGGATATAATATCGTATCATGAAACATAGAAATGAGATGCGATATCGCGATTTAACAAGCGTTAGAACTCTATTGCTACGATAGGTAGACATCTACAAACGCTATTTCTTTACAAGGAAGAGTCGCATTCACATTCTTTTGAAGTGAATACGAGGTATACATGACACTTCGCAATGAATATTATATCTTATCATGAAACATAGAAATGAATTGCGATCTCGCGTTTGAAGAAGCGTTAGAACTCTTTTGCCATGACACATAGACACCTGCAAATGCTATTTCCTAGGAAGGAAGTGTAGCAGTTAAATTCATTTGAAGTGTATGCGAGATATAAGTGACATTTCGCAATGAATATTATATCTTGTCACGAAATATAGAAATGAGATGCGATATCGCGATTTATGAAGCATTAGAACACTATTGCTTTGATACGAAGACATCTGCAAACGCTATTTAATGGAAAGAAAGTGCTGCGTTTACATTCTTTTGAAGCGAATACGAGGTATACATAACACTCCACAATGAATATTATATCTTATCATGAAACATAGAAATGAGATACAATATGGCGATTTAAGAAGCATTAGAACTCTATTTCTTCGATACGTAGACATCTGCAAACGCTATTTCCAAGCAAGGAAGTATCGCATTTACATTCATTTTCAGTGTTTGCGTGGTATACATGACACTTCGCAATGAATATTATATATTATCATGAAACACAGAAATGGGAAGCCATATTGCGTTTTGAGAAGCAGTAGAACTCTAGTGCCACGATACGTAGACATCTGTAAACGCTATTTCCTAGCAAGGAAGTGTCGCATTTACATTTTTTTTTTTAAGTGAATACGAGGTATTCATAACACTGCACAATCAATATTATATCTTATCATGAAACATAGGAGTGAGATTCAATATGGCGATTTAAGAAGCATTGGATATCTATTGCTTCGATACGTAGACATCTGCAAACGCTACATCCTAGCAAGAAAGTGACGCAGTTGCATTCTTTTGAAGTGAAGACGAATTATACATGACACTTCGCAATGAATATTATATCTTATCGTGAAACATAGAAATGATATGGGCGATATGACGATTTAAAAAACATTAGAATTCTACTGCTTCGATACGTAGACATCTGCAAACGCTATTTCCTAGCAAGGAAGTGTCGCATTTACATTCTTCTGAAGTGAATACGAGGTATTCATAACACTGCACAATGAATATTATATCTCATTATGAAACATTGAAATGAGATGCGATATCGCGATTTATGAAGCTTTAGATATCTATTGCTTCGATACGTAGACATCTGCAAACGCTATTTCCTAGAAAGGAAGTGTCGCATTTGCATTCATTTGAAGTGTATGCGAGGTATACATGGCACTACGCAATGAATGTTATATACTATCATGAAACATAGAAATGTGAAACGATGTCGCGTTTTGAGAAGCATTAGAGCACTAATGCTACGATACGTAGACACCTGCAAACGCTATTTCCTAGCAAGGAAGTGTCGCATTTACATTCTTCTGAAGTGAATACGAGGTATACATAACACTGCACAGTGAATATTATACATTATCATGAAACATAGATATGAGATGCAATATGACGTTTTAAGAAGCATTAGAAAACTATTGCTTCGATACGTAGACATCTGCAAACGCTACTGCATAGCAAGGAAGTGTCGCATTTACATACTTTTGAAGTGATTACGAGGTATTCATAACACTGCACAATGAATATCATATCTCATCATGAAACATTGAAATGAGATGCGATATCGCGATTTATGAAGCTTTAGAACTCTATTGCTTCGATACGTCGACATCTGCAAACACTATTTCCCAGCAAGGAACTGTCGCATTTACATTCTTTTGAAGTGAATACGAGGTATACATAACACTGCACAATGAATATTATATCTTATCATGAAACTTAGATATGAGATGCGATATCGCGATTTAAGAAGCAATAGAACACTATTGCTTCTATACGTAGACATCTGCAAACGCTATTTCCTAGCAAGGAAGTGTCGCATTTTCGTTCATTTGAAGTGTATGCGAGGTATACATGACACTTCGCAGTGAATACTATATATTATCATGAAACATAGAAATGAGAAGCGATATGGCGATTTAAGAAGCATTAGATCCCTATTGCTTCGATACGTAGACATCTGCAAACGCTACTTCCTAGCAAGGAAGTGTCGCATTTACATTCTCTTGAAAGGAATACGAGGTATACATGACACTTCGCAATGAACACTATATCTTATCATGAAACGTACATATGAGATGCGATATCGCGATTTAAGAAGCATTAGAAATCTATTGGTTCGATACGTAGACATCTGCAAACGCCATTTCCTAGCAAGGAAGTGTCGCATTTACATTCATATGAAGTATAGACGAGATATACATAACACTGCACAATTAATATTATATCTTATCATGAAACATAGAAATGTGATGCGATATGGCGATTTAAGAAGCATTAGAAATCTATTGGTTCGATACGTAGACATCTGCAAACATCATTTCCCAGCAAGGAACTGTCGCATTCACATTCGTTCGAATTGTATGCGAGGTATACATGAAACTTCGTAATGAATATTATATCTTATCATGAAACATAGAAATTAGATGCGATATGGCGATTTAAGAAGCATTAGAAATCTATTGGTTCGATACGTAGATATCTGCAAACACTATTTCCTAGCAAGGAACTGTCGCATTCACATTCATTTGAAGTGTATGCGAGGTATACATGACACTTCGCAATGAATATTACATCTTGTCACGAAACATAGAAATGAGATGCGATATCGCGATTTAAGAAGCATTAGAACACTATTGCCTCGATACGAAGACATGTGCAAACGCTATTTCCTAGCAAGGAAGTGTCGCATTTACATTATTTTGAAGTGAGTACGAGGTATACGTGACACTTCGCAATCAATATTATATCTTATCATGAAACGTAGATATGAGATGCGATATGACGATTTAAGAAGCATTAGAAAACTATTGCTTCGATACGTAGGCATCTGCAAACGCTATTTCCTAGCAAGCAAGGGTCGCATTTACATTCATTTGAAAGGATTACGAGGAATACATGACGCTTCGCAATGAATATTATATTTTGTCATGAAACATAGAAATGGGATGCGATATGACGGTTTAAGAAGCATTAGAACTCTATTACTTCGATACGTAGACATCTGCAAACGCTATTTCCTAGCAAGCAAGTGTCGCATTTACATTCATTTGAAGTGGATGCGAGGTATACATGACACTTCGCAATGAATATTATATCCTTTCATGAAACATAGAAATGTAATGCGATATCTCCTTTTAAGAAGCATTAGAACTCTATTGCTCCGATACGTAGATATCTGCGAACGCTATTTCCTAGCAAGGAAGTGTCGCATTTACATTCATTTGAAGCGCATTCGAGGTTTACATAACACTTCCCAATGAATATTGTATCTTGTCATGAAACACTGCAGTGAGATGCGATATCGTGTTTTAAGAAGCATTAGAGCTCTGCTGCTTCGATACGGTGACTTGTGCTAAGGCTATTTCCTAGCAAGGAAGTTTCGCATTTACATTCATTTGAAGTGTAGACGAAGAATACATAACACTTGGCAATGATTATTATATCTTATCATGAAACATAGAAATGAGATGCAATATCTCGTTTTAAAAAGCATTAGATCTCTATTGCTTCGATACGTAGTCATCTGCCAACGCTATTTCCGAGCAAGGAAGTGTCGCATTTACATTCTTCAGAAGTGAATACGAAGCATGCATGACACTTCGCAATGAAAATTATATCTTATCATGGAACATAGAAATGGGATGCGATATCGCGTTTTGAGAAGCATTAGAACGCTATTGCTACGATAAGTAGACATCTGCAAACGCTATTTCCTAGCAAGGAAGTGTCGCATTTACATTCCTTTGAAGTGAATACGAGGTAACCATAACACACCACAATGAATATTATATATTATCAAGAAACATAGTAATGAGTAGTGATATCGCGTTTTGAGAAGCATTAGAAATCTAATGCCACGATACGTAGACATCTGCAAACGCTATTTCCTAGCAAGGAAGTGTCGCATTTACATCCATTTGAAGTATAGACGAGATATACATAACACTGCACAATGAATATTATATATTATCATGAAACATAGAAATGAGAAGCGATATCGCGATTTGAGAAGCATAAGAACACTATTGCTTCGGTACGTAGACATCTGCAAATGCTATTTCCAAGCAAGGTGGTGTCGCATTTACATTCATTTTAAGTGCATGCGAGGTACACATGACACTTCGCAATGAATATTATATCTTATCACGAAACATAGAAATGAGATGCGATATCGCGATTTAAGAAGCATTAGAACACTATTTCTTCGATACGGAGACATCTGCAAACGCTACTTCCTAGCAACGAAGTGTCGCATTTACAATCTTTTGAAGTGAATACGTGGTATACATAACACACGACAATGAATATTATATATTATCATGAAACATAGTAATGAGTAGCGATATCGCGTTTTGAGAAGCATTAGAACTCTAATGCTACATCTGCAAACGCTATTTCCTGGCAAGGAAGTGTCGCGTTTACGTCCTTTTGAAGTGAATACGAGGTATACATAACACTCCACAATGAATAATATATCTTATCATGAAACATAGAGATGAGATGCAATAAGGCGATTTAAGAAGCATTAGAACTCTATTGCATCGATACGTAGACATCTGCAAACGCTATTTCCTAGCAAGGAAGTGTCGCATTTACATTCTTTTGAGGTGAATACGAGGTATACATAACACTGCACAATGAATATTATATCTTATCATGAAACATAGAAATGAGATGCGATATGACGATTTATGAAGCATTGGATGTCTATTGCTTCGATACGTAGACATCTGCAAACGCTATTTCCTAGCAAGGAGGTGTCGCATTTACATTCTTTTGAGGTGAATACGAGGTATACATGGTATACGAGGTAGACATCTGCAAACGATATTTGTTAGCAAGGAAGTGTCGCATTTACATTCACTTGAAGTGTATGTGATGTATACATGACACTTCGCAGTGAATATTATATATTATCACGAAACATAGAAATCAGAAGCGATATGGCGATTTAAGAAGCATTAGATCCCTATTGCTTCGATACGTAGACACCTGCAAACGCTACTTCCTCGCAAGGAAGTGTCGCAATTACATTCTTTAGAAGTGAATACGAGGTATACATGACACCTCGCATTGAATATTATATGTATTCATGAAACATAGAAATAAGATGCGATATCGCTTCTTAAGAAGCATTAGAAACCTATTGCCACAATACGCAGACATCTGCAGACGCTATTTCCTGGCAAGGAAGTGTCGCGTTTACATTCTTTTGAGGTTAATACGAGGTATACATAACACTCCACAATGAATATTATATCTTATCATGAAACATAGAAATGAGTTGCGATCTCGCGTTTGAAGAAGCGTTATAGCTCTATTGCCATGATACATGGACACCTGCAAACGCTATTTCCTAGGAAGGAAGTGTCGCAATTACATTCATTTGAAGTGTATGGGCGGTATAAGTGACATTTCGCAATGAATATTATATCTTGTCACGAAACATAGGAATGAGATGCGATATCGCGATTTAAGAAGCATTAGAACACTGTTGCTTCGATACGAAGAAATCTGCAAACGCTATTTCCTAGCAAGGTAGTGTCGCATTTACATTCATTTGAAGTGTATGCGAGGCATACATGATAGTTCGCAATGAATATTATATCTCATCATGAAACATATAAATGAGATGCGATATCGCGTTTTAGGAAGCATTAGAAATCTATTGCTACGATACGTAGACACCTGCAAACGGTATTTCCTAGCAAGGAGGTGTCGCATTTACATGCATTTGAAGTGTATGCGAGGTATACATGACACTTCGCTGTGAATATTATATATTATCATGAAACATAGAAATGAGAAGCGATATGGCGATTTAAGAAGCATTAGATCCCTATTGCATCGACACGCAGACATCTGCAAACGCTACTTCCTAGCAAGGAAGTGTCGCATTTATATTCTTTTGAAAGGAATACGAGGTATACATGACACTTCGCAATGAATATTATGTCTTATCATGAAACGTATATATGAGATGCGATATGACGATTTATGAAGCATTAGAACACTATTGCTTCGATACGAAGACATCTGCAAACGCTATTTCCTAGCAAGCAAGTGACGCATTTACATTATTTTGAAGTGAGTACGAGGTAAGCATGACACTTCGCAATGACTATTATATCTTATCACGAATCATAGAAATGAGATGCGAAATCGCGTTTTAAGGAGCTTTAGAACTCTATTGCTACGATACATAGACAGCTGCAGACGCTATTTCCTAGCAAGGAAATGTCGCATTTACATTCATTTGATGTGAAGGCGAGGTATAGATAACACTCAGCAATGATTATTATATCTTATCACGGAACATAGAAATGAGATGCGATATCGCGTTTTAAGGGGCATTAGGTCTCTGTAGCTTCGATACAGAGATATCTGGGAACGTAATTTCATAGAAAGGAAATATCGCATTTTGTGACGTCAGGCGTACCGCCTACCACCCATCAACCTCCTCGCACCCCCCAGCATCAACCCCTGGACGCATGCAACCAGTCAAACTCGCCTGCAGATCCAGCAACTGGAAGTGTTCGCGCGCGCATACCTGCACGCGCTTACTCCTACCGAGTTCCGCTGCCTCACTCGCACCGCCGAGTATACCTGTCTCGCTCGTAACGGGCAGTGTCTCATTCGCACCACCGAGTATACCTGTCTCGCCCGCACCAAGCACGGGCAGCCCCATCTCACTCGCACCGAGGATTCCGTCCTGCAGGAAGACGTAGCCGCAGCCCATCACCTGAATGGTGACTTTTCCAGTTCCGGGAACAGAATCTGCTAGAACCTATATATTACTTCTAAGCTAGCACATACATACCATATCATGACGCATATATAAGAAACCCTAGATCTAAGTTACACACGACACGAATGTAAGACACAAACAACACACACATAATTCTAAGTCCATATTGTATTTGCTCATAAGTGAAACGCGTAAGATGCGTCCGGCCAGCGGCATGCGCCGCTAGCCCCACCACGAGCCGCGAGTCCCCACTCGCTGGACCGCGCGCTCACCGCCACGAGACTCGAGTTCCCCACTCGCGGTACCGCGATCTCCCTACCACGAGCGTCCGCGACCGTAGCGCCTCGCAAACCGAGGAGGACCGAGACGCTTCTCCAGAGCACACACTCTGACTTGAGATCTCCTACCGAGGAGTCGAAACCTCTAGTTCTAGATCGTTAGCCACCTCAATGTGGGGTTCAGACATCGTGTTTCTATTTCCATTTTAACTTAGTCTTAGTCTTAGAATAATTCCAGTTCATGTATACTTTACACCTAGAATATATTTTATTTTTACTTTTACTATATCCAAGTACAATTTCTTTTACCAAGTCTACTATTTCCACATCCATTAATTTTATCAAGTGTTTATAATACTAGTTCTACTTTTACCATTACATTTAACTACGAATTCTTCCACGGGTTCTTCCATACAACTGGGGTTGCTCTTCATCACCTTGAAGGAGTATAGAAAACGGCTATGTGACGTTGAGATAGAGCGGATCGCCGCTTATCCTTCAGATCTTAGTCGAAAGTACAGGAAAACCTGATGAATGAATCGTGCTTCCGGTCTGTGAAGAACGCGACGTGCGGGTAGGAAGAATTTCTTACGATCACTTGTGCGTGAATATTTGGAGGACATTCCGAGAGTCCTCGTATACCAGCGACCTGCCTTCGCACCAGCCCAGCCGCCGCTTTCCCAAGCGACCGTCGACGCTTCCGATCCAGACACCTCGACGCATCACGCCGATTCTGCCACATTCGCAGCCGAAGTTGCTACTATCACCGCTGGTTCCTCTGCATCATCGCTGAATTCCGAACGCCGCCCTCCTCTTCGCTGGCGACTGATCCGGATTTCCGTAGCAGCCAACCGACCGAACTCCGCTACGATCCCAGCGAACGATCCTCGACGCCGTTTCTACGTACAAATCGAGATAGAAGTCATCGAAAGGTAGGGTCATTCCCTTACCATCGCGAGTGTTTTCGCTAGTGTCGCGTCAGCCGAAATTGTCGGACCCGGTCTTAACGCGATCCCGCGGACCGAATTACCGAAAAATAGGCTGGTGTTGTAAAGCCTATGGAGCAACGGAAAATAGTTTCGCCGGACGTGACACCTCGTACTCACCTCAAAAGAATGTAAATGCGACACTTCCTTGCTAGGAAATAGCGATTGCATATGGCTACGTATCGTAGTAATACAGTTTTATGCTTCTTAAAACGCGATATCGCATCTCATTTCTATGCTTCATGATAACATATAATATTCATTGCGAAGTCTTATGTATTGCTCGTGTGCACTTCATATGAATGTAAATGCGAAACTTCCCTCCTAGGAAATAGCGTTTGCAGATGTCTACGTATCGATGCAATAAACTTCTAATGCTTCTTAAAACGCGATATCGCATCTCATTACTATGTTTCATGATAAGATATAATATTCATTGCGAAGTGTTATGTACTCCACGTCTACACTTCAAATGAATGTAAATGCGACACTTCCTTGCTAGGAAATAGCGTTGGCAAATGTCTACGTATCGTCGTAATAGAGTTCTAATGCTTCTCAAAACGCGATATCGCATCTCACTTCTATGTTTCATCATAAGATATAACATTCATTGCGAAGTGTCATGTATACCTCTTATTCATTTCAAATGAATGTAAATGCGACACTTCCTTACTAGGAAATAGCGTTTGCAGATGTCTAGGTATCGAGACAATAGAGATCTAATGCTTCTTAAAACGAGATGTCGCATCTCATTTCTATGTTTCATAATAAGATATAATATTCATTGCGAAGTGTCATGTATACCTCGTATTCACTTCACAAGAATGTAAATGCAACACTACCATACTAGGAAATAGCGATTGCAGATGTCTACGTATCGTAGCAATAGAGTTCTAATGCTTCTCAAAGCGCCATATCGCATCTCCTTTCTATGTTTCAGGATAAGGTATAATATTCATTGTGGGGTGTTATGTATACCTCGTATTCACTTCAAAAGAATGTAAATGCGACACTTCCTTGCTAGGAAATTACGTTTCCAGATGTCTACGTATCGAAGCAAAAGAGTTCTAATGCTTCTCAAAAGGAGATATCGCATCTCATTCTATGTTTCGTGATAAGATATAATATTCATTGTGGTGTGCTATGTATATCTCGTATTCACCTCAAAAGAATGTAAATGCGACACTTCCTTGCTAGGAAATAGCGATTGCATATGGCTACGTATCGTAGTAATACAGTTTTATGCTTCTTAAAACGCGATATCGCATCTCATTTCTATGCTTCATGATAACATATAATATTCATTGCGAAGTGTTATGTACTCCACGTCTACACTTCAAATGAATGTAAATGCGACACTTCCTTGCTAGGAAATAGCGTTGGCAAATGTCTACGTATCGTAGTAATAGAGTTCTAATGCTTCTCAAAACGCGATATCGCATCTCACTTCTATGTTTTATCATAAGATATAACATTCATTGCGAAGTGTCATGTATACCTCTTATTCATTTCAAATGAATGTAAATGCCACACTTCCTTGCTAGGAAATAACGTTTCCAGATGTCTATGTATCGAAGCAATAGAGTTCTAATGC
The DNA here is from genome assembly GCF_050948175.1 of Xylocopa sonorina. Lineage (NCBI taxonomy): Eukaryota > Metazoa > Arthropoda > Insecta > Hymenoptera > Apidae > Xylocopa > Xylocopa sonorina. Next base: position 890,718 of record NW_027490129.1, on the reverse strand, counting down.
TTCTTAAATCGCGATGTCGCACCTCATTCCTATGTTTCATTATAAGATATAACATTCATTGCGAATTGTAATGAATACCTCGTCTACACTTCAAAATAATGTAAATGTCACTCTTCTTGGCTAGGAAATAGCGTTTCCAGATGTCTACGTAGCGAAGCAATAGAGTTGTAATGCTTCTTAAAACACGATATCGCAGCTCTTTTCTATGTTTGCTGGTAAGATATAATATTCATTACGAAGTGTTATGTATACCTTGTCTAGACTTCAAAAGAATGTAAATGCCACACTTCCTTGCGACGGAATAGCGTTTCTAGATGTCTACGCATCGAAGCAGTAGATTTCTATCTCTTTATAAAACGCGATATCGCACATCAGTACTATGTCACATGATAAGATGTAATTTCAATGCATCGCGTAATGTATATCTCCTCTACACTTCAAATGAATGTAAATGCATCACGTCCTTGCTACGGAATATCGTTTCTATATCTGAAGGTTTGGAAGCAATAGAGTTCTAATGCTTCGTAGAACGCGGCTGCGCATCTTACTTCTATATTTCATGATAAGATGTAATATTCATGGCATCGCATTAAGTTTATCTGCTTCTGCACATGAATTGAGTGTAAACCCTGTAATTTCTTGCCCGGGGATAGCGTTTCTAGATGTCCAGGTGCCGAAGCATTTAATTTGTCATGCTTCATGCACCGCAATATCATATAAGCCGCATTTCATATAAACAGTTCAAAGTAAGTTAGAAGGTTGTAAAGTTCTATGCATCGCATTATGTTTATCTGCTTCTGTGCTTTATAATGCTCTGGGATGTGAGAAGGTCCTCAACCATCCTTAACCCCCTAAAGGGAAGTCAAAAGTCCAGCGGCCCTGCAGGTGGGCCATGGGAGCGCGGCGCGCGATGCGCTACGCAATTTAAATGATCAGGAGTATCCCCTCAGGGACACCCAAGAAGGCGAGAAGAGGAAATCGCCGAAGTCCACTGATCGATGGACCCGAACAATACCGAAGCCTACAGCCCACTCCACCAAGGAGCCCCGAGGAGGATCCAGGAGACCCGAGGACCATCAGCGAATTCAAGGAACCTGAAGAAGAGAACGTAAGAGCTTATTCGCTAAAGCGTCCCATTTCTTGTGTCGCATATTGTATATTGTCTCTTATATCGTGAAGCGAGTTATGATACCCGGTAATTCGCGGCGTGTTGCGTAGTTTCCCGTAACCCTTGTTAGTTAAACCCACGTCAATACCATAAATAAACATGCCGTGACTTCAGTATCTCGCGATCTGAGTGTGTGTGCTTGGCTAGTCATAGTCGAGAGGAGGAGCATTTCGAAGTTTCAAGAGTTGTTCCGCCCCAGGGTTCCCGGGGTCGTGTAATCTATCCCTTTGCTACTTTCTGAGCAGCTGGCGCCCAAGAAAAGTTGTACGTGAGCGGATACCTTGGAACGATAGATCGCTTTAGATTAAAGTACGTTTTACACCTTAAAGCATTTAGATAATTAACCCCTTCGAGCTTCCCTGACTTACTATATAGAGGTTACCGTCACAACTAATAGGAACCATCACTTTACATAGATATATAGAACACACATAGTTTTAAACGTAGAACTGAGAATTTGAGAACTTACTTTGAAACGTTAGTAGTGAGGAATTCCATCGGATTTCATAGAAATTCAGAACTTACTTGCTATGAAACATAGGCAGATAAGGGCCATCGCGTTGCTTAGAACTTTAGAACTTGCTTACTCCAACAAAGATTTCTATTGGCTTCGTCCGTTCTCTTAGAAGAGTTTTTGATAAACCACATACTTTTCACACTTCTGATATCTTTGAAAGTTCGCGAGATGGAATCGTTTAAGTTTTAAAATGATTACTTAGTGTGGATTATTATTTAGTAACTAGCTCATAAACGAGTCTGCATAGGATATAATCCATAAGTTTTAAAGCCTGGAATTTATGCAGTTATTTGTTATTCATTTATTGCTCAAACGACAAAGATTCTGACCACTTCAAAATGGTTGACTTTCATCAATTTTCTTAAAAATGGAAATACTGCCCAACTGCTTGCATTAAAGACTGTAATTAAAGCTTTCAAAACATTTTACCTCTTATAGATGAATTCTGGAATGTTCAAGTATTTTTCATATTCGTAATTATTAAAAATGTTTTACTTGATTCTTTAATTTAATATTTAGAATTTTCTGAGAAATATTTTTTATCGTAATGAACTATATAATTGCAATTATAATTCTTTATGAAATAATAATAACAGAAAGGTATGTATCCATTCTTGGAGTTTTGTCAAGAGTATTTAATCTTACTATCTAAAATGAAACATTGAGATCTGTTTACAATCTAATGGAATTTAATTACCTTTTGATTCAAATTCACAATGATAATCTTCGATAGTTCAACAATTTTGTGCGCTGTCCTCGGGAATCCGCAGCTCAGTACTTATAAAATGAACGACACAAAGAACAGCCTAACCAAACGTATTCGAACCAATTTTTCAATACTAATCTTATCATGTTTAATTTATGCTGCAAACTATTGAAATGCCCTTCGAAAAGTGTTTATTCACAGTGAAGTAAACGGTAAATGTTACGCCTTCCACCATTGTTTACAATACGTATGTTTCACTTCCTATCAAAACCGTGAGTACTATCGCCTTTCTTTACTTTTTGTAACCTTCAATGCCTTCATGTTACAGATCGTTAAACTTGCTTTAAAATGCTCTATCGTATTACGGAAGAATGGATATACCAATTCATTTTAAAAAATGAAGGTAACCTTCATATGTCCAACATAACTCCACTTACAAAAAAACTATTTTCATCAACGGATGGGCCCTTTGTACTATGCAATTTTATATTAGCAAAAACTTCTATGAAACTTATAGTTTCGTGGATATCTGAGGTGCTAATTATTACTGCCCCACCCTGTATATTGTTATGGATGTGTCCAACAAGGCAACGATGAACAGAGTTAAATTTAATATTATGATGTTTATTATTTTACGTATAATATATTTGTTTTTCTGAAATTTTGCCAAAAAACAATGTTCACGATGTCGACAGATGAATATATTTGCCTTAGAATTACAAGAGCCAACAATTTCGAAAGTAGAATATTTCTTTACTTCGCTAACCGAATCATTGCAAACGTTAAGTAAAGTGCGTGCCTTTCAAAACAGTCAGATGCAAATTACGATACAACGTTTCCAAGAAATGGTACGTGCCACTGTTTTTTAATTTCCGTTTATTTAATCAAAGGAAATTTAATTGAAATATCCGCAAAATTTGAGGACAAAAAGTTATTGTAATTTTACGCAACATATATGATGATGATAAAGAATAAGTATACGGAACTGAAAATGGAAAGTAGCGAGCAGAAAAAGAAACTGATGGAGCTACAAAGTAGATTGATACATCCGTCAAATGATGATTCTAGGTTAATAAAATCTGTTAATCAAAGAACTATTGCAAAAATCAACTATAATCAATATTACTTCTGCTCAAAGGCTATAATAGAATTGGACCGAAATGGGTACAAAACAGGCAATTATATCTATACGTTCTATTCTATGCAAAGGCAAATATTTCGAAGAGAAAAGATGTGTTACTTACAAATTACTTATGTTCCTAGATATCTCACTAATTCAGGCTTCTTGTCTTGCAGAACTAATCATTCATTTAACATGTAAAGGGGTCGAAGAATAGTAAAAGATTTTTATATTTCATAGCCTCACTCGATACGTCGATTGGATCACGTAAAATATCGGGCATTAATTGCATCTACATCTTCAGACCTTAAATATATGATTGCAACAACATATTTAATAGCGTTTTAATAACATTTTTCTAATTGTTTATATCTATGTCTAATAAATATATATTAATCGAATAAGTTGCTTTACCAAAGAATAAAAGTATCTGAGGCTTACAAATCGGAGCATTACATAACAAACGTGCATCACATATATAATATTACATGTAACAAAAGATGAAGACCAAAAAGATCGTACATAAGTTGAATCCACAATGCGGTCATAGAGTTACAGAAACGGTAAAAATTCCAAACAATAATTTAAAAAATTCAAAAAGGGGGGAGTGAAAATCCATCTCCTTGACGATGATAAGGAACAAGTCTGCCTCATGCACTACAATATCCCAAACAGCCAGCGATTGGCACGCCAATGACAATGGATGGAACGAATTTCGTGACAGAACTGTGCTAACAAAGTGCTCCTACTCAGCTTTCGAAATGGCATACTGTTAGTGCTGGGGCGGCATTCGTATCACGGCACATTAAAGCACCGAGGTACAGCACACGGGCTACACGGCCGTGACAATGACACTATCAGCTCACCATAGCTACACGCGTGGTTGTGGCATAGGCTGACATTTACTAATGGGGAAGCTGTTTCCATAAAAATTATAAGCAAATATGAAAAATGACTAAACTGCGCAATTTATTTATTTTGATTCCAAAATAGATACACCGGCACAAAACAAAGATATAAGAACTCGATTTTATTATTTTCTATAAACTAGCTCGATAGGGCGATTTTTTCCATAAAGTCGATAATTACTTTGTCATAAAAATATATACACTTATTTTATATATATTTTCTTCAATTTATTGTTAAAAATTCATGCAATTGGGGGTTACATTAAATACGATGAGAGCATGTTACTTCAAAAATTACACAAGGCGAAGTTAGGGACGCAACAGCATGAATTTTTGTTTTATAAGTAATATTTTTTTATAAATAATATTTTTAGTCTATGATGGATTGAAAGAAACATATACGACTCGCTCAATAACTATAAATATAGGAAAACGACCATCAAAATATCTATCAATACTCATATGCTGAACATCTACTGACATCTAACGGTTCTAATTTGTATGAAAGCACAGGTTCCCCATTGCCAAATGTGATCCTGCGTAATTGCTGAGGAGATTCATGAATGGAGCGATGATACATGTGTCACCGTAGTGCTGGTACTGCGCGATTCGCTTGTCTAGAACGTGCTGGTAACACGTTCTGGCATTTTAGTTAACGAATCCGGTCACAGATGACTACGAATCAGTTGACACTCCTCGGAAGTGGCAATATAGTGCCGGCATGGTGTCGCTACCATCTTGCCGTTTGTTATCTGGGATGCTTTTTAGTGCATTATTCGGAATTTAATTTAAACACATAGCTACTTAATCGCGAATTTGTATGTACATAATTATACATGACTGCATAAAAGGGATATCATATACTTTTATAATCAGTCCGATATAAGAATATAAAATGAAGAACTATCCACTCCCATCAGGAGTAAAAACAATGTTTGGTACGGAAAGTTCATTGTAAAATATAATCAAGCAGTTAATATATCAAATCACAGCACACAATAAATCACTGAATGTATAACGATATGAATAGTAAGAAAAACATATTTACCTGTTAAATGTTTATAAATTCAAATTTAAAAGTCCAAGTCACATTTAATATATTATTGTTTAACAAGGTGATTTAATGTTGTTTCAAATAGGCGTGCAGAACTAACTCGTACTTCTGTCAATGTAATTTCATTCGAAAAATACAAAGGATAAGAGGAAATATTCTCCAACATATAACATATATAAATCAACGGATGCAAGAGAGAACACTCGATCTCGGTATAACGAGACCGGGGCGTCATCCTGCAGTAATCGTATAACGCCTGTTCCGAGATGGTGTAGAGAGGGAATGTGGAGGGTGAAAAGCATAAAATAACAACAATGTAACTAAAGAGAAAGAGAAAGAAAATATGTGGAAGCATTGCATTTATTAAGAGGAAATCCTAGAAATATCAAACAACAGATTATATATTATACTGCAAGGGTAAGGTACAACGAAATAGACGATATCGTGAGAGAAACTAAAAAAAATCGAGAAACTTAAAGAGAAAATAATAATTTAGATTGAGCGAATCAATATCACTGATCCCGGCAAGCTTAATGGAAAACGCATAACGATGAATCGGTTAGAGTATAAGATAGATGTTGGTCGCGGTTTGAGTGGCCCTGGGAATCCTTTGCCCGCATCAGGGCAAGCAATAGGATGGTGGAGGGCCTGCCCTCCTGTTGCTTGGGTCTATTGTAACGTCAGGCGTACCGCCTGCCACCCTCCGGCGTCCACCTCATCATCCCCAGCATCCGTATCCGGAGCCCCTGCACACGGGCCACCCGCCGACTCGCCGTCCCTACAGAAGGAGACAAAGGTACGAGAGGGAAGAGGGATGCAGCATGCCGCGCCCACGCGCGATCTCAACACACGAGGGGGAGGACTTCACCCCGTATTACGAGGGCGAGGAGCTCTCCGACACGTACTGGGTCGAATCCCCAGCAATCACGAAGCCCTATACGTACTTCTCGTACATGTGGGATTAGAATAAGCACACTACTCACCTATGTACATACACACCAACACACACCTAGATTTAAGTGAATATATGTATATATTTTATTCATGCACGGTTATGTTCCGTTGCACTCGCGCGCACACTCGACGCTCGCGGCTCACGCTTAACGCGGGCCGCGCCCCACTCCGAACGGCCGCCCCACCACGAGGGCCGAGCGGCCGCCCTACTCCGACCGTCCGCCCCACCGCGAGGGCCCAGCGACTCGCGCGCCGCGCGACCCGAGGAGGTCGCGGACGCGAGATCCCAGAGTCAGTTCGCGTCTCATCTCCGAACCGGAGAGTTCCAATCTCGCCTCCGAACGGAGGAGTTCCAATCTCATCTCCGAACTGGAGAGTTGGTATCTCATCTCCGAACCGAGGAGTTCTAATCCAGCATCCGAACGATGCACTTCCGATCCGAGCAATAGGCTCATTCGCAACGAGCAATTAGCTCTAATGCATTCGTCTCTATCCATACTCCCATAGCGGAGTCCATTCGATACTTTATACTATTTCTAATTCTCATTGTAATCGCTAGTCAGTAACTTAGAACTTAGTCAAGTGTATTTAGTATAGTGAAATCATAGAATATAGTTTATTTTTACCAGATTCAAAGTATCTTTATTCGAGTCCAAATACAATTCCTTAATTCTACTCCACGGGTACGCTCGCGATTATTCTATTTCTATATCTCATCTGCGATAGTCTTGAGGCTCGACGACTAGAGCGAACCAGCGCTTAGTTGCTCCATCCTCACTTCTACCGTATACAGAATATCTTGCGCCCAGGTTGATCCCGGTAAGCTAGAGCGAACCAACGCTTAGCCGCGCCGTACTCGACCGAAGTTCAAGTATTCTCGACGAGCCTTGCACCTCCGACAAAGCGTACACGACGCGCGGGGAGGAGAGAGTTTATTCGTCGTCTCACTCGGGAATACGTGGGTGATGCACCGGAATATTCAATTTCCTGCGTTCGAGTCCTGGTTCCTGTGAAGGAGGTTTCCTTCGCCGCACGACCCGTACCTCCGTTCCAGCCGTACGCCGCCGCCATCCCGGTTGCGGATCCAAGGCGCTCCAGGTACCTGGAAAGAGAAATCAGACAGTAGAATCAAGCCATCACAAGGTAAGTTTCGTGTTAATTACCGTTTTATCGAGTCCGAAACGCCAACGAACCCGGTCCGGACGCAATTCGCGTTATTTTCGGGAACGGTTACGACTTTGTGCCACCGTTGCGAGCGCAACCGCACCTCGGGACGTGACACGAAAGTTATTTTTGGTGACAGCGGTGGGATAGCCACGCGTTTCCTCCGGAAATTCTGCCGAAAGGAACCGCGAAACTAGATATGGCAACCCGGACTCCGACAAAAACGCGCCAGCAGACACAGCGAGCCGCCGCGATGGCCGATTCCGAACGCGAAAAACGCACTAGCAGAACGCTCGACTTCCAAGACGCTATCTCCGAGCCTCTTCCTAGTACCGCGCAACAAAATACTTCCGCGAAAAATACGAAAACGACCGATCCTAGTAATGCCGCGTTGCTCCAGCAAATAGAAATTCTACGTCGTGAAATAGAATCTATCCGCAGAACGCCTGATTTAACGCGCAACGATACCGTTTCTCTGGATATTCCTCGGGGAAATCCGCTTTCCGGACATAATTCGAGCTCCGATTCCAATACAAATAGTTCGCAACACGACGAGCTATCGCTTAAGCAGGCCCTCGAAGCCGTGCCGACATTCGATGGTCAGAACATTCCCATTCTTCAGTTTACCCGAGCGTGTAAACGCGCTTATGAGCTTATCCCTAATGGGTGCGAGCGAACTTTCACACGCCTGCTTAAGGGAAAACTCAAGGGTCGTGCCTACGCCGCGCTAGAAGACGAGCCGTGTTACACAATACTCGAATTAACGGACGTTCTTCGCAGCACTTTTTGCTCCGTAAAATCAGCTCATCATTATCGGGGTGAACTTGCTAATATATTTATGCGCGCGAACGAGCACATTCTAGATTACATCGGTCGAGTAAAAGATCTTAGAACCGCTATAATTGATTGCGAGAGGCTTGCTCGACGAGACACACCGGAATCGCTCGATGACGTAGACGCGCTCACCCTACAATGTTTTAAAGACGGTCTCATTCCGGAAATTCGAATGCAAATGACTATAAGTTCATTCGGTACATTGCGAGAAACGTTCGCTCGAGCGCGGGAGCTCTATCAAATGCACGAACGTGATTGCAACCGGCTAGGTAGATCGCGTGTCGCGCGACCAGAATCGCGCGAAAAACCAGCCGAAATTATTTGCCGAAAATGCAATAATATCGGACATTACGCGACCGAGTGTCGATTCAGACCGCCATCGCCGTACCGACCGCAGGAATACTTGCGACCCAGGGACGTACCGCCTCCTACTCGAGGCCCCGCGTACGAACAACCGAGACAAATCATAGCCAGGGACGCGCCCAAATTTTGTCGCTATTGCAAGACCCCGGGGCACGAAATAGGCGAGTGCCGAAAAAGGCAGTACAACAACGCGGTAAATAAAAATTCGGGAAACGACAATGGCCTCCGCACCCGCCGCGAGACAGGTGGCGAGGCCGCGCACCAAGTCCGTCCTCTCGCCGCGAACAACTCCAACGCGGAAATCGACGAAACGCCGCGATAAACATAACCGGAAAAACTAGCACGCCAAACGTAATTCTAAAATCCGATCTTCTAATTTCACCAACTCGCTTCATGGTGGACACTGGGGCGGAAATAAATATTATAAAACGTTCGGCTCTAAAAGCATCCGCGCGAATCGATAAGTCCGAGATCGTAATAATAACAGGGGTAACCGATGGCAAAACCGCAACCTTAGGGACGGTGAATCTTGTCATTTTCGGTCGCGTCGTCCCTTTTAATGTGGTCGAGGATGATTTTCCCCTTAAACCAAGCGGGATCCTCGGCTCCGGGTTCTGTATGGACGCAGAAATCTCTTTTCCAAATAAAATAATCAAATGGAATGGTAAGAGAATTCCTTTCGAAGACGATATCGAAACACTCGAGGAACCGTCACCGGACTCGAAAATAAAGCCTCTCCTATCGCCGAAACGTAAACAAGCGCCGCGCACGGAATCTATTCCCCCTCCGCCGCCGCGCCCGCCGCGTAAATCATCGCCTCCGCTGAAACGCGATGCAGCAACGAAATCGAAGCTTCGAACGCAAGACAAAGCAGCTTCTCCGAAGTCAGGAGACCGTATCTCCATTCCGCCGAGATCAAATATCGGTATCAAGGTCCGCGTAGTTAATTCGAACCTCGCGGAAGGTATAATTCCCCGTATCGATCTTGCGCCGGGTATATTTTTCGGAAACGCTCTCGTCAGAGTAATTCGGGGCAAAGCGGTAACTCGAATAATTAATTCATCCGACCGCGCCGTCGAAATCGCGTTACCAGAAATCGTACTTGAGCCCGCGCAAATCATGACTCCCCTCCACGAGGAGGATAGTCCGTCGCTGTATCCGGTTTTTTCTAAATCTACTAAATCTAACGTATCCGCCGTACCGATCGGCTCATCCCAAAAAGGGAAAACTTCTATTTCTTTCTCGAGTCAGACACCATATTCGACACTCGAAACTCCTCCTTCGCGTTGCAAAATCGCGAATGTTCAACAAATCTCCTATGCTCAGGCGGTTAAAAATAATATACAACAGGCGCCGTTAAAACAGACATCGAAATCCGCCAATCCTTCGAAATCTCGCCTAGACCGAATTCTTAGTCTCCTCCGTCTCGACCACCTCAACGCAGAGGAAAGAGAGCACGTCGTCCGTCTCGTTCAAAGCACGCAGGAGCTTTTTCACATTGAGGGGGATAAATTAGGGCATACGTCAGCAACCACGCACAAGATTCCAACCGTCGACGACCGCCCCGTCAATGTGAAACAATACCGGTTCCCACCAGCTCATAAGGAGGAGATTCGACGACAAGTCGACAAATTTTTACAAAATGGTGTCATCTCTCCGTCAAAATCACCATATAATTCGCCATTGTGGGTTGTCCCAAAGAAACCGGACTCCTTGGGCAACAAGCAATGGCGCGTCGTCATCGACTACCGCGCACTCAATGAGAAATCTGTCGCCGATGCCTATCCCCTCCCTTGCATTACCGAGATACTTGATCAGCTCGGGAGCGCGAAGTATTTTAGTACATTCGATCTCGCGAGCGGATTTCACCAGGTCCCAATGGAGCCCGCCGATGCTCCCAAAACCGCTTTTTCGACGCCTCACGGGCATTATGAATTTAAAAGAATGCCATTCGGATTAAAAAATGCGCCAGCGACGTTCCAACGACTTATGGACAATGTCCTGTCCGGTCTCCAAGGGAACGAAATTTTCGTCTATTTGGACGACATTGTTATCTACGCTAGCTCTCTTCAAGAACATCGACTTAAATTCGAGAAATTAACTCAACGGCTCAAAGAAGCTAATTTAGTATTGCAGCCGGATAAGTGCGAATTCTTGAGGAGAGAAGTAAGCTATTTGGGTCATATTATCAGTGAGCACGGTGTAAAACCTGACCCTGCGAAAATTAGCGCCGTCAAAAATTTTCCGCGCCCGCGCAACGCGAAACAGATCAAACAATTCCTCGGGCTCGCGGGGTACTACAGGCGGTTCATCGCAAATTTTTCTAACATTGCTAAGCCTCTTACAAATTTGTTAAAAAAAGACGCGCCCTTTGTATGGCGTAACGAGCAAGAGAATTCATTCGTCAAACTCCGAGATTGCCTATGCGAAGCGCCTATCTTGCAGTACCCCAACTTTAAACAACCATTCGTGATAACGACCGACGCGTCCGCCGAAGCTATTGGTGCTATCTTGAGTCAAGGACCAATAGGCCGCGACTTGCCAATCGCGTACACGTCGCGACTGTTAAACGCTGCGGAGAAAAACTACTCCACGATCGAGAAGGAGTGTCTGGCGATTGTCTACGCCGTCCATTACTTTCGTCCATACATATACGGTAATCAATTCAAACTCGTTACCGACCATCGACCGTTAGTGTGGATGAATTCGGTCAAGGACCCGTCAAGTAGACTCGTACGGTGGAGGCTTAAGTTAGCGGAATTTGACTACGAGATGGTCTATAAAAGTGGAAAAACGAACCTTAATGCGGACGCATTGTCGCGGAATCCCGCTCAAATTTTTCCGCTCTCGTATTCAGAAAACTCGGAGGACGACATCTTCGATGTGCCTCCGGAAACCCGTAAAAAGTATACCACACTAGCGCCTCCTCCTACTCCGGTAACATCAGAACCTGAATTACCGACTCCAGGCACGTCCTTCCGTACCAACACAGCACCACCTCCGCAAGTCGCCAGCGACAGCACCGACTTCTATACTCCTGCTCCAAATGAATTTTTCCGACGCGAACCTCTATTTAATTTCAGCCGTGACGCATTATCAACGCGACGAGACAATGTAGTTGTCTTCGTCACGCAATCTGGGCACCCCTATGACACGGGCGCCAAAGATCTAGCGAACGCTGAAAAATTCCTTCCAAACAAAAATCACGTTCTTACCAAAGCCAAAGTCATACAAATCGGAAACGAATTCCAAATCCAGCTTCCAATCATCGAACATTCCACCAGATCAATCAATTTCCAGACCGTAATAGAAACATTCAGATCCTTGTGCGACGTTGTAAACGAATTACAATTACAAACATTTAGTATCGCACAAACCTATCTAGACTCCGTATCCTGGTCCCGAATCCAGAAAATCCTTCAGGACCTGTTTTATGAAACAACTGTCCAGATTACGGTCTGCCAGGGCCTCATTAAAACCCCTTCGGTCGAAGAGCGACTGAAAATAATAAGAGAAAACCACGACTCCCCTGTGGGAGGTCACAAAGGGGTTAATAAAACTTATTCTCGCATCAGACAACAATACTTTTGGCCAAACATGAAAACACAAATACAAGAATATATTGGCAAATGTAAAAGTTGTCAGACAGAGAAACTGGTCCGGGTAAAGACCAGACAGCCTCTCACTTTAACCGACACCCCTGGCAGGGCATTCGATAAGATTTCAATGGACGTAATGGGTCCTCTTCCCGAAACTTCCGACGGTTATACCAGTATCCTCACGATCCAAGATCTCCTCACTAAATACTCAGTCGCAGTTCCTCTCAAAACCACCACCGCAGTAGACATTGCCGATGCTCTAATAAAAGAATTCATTTGTAAGTTCGGATGCCCGAAAGGCATACTCACGGACCAAGGTTCGAACTTTATAAATAGCTTGATTAAAGCCATAGCAATCAAATTCCGTATTAAGCAATACAAGTCCACTGCGTTCCATCCACAGACAAACGGGTCCGTTGAACGATCTCACCACGTCCTGGCCGAATATCTGAAGCATTACATAGAGTCGAGTAACGATTGGGTGAATTGGTTACCGTACGCAATGTTTTCATACAACACCAGTGTGCACGAGGGTACATTATACACCCCACACGAACTAGTGTTCGGCAGGATAGCTAGGACGCCGTCAGCCACTCCTTTTCAGGACATCTCTGATAACGAAACTTATAGCGACTATCTTATACAACTTCAGGAGAAAATCTCGAAATCTCAGGATTTGGCTAAAGCCAATCTAGACAATGCGAAACGCCGTTCTAAATATTATTATGACCGAAATCTCAATGTCCAAAACTTCGAGGTAGGCCAATGGGTCTATCTTTTAAAAGAGCCGAACAAACATAAGTTCCAGGCACAGTATTCTGGACCGTACCGTATCCTCGAAATTTTGGGCAACTGTAATGTTAAGCTGAATGTAAAAGAGCGCCATAAAATTGTTCATACGAACAAAATCAAAATTTGTAAACGAATGCATAGTATGCAGAGTGTGGATGCTAGTGAAAGAAAAGTGCGAGAAACTGAAAATGAAGTCAGTGAGAGCAGTGACATTCAAACGAACGCTGAAAGTGAAAGCGACGGAAGTGCCTGCAATCCGAAGGAAGCCCGCAGTCACGGTCCAATCTCCAAACGTTATCGCCAGGATCAACCAGGCGAAAAACCTCAGATTCCGCAGCATCCAGCCGACAGGACCAAGAGAAGGATCCAGCATCCCGAAATCTACCCAACAGACAAGAGATCTCGGCATGGCCGAGATTCTTTTTCCAAGGGGGGTGGTGTAACGTCAGGCGTACCGCCTGCCACCCTCCGGCGTCCACCTCATCATCCCCAGCATCCGTATCCGGAGCCCCTGCACACGGGCCACCCGCCGACTCGCCGTCCCTACAGAAGGAGACAAAGGTACGAGAGGGAAGAGGGATGCAGCATGCCGCGCCCACGCGCGATCTCAACACACGAGGGGGAGGACTTCACCCCGTATTACGAGGGCGAGGAGCTCTCCGACACGTACTGGGTCGAATCCCCAGCAATCACGAAGCCCTATACGCACTTCTCGTACATGTGGGATTAGAATAAGCACACTACTCACCTATGTACATACACACCAACACACACCTAGATTTAAGTGAATATATGTATATATTTTATTCATGCACGGTTATGTTCCGTTGCACTCGCGCGCACACTCGACGCTCGCGGCTCACGCTTAACGCGGGCCGCGCCCCACTCCGAACGGCCGCCCCACCACGAGGGCCGAGCGGCCGCCCTACTCCGACCGTCCGCCCCACCGCGAGGGCCCAGCGACTCGCGCGCCGCGCGACCCGAGGAGGTCGCGGACGCGAGATCCCAGAGTCAGTTCGCGTCTCATCTCCGAACCGGAGAGTTCCAATCTCGCCTCCGAACGGAGGAGTTCCAATCTCATCTCCGAACTGGAGAGTTGGTATCTCATCTCCGAACCGAGGAGTTCTAATCCAGCATCCGAACGATGCACTTCCGATCCGAGCAATAGGCTCATTCGCAACGAGCAATTAGCTCTAATGCATTCGTCTCTATCCATACTCCCATAGCGGAGTCCATTCGATACTTTATACTATTTCTAATTCTCATTGTAATCGCTAGTCAGTAACTTAGAACTTAGTCAAGTGTATTTAGTATAGTGAAATCATAGAATATAGTTTATTTTTACCAGATTCAAAGTATCTTTATTCGAGTCCAAATACAATTCCTTAATTCTACTCCACGGGTACGCTCGCGATTATTCTATTTCTATATCTCATCTGCGATAGTCTTGAGGCTCGACGACTAGAGCGAACCAGCGCTTAGTTGCTCCATCCTCACTTCTACCGTATACAGAATATCTTGCGCCCAGGTTGATCCCGGTAAGCTAGAGCGAACCAACGCTTAGCCGCGCCGTACTCGACCGAAGTTCAAGTATTCTCGACGAGCCTTGCACCTCCGACAAAGCGTACACGACGCGCGGGGAGGAGAGAGTTTATTCGTCGTCTCACTCGGGAATACGTGGGTGATGCACCGGAATATTCAATTTCCTGCGTTCGAGTCCTGGTTCCTGTGAAGGAGGTTTCCTTCGCCGCACGACCCGTACCTCCGTTCCAGCCGTACGCCGCCGCCATCCCGGTTGCGGATCCAAGGCGCTCCAGGTACCTGGAAAGAGAAATCAGACAGTAGAATCAAGCCATCACAAGGTAAGTTTCGTGTTAATTACCGTTTTATCGAGTCCGAAACGCCAACGAACCCGGTCCGGACGCAATTCGCGTTATTTTCGGGAACGGTTACGACTTTGTGCCACCGTTGCGAGCGCAACCGCACCTCGGGACGTGACACTATAGAATTCTCATTCTTTTGTAGAGTAGAAGCAGATAATTATAATGCTTTTCATAGAAGATTAAAGCTTACTTAATTCGAAACGTTGAAATGAGATGAGTCATGGCATGGTATGATGCATTAGTACTCTATTGTCTCGACATGTAGACACTACGAAGGGCAATCCCGTTGCATGGAGCTGTAGAATTTACATTCTTATGAAGTTTTAAAGCAGATAAGCATAGAGCTATGCATAAGAGATTACAGCATTCTTACTTTAAAACGATGAAATGGGATGCGCCAGCGCATTGCATGGAGAATTCTAGCTCGATTGCTTTAACAGACAGAAACTACGGAGCGCCATGCCGTTGTATGGAATTATATAGTTCACATTCTATTGAAGACATCTAACAGTTAAGCATAATGTTATGGATATATGATTACAGATTCTTTGCTTTGAAACGTGTAAATGAGATGCGTCATTGCGCTGCATGAAGTATTAGAAATGTCTTGCTTGGACACGTAGAGATCTGGAAACGATATTCTGTTGCATGTAAGTATAGGATTCACATCCTTCTAAGGTCTAGATGCAGACAAATGTAACATATTGCATAGAACATTGCAATTTACCATGAATCATTGAAATGACTTGCGACATCGTGTTGAATGAAGCAATAGAACTCTATTGCTTCGAAAAGTAGACATCTAAGAACGCAAGTCCCTCGCAAGGAAGTGTAGAAATCACAGTCTTTTGGCGTGTATATGCAGACAAGCATAACGAGATGTGTAGAGTATTTTTATCTACTTACATACTTCGAACTGTTGATATCAAATGCGATATCGCGTTTTATATAGCATTAGAAATCTATTGCTTTAATACGTGCACATCTAGAAACGCTACCTCCTGGCAAGATATTGTAGGACTTTTATACTGTTGACGTGTAGAAGCAGATAAACGTAACGCGTTTCATTGAATATTAAATCTCAACACGCGGCATTGAAATGAGATGCGACATCGATCTGAATAAAGTAATAGAACTTTATTGCTTGGACAAGTAGATATCTAAAAACGCTATTCCCCTGCAAGGGAGTGTAGGGTTCAAATTCGCTAGAAGTGTTGAAAAGTTAAACGTAACGCGCTGCATTGAATATTACATCTTACATTACACATTGAAATGTGATGCGAGATCGTGATGAATGATGTATTAGAACTCTATTGCTTCGACACATTTACAACCAGAATCGCCATCCTCTTGTCGGGAAGTGTGGAAACCACACTTTTGAGGCGCAGAAGCAGATGAGCATAATGATATATACAGTGCATAAAAATCTATATACATACTTCGAACTATTGATGTGAAATGCTATATCGCGTTCCATGAAGCATTAGAACTCCTATGCCTCGATTCGTAGACATGTAGAAACACTGTTCCGTAGCAAGCAAGTGCGGTATTTGCATTATTTTCAAGTGCAGACGAGATATACGTAACGCTTGCGTTGACGTTGCATCTTAACATGAGACATAGATATGAGATGCGATATAGCGCTACATGAAGTATTAGAAATCTATTGCATCGATATGTAGAATTCTGGAACCGCTACTCCGAAGCAAGGAAGTGAGGCACTTACATTAGTTTGAAGTCTAGATGAGAGATACATAACTTTTTGCAATGAATAGTACATCTTATTGGGAGACATAGAAATGAGATGTGATATTGCGTTTTATGAAGCGTTACAACTCTAATGCTTCGATACGTAGATATCTAGAAACGCGATTTCGTCGTAAAGAAGCGTGAGATTTACATTCCTTCGAAGTGCTGACAAGATATAATTAACACGATGCATTGATTTACATTTCAACATAAAACATAGAAATATGATGCAACATCGCACTTTATGTAGCATTAGAACTCTAATCCATCGATATCTGGTCATCTAGAAGCGCTATTCCGTAGCAAGGAAGTGTGAGATTTACATTCCTCTTAAGCGTTGCCGAGATATACATAACGCGTTACATACAAATACATCTTGTCATTTTTCACAGAAATCATCTGCGAAATCGCGTTTAACGAAGCATTACAACTCTATTACCCCGACACGTAGACATCTGCAAGCTATATTCCGTAGCAAGGAAGAGTGGGATTTACAATTCATTTGAAGTGTAGACAAGATATACGTAACGTGTTGCTTTGACTATTACATCTCATCATGAAACATAGAAATGAGATGCGATATCGCGTTTTAAGGTGCATTAGAACTCCATTTCTTCGATACCTAGACATCTGGACACGCTATTTCCTAGCAAGGAAGAGCGGCGTTTACTTTCACTTGAGGTGTATACGAGGTATACATAACACTTCGCAATGAATATTATATCTTATCATGAAACATAGAAATTAGATGCGAGATCGCGTTTGAGGAAGTATTAGAATTCTATTGCTTCGATACTTAAACAACTGGAAACGCTACTTCCTAGCCAGGTGGCATTTACATTCTTTTGAAGTGTAGACGAGGAATACACGATTCTTCGCAATGAAGATAATATCTTATCATGTGTCACGTCCCGAGGTGCGGTTGCGCTCGCAACGGTGGCACAAAGTCGTAACCGTTCCCGAAAATAACGCGAATTGCGTCCGGACCGGGTTCGTTGGCGTTTCGGACTCGATAAAACGGTAATTAACACTAAACTTACCTTGCGAAGACTTGATTCCGCTGTCTGATTTCTCTTTCTAGGTACCTGGAGCGCCTTGGATCCGCAACCGGGATGGCGGCGGCGTACGGCTGGAACGGAGGTACGGGTCGTGCGGCGAAGGAAACCTCCTTCACAGGTACCAGGACTCGAACGCAGGAAATTGAATATTCTGGTGCATCACCCACGTATTCCCGAGCGAGACGACGAATAAACTCTCTCCTCCCCGCGCGTCGTGTACGCTTTGTCGGAGGTGCAAGGCTCGTCGAGAATACTTGAACTTCGGTCGAGTACGGCGCGGCTAAGCGTTGGTTCGCTCTAGCTTACCGGGATCAACCTGGGCGCAAGATATTCTGTATACGGTAGAAGTGAGGATGGAGCAACTAAGCGCTGGTTCGCTCTAGTCGTCGAGCCTCAAGACTATCGCAGATGAGATATAGAAATAGAATAATCGCGAGCGTACCCGTGGAGTAGAATTAAGGAATTGTATTTGGACTCGAATAAAGATACTTTGAATCTGGTAAAAATAAACTATATTCTATGATTTCACTATACTAAATACACTTGACTAAGTTCTAAGTTACTGACTAGCGATTACAATGAGAATTAGAAATAGTATAAAGTATCGAATGGACTCCGCTATGGGAGTATGGATAGAGACGAATGCATTAGAGCTAATTGCTCGTTGCGAATGAGCCTATTGCTCGGATCGGAAGTGCATCGTTCGGATGCTGGATTAGAACTCCTCGGTTCGGAGATGAGATATGAACTCTCCGGTTCGGAGATGAGACGCGAACTGACTCTCGGATCTCGCGTCCGCGACCTCCTCGGGTCGCGCGGCGCGCGAGTCGCTGGGCCCTCGCGGTGGGGCGGACGGTCGGAGTAGGGCGGCCGCTCGGCCCTCGTGGTGGGGCGGCCGTTCGGAGTGGGGCGCGGCCCGCGTTAAGCGTCAGCCGCGAGCGTCGAGTGTGCGCGCGAGTGCACGGAACATAGCCGTGCATGAATGAAATATATACATATATTCACTTAAATCTAGGTGTGTGTTGGTGTGTATGTACATATATGAGTAGTGTGCTTATTCTAATCCCACATGTACGAGAAGTACGTATAGGGCTTCGTGATCGCTGGGGATTCGACCCAGTATGTGTCGGAGAGCTCCTCGCCCTCGTAATACGGGGTGAAGTCCTCCCCCTCGTGTGTGGAGATCGCGCGTGGGCGCGGCATGCTGCATCCTTCTTCCCTCTCGTACCTTTGTCTCCTTCTGTAGGGACGGCGAGTCGGCGGGTGGCCCGTGTGCAGGGGCTCCGGATACGGATGCTGGGGATGATGAGTTGGACGCCGGAGGGTGGCAGGCGGTACGCCTGACGTTACACCACCCCCCTTGGAAAAAGAATCTCGGCCATGCCGAGATCTCTTGTCTGTTGGGTAGATTTCGGGATGCTGGATCCTTCTCTTGGTCCTGTCGGCTGGATGCTGCGGAATCTGAGGTTTTTCGCCTGGTTGATCCTGGCGATAACGTTTGGAGATTGGACCGTGACTGCGGGCTTCCTTCGGATTGCAGGCACTTTCGTCGCTTTCACTTTCAGCGTTCGTTTGAATGTCACTGCTCTCACTGACTTCATTTTCAGTTTTTCGCACTTTTCTTTCACTAGCATCCACACTCTGCATACTATGCATTCGTTTACAAATTTTGATTTTGTTCGTATGAACAATTTTATGGCGCCCTTTTACATTCAGCTTAACATTACAATTGCCCAAAATTTCGAGGATACGGTACGGTCCAGAATACTGTGCCTGGAACTTATGTTTGTTCGGCTCTTTTAAAAGATAGACCCATTGGCCTACCTCGAAGTTTTGGACATTGAGATTTCGGTCATAATAATATTTAGAACGGCGTTTCGCATTGTCTAGATTGGCTTTAGCCAAATCCTGAGATTTCGAGATTTTCTCCTGAAGTTGTATAAGATAGTCGCTATAAGTTTCGTTATCAGAGCTGTCCTGAAAAGGAGTGGCTGACGGCGTCCTAGCTATCCTGCCGAACACTAGTTCGTGTGGGGTGTATAATGTACCCTCGTGCACACTGGTGTTGTATGAAAACATTGCATACGGTAACCAATTCACCCAATCGTTACTCGACTCTATGTAATGCTTCAGATATTCGGCCAGGACGTGGTGAGATCGTTCAACGGACCCGTTTGTTTGTGGATGGAACGCAGTGGACTTGTATTGCTTAATACGGAATTTGATTGCTATGGCTTTAATCAAGCTATTTATAAAGTTCGAACCTTGGTCCGTGAGTATGCCTTTCGGGCATCCGTACTTACAAATGAATTCTTTTATTAAAGCTTCGGCAATGTCTACTGCGGTGGTGGTTTTGAGAGGAACTGCGACTGAGTATTTAGTGAGGAGATCTTGGATCGTGAGGATACTTGTATAACCGTCGGAAGTTTCGGGAAGAGGACCCATTACGTCCATTGAAATCTTATCGAATGCCCTGCCAGGGGTGTCGGTTAAAGTGAGAGGCTGTCTGGTCTTTACCCGGACCAGTTTCTCTGTCTGACAACTTTTACATTTGCCAATATATTCTTGTATTTGTGTTTTCATGTTTGGCCAAAAGTATTGTTGTCTGATGCGAGAATAAGTTTTATTAACCCCTTTGTGACCTCCCACAGGGGAGTCGTGGTTTTCTCTTATTATTTTCAGTCGCTCTTCGACCGAAGGGGTTTTAATGAGGCCCTGGCAGACCGTAATCTGGACAGTTGTTTCATAAAACAAGTCCTGAAGGATTTTCTGGATTCGGGACCAGGATACGGAGTCTAGATAGGTTTGTGCGATACTAAATGTTTGTAATTGTAATTCGTTTACAACGTCGCACAAGGATCTGAATGTTTCTATTACGGTCTGGAAATTGATTGATCTGGTGGAATGTTCGATGATTGGAAGCTGGATTTGGAATTCGTTTCCGATTTGTATGACTTTGGCTTTGGTAAGAACGTGATTTTTGTTTGGAAGGAATTTTTCAGCGTTCGCTAGATCTTTGGCGCCCGTGTCATAGGGGTGCCCAGATTGCGTGACGAAGACAACTACATTGTCTCGTCGCGTTGATAATGCGTCACGGCTGAAATTAAATAGAGGTTCGCGTCGGAAAAATTCATTTGGAGCAGGAGTATAGAAGTCGGTGCTGTCGCTGGCGACTTGCGGAGGTGGTGCTGTGTTGGTACGGAAGGACGTGCCTGGAGTCGGTAATTCAGGTTCTGATGTTACCGGAGTAGGAGGAGGCGCTAGTGTGGTATACTTTTTACGGGTTTCCGGAGGCACATCGAAGATGTCGTCCTCCGAGTTTTCTGAATACGAGAGCGGAAAAATTTGAGCGGGATTCCGCGACAATGCGTCCGCATTAAGGTTCGTTTTTCCACTTTTATAGACCATCTCGTAGTCAAATTCCGCTAACTTAAGCCTCCACCGTACGAGTCTACTTGACGGGTCCTTGACCGAATTCATCCACACTAACGGTCGATGGTCGGTAACGAGTTTGAATTGATTACCGTATATGTATGGACGAAAGTAATGGACGGCGTAGACAATCGCCAGACACTCCTTCTCGATCGTGGAGTAGTTTTTCTCCGCAGCGTTTAACAGTCGCGACGTGTACGCGATTGGCAAGTCGCGGCCTATTGGTCCTTGACTCAAGATAGCACCAATAGCTTCGGCGGACGCGTCGGTCGTTATCACGAATGGTTGTTTAAAGTTGGGGTACTGCAAGATAGGCGCTTCGCATAGGCAATCTCGGAGTTTGACGAATGAATTCTCTTGCTCGTTACGCCATACAAAGGGCGCGTCTTTTTTTAACAAATTTGTAAGTGGCTTAGCAATATTGGAAAAATTTGCGATGAACCGCCTGTAGTATCCCGCGAGCCCGAGGAATTGTTTGATCTGTTTCGCGTTGCGCGGGCGCGGAAAATTTTTGACGGCGCTAATTTTCGCAGGGTCAGGTTTTACACCGTGCTCACTGATAATATGACCCAAATAGCTTACTTCTCTCCTCAAGAATTCGCACTTATCCGGCTGCAATACTAAATTAGCTTCTTTGAGCCGTTGAGTTAATTTCTCGAATTTAAGTCGATGTTCTTGAAGAGAGCTAGCGTAGATAACGATGTCGTCCAAATAGACGAAAATTTCGTTCCCCTGGAGACCGGACAGGACATTGTCCATAAGTCGTTGGAACGTCGCTGGCGCATTTTTTAATCCGAATGGCATTCTTTTAAATTCATAATGCCCGTGAGGCGTCGAAAAAGCAGTTTTGGGAGCATCGGCGGGCTCCATTGGGATCTGGTGAAATCCGCTCGCGAGATCGAATGTACTAAAATACTTCGCACTCCCGAGCTGATCAAGTATCTCGGTAATGCAAGGGAGGGGATAGGCATCGGCGACAGATTTCTCATTGAGTGCGCGGTAGTCGATGACGACGCGCCATTGCTTGTTGCCCAAGGAGTCCGGTTTCTTTGGGACAACCCACAATGGCGAATTATATGGTGATTTTGACGGAGAGATGACACCATTTTGTAAAAATTTGTCGACTTGTCGTCGAATCTCCTCCTTATGAGCTGGTGGGAAACGGTATTGTTTCACATTGACGGGGCGGTCGTCGACGGTTGGAATCTTGTGCGTGGTTGCTGACGTATGCCCTAATTTATCCCCCTCAATGTGAAAAAGCTCCTGCGTGCTTTGAACGAGACGGACGACGTGCTCTCTTTCCTCTGCGTTGAGGTGGTCGAGACGGAGGAGACTAAGAAGTCGATCTAGACGAGATTTCGAAGGATTGGCGGATTTCGATGTTTGTTTTAACGGCGACTGTTGTACATTATTTTTAACCGCCTGAGCATAAGAGATCTGTTGAACATTCGCGATTTTGCAACGCGAAGGAGGAGTTTCGAGTGTCGAATATGGTGTCTGACTCGAGAAAGAAATAGAAGTTTTCCCTTTTTGGGATGAGCCGATCGGTACGGCGGATACGTTAGATTTAGTAGATTTAGAAAAAACCGGATACAGCGACGGACTATCCTCCTCGTGGAGGGGAGTCATGATTTGCGCGGGCTCAAGTACGATTTCTGGTAACGCGATTTCGACGGCGCGGTCGGATGAATTAATTATTCGAGTTACCGCTTTGCCCCGAATTACTCTGACGAGAGCGTTTCCGAAAAATATACCCGGCGCAAGATCGATACGGGGAATTATACCTTCCGCGAGGTTCGAATTAACTACGCGGACCTTGATACCGATATTTGATCTCGGCGGAATGGAGATACGGTCTCCTGACTTCGGAGAAGCTGCTTTGTCTTGCGTTCGAAGCTTCGATTTCGTTGTTGCATCGCGTTTCAGCGGAGGCGATGATTTACGCGGCGGGCGCGGCGGCGGAGGGGGAATAGATTCCGTGCGCGGCGCTTGTTTACGTTTCGGCGATAGGAGAGGCTTTATTTTCGACTCCGGTGACGGTTCCTCGAGTGCTTCGATATCGTCTTCGAAAGGAATTCTCTTACCATTCCATTTGATTATTTTATTTGGAAAGGAGATTTCTGCGTCCATACAGAACCCGGAGCCGAGGATCCCGCTTGGTTTAAGGGGAAAATCATCCTCGACCACATTAAAAGGAACGACGCGACCGAAAATGACAAGATTCACCGTCCCTAGGGTTGCGGTTTTGCCATCGGTTACCCCTGTTATTATTACGATCTCGGACTTATCGATTCGCGCGGATGCTTTTAGAGCCGAACGTTTTATAATATTTATTTCCGCCCCAGTGTCCACCATGAAGCGAGTTGGTGAAATTAGAAGATCGGATTTTAAAATTACGTTTGGCGTGCTAGTTTTTCCGGTTATGTTTATCGCGGCGTTTCGTCGATTTCCGCGTTGGAGTTGTTCGCGGCGAGAGGACGGACTTGGTGCGCGGCCTCGCCACCTGTCTCGCGGCGGGTGCGGAGGCCATTGTCGTTTCCCGAATTTTTATTTACCGCGTTGTTGTACTGCCTTTTGCGGCACTCGCCTATTTCGTGCCCCGGGGTCTTGCAATAGCGACAAAATTTGGGCGCGTCCCTGGCTACGATTTGTCTCGGTTGTTCGTACGCGGGGCCTCGAGTAGGAGGCGGTACGTCCCTGGATCGCAAGTAAGCGTCACGGTATTCCTGCGGTCGGTACGGCGATGGCGGTCTGAGCCGACACTCGGTCGCGTAATGTCCGATATTATTACATTTTCGGCAAATAACTTCGGCTGGTTTTTCGCGCGATTCTGGTCGCGCGACACGCGATCTACCTAGTCGGTTGCAATCACGTTCGTGCATTTGGTAAAGCTCTCGCGCTCGAGCGAACGTTTCTCGCAATGTGCCGAATGAATTTATCGTCATTTGCATTCGAATTTCCGGAATGAGACCGTCTTTAAAACATTGTAATGTGAGCCCGTCTACGTCATCGAGCGATTCCGGTGTGTCTCGTCGAGCAAGCCTCTCGCAATCAATTATAGCGGTTCTAAGATCTTTTACTCGACCGATGTAATCTAGAATGTGCTCGTTCGCGCGCATAAATATATTAGCAAGTTCACCCCGATAATGATGAGCTGATTTTACGGAGCAAAAAGTGCTGCGAAGAACGTCCGTTAATTCGAGTATTGTGTAACATGGCTCGTCTTCTAGCGCGGCGTAGGCACGACCCTTGAGTTTTCCCTTAAGCAGGCGTGTGAAAGTTCGCTCGCACCCATTAGGGATAAGCTCATAAGCGCGTTTACACGCTCGGGTAAACTGAAGAATAGGAATGTTCTGACCATCGAATGTCGGCACGGCTTCTAGGGCCTGCTTAAGCGATAGCTCGTCGTGTTGCGAACTATTTGTATTGAAATCAGAGCTCGAATTATGTGCGTAAAGCGGATTTCCCCGAGGAATATCCAGAGAAACGGTATCGTCGCGCGTCAAATCAGGCGTTCTGCGGATAGATTCTATTTCACGGCGTAAAATTTCTATTTGCTGGAGCAACGCGGCATTACTCGGGTCGGTCGCTTTCGTATTTTTCGCGGAAGTATTTTGTTGCGCGGTACTAGGAAGAGGCTCGGCGATAGCGTCTTGGAAATCAAGCGTTCTGCTAGTGCGTTTTTCGCGTTCGGAATCGGCCATCGCGGCGGCTCGCTGTGTCTGCTGGCGCGTTTTTGTCGGAGTCCGGGTTGCCATATCTAGTTTCGCGGTTCCTTTCGGCGGAATTTCCGGAGGAAACGCGTGGCTATCCCACCGCTGTCACCAAAAATAACTTTCGTGTCACGTCCCGAGGTGCGGTTGCGCTCGCAACGGTGGCACAAAGTCGTAACCGTTCCCGAAAATAACGCGAATTGCGTCCGGACCGGGTTCGTTGGCGTTTCGGACTCGATAAAACGGTAATTAACACTAAACTTACCTTGCGAAGACTTGATTCCGCTGTCTGATTTCTCTTTCTAGGTACCTGGAGCGCCTTGGATCCGCAACCGGGATGGCGGCGGCGTACGGCTGGAACGGAGGTACGGGTCGTGCGGCGAAGGAAACCTCCTTCACAGGTACCAGGACTCGAACGCAGGAAATTGAATATTCTGGTGCATCACCCACGTATTCCCGAGCGAGACGACGAATAAACTCTCTCCTCCCCGCGCGTCGTGTACGCTTTGTCGGAGGTGCAAGGCTCGTCGAGAATACTTGAACTTCGGTCGAGTACGGCGCGGCTAAGCGTTGGTTCGCTCTAGCTTACCGGGATCAACCTGGGCGCAAGATATTCTGTATACGGTAGAAGTGAGGATGGAGCAACTAAGCGCTGGTTCGCTCTAGTCGTCGAGCCTCAAGACTATCGCAGATGAGATATAGAAATAGAATAATCGCGAGCGTACCCGTGGAGTAGAATTAAGGAATTGTATTTGGACTCGAATAAAGATACTTTGAATCTGGTAAAAATAAACTATATTCTATGATTTCACTATACTAAATACACTTGACTAAGTTCTAAGTTACTGACTAGCGATTACAATGAGAATTAGAAATAGTATAAAGTATCGAATGGACTCCGCTATGGGAGTATGGATAGAGACGAATGCATTAGAGCTAATTGCTCGTTGCGAATGAGCCTATTGCTCGGATCGGAAGTGCATCGTTCGGATGCTGGATTAGAACTCCTCGGTTCGGAGATGAGATATGAACTCTCCGGTTCGGAGATGAGACGCGAACTGACTCTCGGATCTCGCGTCCGCGACCTCCTCGGGTCGCGCGGCGCGCGAGTCGCTGGGCCCTCGCGGTGGGGCGGACGGTCGGAGTAGGGCGGCCGCTCGGCCCTCGTGGTGGGGCGGCCGTTCGGAGTGGGGCGCGGCCCGCGTTAAGCGTCAGCCGCGAGCGTCGAGTGTGCGCGCGAGTGCACGGAACATAGCCGTGCATGAATGAAATATATACATATATTCACTTAAATCTAGGTGTGTGTTGGTGTGTATGTACATATATGAGTAGTGTGCTTATTCTAATCCCACATGTACGAGAAGTACGTATAGGGCTTCGTGATCGCTGGGGATTCGACCCAGTATGTGTCGGAGAGCTCCTCGCCCTCGTAATACGGGGTGAAGTCCTCCCCCTCGTGTGTGGAGATCGCGCGTGGGCGCGGCATGCTGCATCCTTCTTCCCTCTCGTACCTTTGTCTCCTTCTGTAGGGACGGCGAGTCGGCGGGTGGCCCGTGTGCAGGGGCTCCGGATACGGATGCTGGGGATGATGAGTTGGACGCCGGAGGGTGGCAGGCGGTACGCCTGACGTTACACATGCAACATAGAAATGAGATGCGATATCGCGTTTTAAGAAGCATTAGAACTCCATTGCTTCGATACCTAGACACCTGGAAACGCATTTCCTAGCAAGGATGTGTGACAATTACTTTCTTTTGAAGTGTAGACGAGGCATACGTAATACTTTGCAATGAACATTATATCTTATCATGAAACATAGAAATGAGATGCGATATGGCGATTTAAGAAGCATTAGAAAACTATTGCTTCGATACGTAGACATCTGCAAACGCTACTCTCTAGCAAGGAAGTGTCGCATTTACATTCTTTTGAAAGGAATACGATCTATACATGACACTTCGCAATGAATATTATATCAACACATGAAACACAGAAATGAGATGCGATATGGCGATTTATGAAGCATTAGAATTCTATTGCTTCGATACGTAGACATCTGCAAACGCTATTTCCTAGCAAGGAAGTGTCGCACGTACATTCAATTGAAGTGTATGCGAGGTATACATGACACTTCGCAATGAATATTATATATTATCATGAAACATAGAAATGAGAAGCGATATCGCGCTTTGAGAAGTATTAGAGCACTATTGCTTCGATACGGAGACATCTACAATCGCTATTTACTAGCAAGGAAGTATCGCATTTACATTCCTTTGAAATGAATACGAGGTATACATGACACTGCACATTGAATATTATATCTTATCATGAAACATAGGAATGAGATGTGATATCGCGATTTCAGATGCATTAGAACCCTATTGCTTCGATACGTAGACATGTGCAAGTGATACTTCCCTGCAAGGAAGTGTCGCATTTACATTCTTCTGAAATGAATGCGAGGTATACATAACACTCCACAATGAATATTATATCTTATAATGAAACATAGAAATGAGATACGATATCGCGATTTAAGAAGCATTAGAACTCTATTGCTTTGATACACAGACATCTGCAAACGCTACCTCCTAGCAAGCAAGTGTCGCATTTACATTCTTTTGAAAGGAATACGAGCTATATATGACACTTCGCAATGAATGTTATATCAACTCATGAAACATAGAAATGAGATGCGATATGGCGATTTATGAAGCATTAGAATTCTATTGCTTCGATACGTAGACATCTGCAAACGCTATTTCCTAGCAAGGAAGTGTCGCACGTATATCCAATTGAAGTGTATGCGAGGTATACATGACACTTCGCAATGAATATTATATATTATCATGAAACATAGATATGAGATGCGATATCGCGAATTAGCAAACTTTGGAAATCTATTGCTTCGATACGTAGACATCTGGAAACGCTATTTCCTAGTAAGGAAGTGTCGCATTTACATTCATTTGAAGTATAGACGTGATATACATAACACTGCACAATCAATATTATATCTCATCATGAAACATAGTAATGAGATGTGATATCGCGAGTTAAGAATCATTAGAACTCTATTGCTTCGATACGGAGACATCTGCAAACGCTATTTCCTAGAAAGGAAGTGTCGCATTTACATTCATTTGAAGTGGATGTGTGGTATACATGACACTTCGCAATGAATATTATATCTTATCATTGAACACAGAAATGAGATGCGATATCGCGTTTTGCGAAGCATTAGAACTCTAATGATACGATACGTAGACATCTGCAAGCGCTATATTCTAGAAAGCAAGTGTCGCATTTACATTCATTTGAAGTGCATGCGAGGTATACATGACACTTCGCAATGAATATTATATCTTGTCATGAAACGTAGAAATGAGATGCGATACCGCGTTTTGAGGAGCATTAGAACGCTATTGCTTCGATACGTAGACACCTGGAAACGCTTTTCCTAGCAGGGATGTGTGACATTTACTTTCTTTTGAAATGTAGACGAGGTATACATAACACGTCGCAATGAATATTATATCTTATCACGAAACATAGAAATGGGATACGATATCGCGTTCTGTGAAGCATTAGAACTCCAATGCTATGATACGTAGACATCTGCAAACGCTATTTCCTAGCAAGGAAGTGTCGGATTTACATTCTTCTGAAGCGAATACGAGGTATAGATAACACTGAATAATGAATATTATATCTTATCATGAAACATAGAAATGAGATGCGATATCTTGTTTTAAGAAGTTTTAGCACTCTATTGCTTCGATACGTAGATATCTGCAAACGCTATTTCCTAAGAAGGACGTTTCGCATTTACATTCTTTTGACGTGAATACGAAGTAGACGTAACACTCCACAATGAATATTATATCTTATCACGAAACATAGGAATGAGATGCGATGTCGCGTTTTAAGAATCATTAGAACTCTACTGCTTCGATACGTAGACATCGGCAAACGTTATTTCCTAGCAAGGAAGTGTTGCATTTACATTCTTTTGAAGTGAATACGAGGTATTCATAACAATTCGCTATGGATATTATACCTTATCATGAAACATAGAAACGGGATGCGATATCCTGTTTTAAGAAGCATCAGAACTCCATTGCTTCGACGTTTAGACATCTGCAAGCGCTATTTCCTAGCAAAGAAGTGTCGCAATTACATTCGTTTGAAGTGAATACGATGTATAAATAACACTCCACCATGAATATTATATCTTATCTTGAAACATAGAAATGAGATGAGATATCGTGCTTTAAGAAATATTAGAACTCTACTGCTTCGATACGTGAATATCTGCGAACGCCATTTCCTAGCTAGGAAATGTCGCATTTACATCCACTTAAAGTGTATGCGAGGTACACATAACACTTCGCAATGAATATTATATCTTATCAAGAGACATGGAAATGAGATCTGATTTCGCGTTTTAGGAAGCATTAGAACTCTATCGCTTCGATACGGAGACATCTGCAAACGCTACTTCCTAGCCATGAAGTGTCGCATTTACATTCTTTTTGAAGTGATTACGAGGTATACATAACACACCACATTGAATATTATATCTTATCATGAGACTTAGGAATGAGATGAGATAGCGCGTTGTTAGAAGCATTAGAACTATATTGCTGCGGTCAGTAGACATCTGGAAACACAATTTTCTAGAAAGGAAGTGTCGCATTTACATTCAATTGAAGCGTAGACGAGCAATACATAACACTTCGCAATGAATATTATATCTAATCATGAAACATACAAATGAGATGCGATATCTCGTTCTAACAAGCATTAGAACTCTATTGCTACGATACGTATACATCTACAAATGCTACTTCCTAGCAAGGAAGTGTCGCATTTACATTTTTTTGAAGTGAATACGAGGTATAAATGACATTTCGCAATGAATATTATATCTTATCATGAGACATAAAAATGAGATGCGATATGGCGATTTGAGAAGCATTGGATCTCTATGGTTTCGATACAGACACATCTGGGAACGTTATTTCCTAGAAAGGTAGTGTCGCTTTTACATTCATTTGAAGTGAATGCGATGAATACATGGCTCTTCGCAATGAATATTATATCTTATTATGAAACATAGAAATGAAATGCGATATCGCGATTTAGGAGGCACTAAATCTCTATTGCTTCGATACGGAGACATCTGTAAACGTTATTTCCTAGCAAGGAAGTGCCGCATTTACATTCTTTTGAAGTGAATACGACGTATAGATAACACTGCACAATGACTATTATATCTTATCATGAAACATAGAAATGAGATGCGATATCGCGTTTTGAGAAGCATTAGAACTCTCTAGCTACGATACGTAGACAACTGCAAACGATTCTTCCTAGCAAGGAAGTGTCGCATTTACTTTCGTTTGATGTGTAGACGAGGAACACATAACACTTCGCAGTGAATATTATATCTTATCATGAGACAAAGAAATGAGATGCGAAATCACGTTTTGAGAAGCACTAGAACACTAATGCCACGATACGTAGATATCTGCAAACACTAGTTCCTAGCAAGGAAGTGTCGCATTTACATTCTTTTGAAGTGAATACGAGGTATACATAATACTGCACAATGAATATTATATCTCATCATGAAACATAGAAATGAGAAACGCTGTCGCGTTTTGAGAAGCATTAGAGCACTGATGCTACGATACGTAGACATCTGCAAACGCTATTTCCTAGCAAGGAAGTGTCGCATGTACATTCAATTGAAGCGTATGCGAGATATACATGGCACTTCGCAATGAATATTATATATTATCACGAAACATAGAAATAAGAAGCAATACCGCGTTTTGAGAAGCATTAGAACTCTAATGCCACGTGTCACGTCCCGAGGTGCGGTTGCGCTCGCAACGGTGGCACAAAGTCGTAACCGTTCCCGAAAATAACGCGAATTGCGTCCGGACCGGGTTCGTTGGCGTTTCGGACTCGATAAAACGGTAATTAACACGAAACTTACCTTGTGATGGCTTGATTCTACTGTCTGATTTCTCTTTCCAGGTACCTGGAGCGCCTTGGATCCGCAACCGGGATGGCGGCGGCGTACGGCTGGAACGGAGGTACGGGTCGTGCGGCGAAGGAAACCTCCTTCACAGGAACCAGGACTCGAACGCAGGAAATTGAATATTCCGGTGCATCACCCACGTATTCCCGAGTGAGACGACGAATAAACTCTCTCCTCCCCGCGCGTCGTGTACGCTTTGTCGGAGGTGCAAGGCTCGTCGAGAATACTTGAACTTCGGTCGAGTACGGCGCGGCTAAGCGTTGGTTCGCTCTAGCTTACCGGGATCAACCTGGGCGCAAGATATTCTGTATACGGTAGAAGTGAGGATGGAGCAACTAAGCGCTGGTTCGCTCTAGTCGTCGAGCCTCAAGACTATCGCAGATGAGATATAGAAATAGAATAATCGCGAGCGTACCCGTGGAGTAGAATTAAGGAATTGTATTTGGACTCGAATAAAGATACTTTGAATCTGGTAAAAATAAACTATATTCTATGATTTCACTATACTAAATACACTTGACTAAGTTCTAAGTTACTGACTAGCGATTACAATGAGAATTAGAAATAGTATAAAGTATCGAATGGACTCCGCTATGGGAGTATGGATAGAGACGAATGCATTAGAGCTAATTGCTCGTTGCGAATGAGCCTATTGCTCGGATCGGAAGTGCATCGTTCGGATGCTGGATTAGAACTCCTCGGTTCGGAGATGAGATACCAACTCTCCAGTTCGGAGATGAGATTGGAACTCCTCCGTTCGGAGGCGAGATTGGAACTCTCCGGTTCGGAGATGAGACGCGAACTGACTCTGGGATCTCGCGTCCGCGACCTCCTCGGGTCGCGCGGCGCGCGAGTCGCTGGGCCCTCGCGGTGGGGCGGACGGTCGGAGTAGGGCGGCCGCTCGGCCCTCGTGGTGGGGCGGCCGTTCGGAGTGGGGCGCGGCCCGCGTTAAGCGTGAGCCGCGAGCGTCGAGTGTGCGCGCGAGTGCAACGGAACATAA
The DNA here is from genome assembly GCF_050948175.1 of Xylocopa sonorina. Taxonomy (NCBI): domain Eukaryota; kingdom Metazoa; phylum Arthropoda; class Insecta; order Hymenoptera; family Apidae; genus Xylocopa; species Xylocopa sonorina. The sequence continues at coordinate 858,649 of NW_027490129.1, read as the reverse complement.
CCGTGCATGAATAAAATATATACATATATTCACTTAAATCTAGGTGTGTGTTGGTGTGTATGTACATAGGTGAGTAGTGTGCTTATTCTAATCCCACATGTACGAGAAGTGCGTATAGGGCTTCGTGATTGCTGGGGATTCGACCCAGTACGTGTCGGAGAGCTCCTCGCCCTCGTAATACGGGGTGAAGTCCTCCCCCTCGTGTGTTGAGATCGCGCGTGGGCGCGGCATGCTGCATCCCTCTTCCCTCTCGTACCTTTGTCTCCTTCTGTAGGGACGGCGAGTCGGCGGGTGGCCCGTGTGCAGGGGCTCCGGATACGGATGCTGGGGATGATGAGGTGGACGCCGGAGGGTGGCAGGCGGTACGCCTGACGTTACACCACCCCCCTTGGAAAAAGAATCTCGGCCATGCCGAGATCTCTTGTCTGTTGGGTAGATTTCGGGATGCTGGATCCTTCTCTTGGTCCTGTCGGCTGGATGCTGCGGAATCTGAGGTTTTTCGCCTGGTTGATCCTGGCGATAACGTTTGGAGATTGGACCGTGACTGCGGGCTTCCTTCGGATTGCAGGCACTTTCGTCGCTTTCACTTTCAGCGTTCGTTTGAATGTCACTGCTCTCACTGACTTCATTTTCAGTTTTTCGCACTTTTCTTTCACTAGCATCCACACTCTGCATACTATGCATTCGTTTACAAATTTTGATTTTGTTCGTATGAACAATTTTATGGCGCCCTTTTACATTCAGCTTAACATTACAATTGCCCAAAATTTCGAGGATACGGTACGGTCCAGTATACTGTGCCTGGAACTTATGTTTGTTCGGCTCTTTTAAAAGATAGACCCATTGGCCTACCTCGAAGTTTTGGACATTGAGATTTCGGTCATAATAATATTTGGAACGGCGTTTCGCATTGTCTAGATTGGCTTTAGCCAAATCCTGAGATTTCGAGATTTTCTCCTGAAGTTGTATAAGATAGTCGCTATAAGTTTCGTTATCAGAGCTGTCTTGAAAAGGAGTGGCTGACGGCGTCCTAGCTATCCTGCCGAACACTAGTTCGTGTGGGGTGTATAATGTACCCTCGTGCACACTGGTGTTGTATGAAAACATTGCATACGGTAACCAATTCACCCAATCGTTACTCGACTCTATGTAATGCTTCAGATATTCGGCCAGGACGTGGTGAGATCGTTCAACGGACCCGTTTGTCTGTGGATGGAACGCAGTGGACTTGTATTGCTTAATACGGAATTTGATTGCTATGGCTTTAATCAAGCTATTTATAAAGTTCGAACCTTGGTCCGTGAGTATGCCTTTCGGGCATCCGAATTTACAAATGAATTCTTTTATTAAAGCATCGGCAATGTCTACTGCGGTGGTGGTTTTGAGAGGAACTGCGACTGAGTATTTAGTGAGGAGATCTTGGATCGTGAGGATACTTGTATAACCGTCGGAAGTTTCGGGAAGAGGACCCATTACGTCCATTGAAATCTTATCGAATGCCCTGCCAGGGGTGTCGGTTAAAGTGAGAGGCTGTCTGGTCTTTACCCGGACCAGTTTCTCTGTCTGACAATTTTTACATTTGCCAATATATTCTTGTATTTGTGTTTTCATGTTTGGCCAAAAGTATTGTTGTCTGATGCGAGAATAAGTTTTATTAACCCCTTTGTGACCTCCCACAGGGGAGTCGTGGTTTTCTCTTATTATTTTCAGTCGCTCTTCGACCGAAGGGGTTTTAATGAGGCCCTGGCAGACCGTAATCTGGACAGTTGTTTCATAAAACAGGTCCTGAAGGATTTTCTGGATTCGGGACCAGGATACGGAGTCTAGATAGGTTTGTGCGATACTAAATGTTTGTAATTGTAATTCGTTTACAACGTCGCACAAGGATCTGAATGTTTCTATTACGGTCTGGAAATTGATTGATCTGGTGGAATGTTCGATGATTGGAAGCTGGATTTGGAATTCGTTTCCGATTTTTATGACTTTGGCTTTGGTAAGGACGTGATTTTTGTTTAGAAGGAATTTTTCAGCGTTCGCTAGATCTTTGGCGCCCGTGTCATAGGGGTGCCCAGATTGCGTGACGAAGACAACTACATTGTCTCGTCGCGTTGATAATGCGTCACGGCTGAAATTAAATAGAGGTTCGCGTCGGATAAATTCATTTGGAGCAGGAGTATAAAAGTCGGTGCTGTCGCTGGCGACTTGCGGAGGTGGTGCTGTGTTGGTACGGAAGGACGTGCCTGGAGTCGGTAATTCAGGTTCTGATGTTACCGGAGTAGGAGGAGGCGCTAGTGTGGTATACTTTTTACGGGTTTCCGGAGGCACATCGAAGATGTCGTCCTCCGAGTTTTCTGAATACGAGAGCGGAAAAATTTGAGCGGGATTCCGCGACAATGCGTCCGCATTAAGGTTCGTTTTTCCACTTTTATAGACCATCTCGTAGTCAAATTCCGCTAACTTAAGCCTCCACCGTACGAGTCTACTTGACGGGTCCTTGACCGAATTCATCCACACTAACGGTCGATGGTCGGTAACGAGTTTGAATTGATTACCGTATATGTATGGACGAAAGTAATGGACGGCGTAGACAATCGCCAGACACTCCTTCTCGATCGTGGAGTAGTTTTTCTCCGCAGCGTTTAACAGTCGCGACGTGTACGCGATTGGCAAGTCGCGGCCTATTGGTCCTTGACTCAAGATAGCACCAATAGCTTCGGCGGACGCGTCGGTCGTTATCACGAATGGTTGTTTAAAGTTGGGGTACTGCAAGATAGGCGCTTCGCATAGGCAATCTCGGAGTTTGACGAATGAATTCTCATGCTCGTTACGCCATACAAAGGGCGCGTCCTTTTTTAACAAATTCGTTAGAGGCTTAGCAATATTGGAAAAATTTGCGATGAACCGCCTGTAGTATCCCGCGAGCCCGAGGAATTGTTTGATCTGTTTCGCGTTGCGCGGGCGCGGAAAATTTTTGACGGCGCTAATTTTCGCAGGGTCAGGTTTTACACCGTGCTCACTGATAATATGACCCAAATAGCTTACTTCTCTCCTCAAGAATTCGCACTTATCCGGCTGCAATACTAAATTAGCTTCTTTGAGCCGTTGAGTTAATTTATCGAATTTAAGTCGATGTTCTTGAAGAGAGCTAGCGTAGATAACAATGTCGTCCAAATAGACGAAAATTTCGTTCCCCTGGAGACCGGACAGGACATTGTCCATAAGTCGTTGGAACGTTGCTGGCGCATTTTTTAATCCGAATGGCATTCTTTTAAATTCATAATGCCCGTGAGGCGTCGAAAAAGCAGTTTTAGGAGCATCGGCGGGCTCCATTGGGATCTGGTGAAATCCGCTCGCGAGATCGAATGTACTAAAATACTTCGCACTCCCGAGCTGATCAAGTATCTCGGTAATGCAAGGGAGGGGATAGGCATCGGCGACAGATTTCTCATTGAGTGCGCGGTAGTCGATGACGACGCGCCATTGCTTGTTGCCCAAGGAGTCCGGTTTCTTTGGGACAACCCACAATGGCGAATTATATGGTGATTTTGACGGAGAGATGACACCATTTTGTAAAAATTTGTCGACTTGTCGTCGAATCTCCTCCTTATGAGCTGGTGGGAAACGGTATTGTTTCACATTGACGGGGCGGTCGTCGACGGTTGGAATCTTGTGCGTGGTTGCTGACGTATGTCCTAATTTATCCCCCTCAATGTGAAAAAGCTCCTGCGTGCTTTGAACGAGACGGACGACGTGCTCTCTTTCCTCTGCGTTGAGGTGGTCGAGACGGAGGAGACTAAGAATTCGGTCTAGGCGAGATTTCGAAGGATTGGCGGATTTCGATGTTTGTTTTAACGGCGCCTGTTGTATATTATTTTTAACCGCCTGAGCATAAGAGATCTGTTGAACATTCGCGATTTTGCAACGCGAAGGAGGAGTTTCGATTGTCGAGTATGGTGTCTGACTCGAGAAAGAAATAGAAGTTTTCCCTTTTTGGGATGAGCCGATCGGTACGGCGGATACGTTAGATTTAGTAGATTTAGAAAAAACCAGATACAGCGACGGACTATCCTCCTCGTGGAGGGGAGTCATGATTTGCGCGGGCTCAAGTACGATTTCTGGTAACGCGATTTCGACGGCGCGGTCGGATGAATTAATTATTCGAGTTACCGCTTTGCCCCGAATTACTCTGACGAGAGCGTTTCCGAAAAATATACCCGGCGCAAGATCGATACGGGGAATTATACCTTCCGCGAGGTTCGAATTAACTACGCGGACCTTGATACCGATATTTGATCTCGGCGGAATGGAGATACGGTCTCCTGACTTCGGAGAAGCTGCTTTGTCTTGCGTTCGAAGCTTCGATTTCGTTGCTGCATCGCGTTTCAGCGGAGGCGATGATTTACGCGGCGGGCGCGGCGGCGGAGGGGGAATAGATTCCGTGCGCGGCGCTTGTTTACGTTTCGGCGATAGGAGAGGCTTTATTTTCGAGTCCGGTGACGGTTCCTCGAGTGTTTCGATATCGTCTTCGAAAGGAATTCTCTTACCATTCCATTTGATTATTTTATTTGGAAAAGAGATTTCTGCGTCCATACAGAACCCGGAGCCGAGGATCCCGCTTGGTTTAAGGGGAAAATCATCCTCGACCACATTAAAAGGGACGACGCGACCGAAAATGACAAGATTCACCGTCCCTAAGGTTGCGGTTTTGCCATCGGTTACCCCTGTTATTATTACGATCTCGGACTTATCGATTCGCGCGGATGCTTTTAGAGCCGAACGTTTTATAATATTTATTTCCGCCCCAGTGTCCACCATGAAGCGAGTTGGTGAAATTAGAAGATCGGATTTTAGAATTACGTTTGGCGTGCTAGTTTTTCCGGTTATGTTTATCGCGGCGTTTCGTCGATTTCCGCGTTGGAGTTGTTCGCGGCGAGAGGACGGACTTGGTGCGCGGCCTCGCCACCTGTCTCGCGGCGGGTGCGGAGGCCATTGTCGTTTCCCGAATTTTTATTTACCGCGTTGTTGTACTGCCTTTTTCGGCACTCGCCTATTTCGTGCCCCGGGGTCTTGCAATAGCGACAAAATTTGGGCGCGTCCCTGGCTATGATTTGTCTCGGTTGTTCGTACGCGGGGCCTCGAGTAGGAGGCGGTACGTCCCTGGGTCGCAAGTATTCCTGCGGTCGGTACGGCGATGGCGGTCTGAATCGACACTCGGTCGCGTAATGTCCGATATTATTGCATTTTCGGCAAATAATTTCGGCTGGTTTTTCGCGCGATTCTGGTCGCGCGACACGCGATCTACCTAGCCGGTTGCAATCACGTTCGTGCATTTGATAGAGCTCCCGCGCTCGAGCGAACGTTTCTCGCAATGTACCGAATGAACTTATAGTCATTTGCATTCGAATTTCCGGAATGAGACCGTCTTTAAAACATTGTAGGGTGAGCGCGTCTACGTCATCGAGCGATTCCGGTGTGTCTCGTCGAGCAAGCCTTTCGCAATCAATTATGGCGGTTCTAAGATCTTTTACTCGACCGATGTAATCTAGAATGTGCTCGTTCGCGCGCATAAATATATTGGCAAGTTCACCCCGATAATGATGAGCTGATTTTACGGAGCAAAAAGTGCTGCGAAGAACGTCCGTTAATTCGAGTATTGTGTAACACGGCTCGTCTTCTAGCGCGGCGTAGGCACGACCCTTGAGTTTTCCCTTAAGCAGGCGTGTGAAAGTTCGCTCGCACCCATTAGGGATAAGCTCATAAGCGCGTTTACACGCTCGGGTAAACTGAAGAATGGGAATGTTCTGACCATCGAATGTCGGCACGGCTTCGAGGGCCTGCTTAAGCGATAGCTCGTCGTGTTGCGAACTATTTGTATTGGAATCGGAGCTCGAATTATGTCCGGAAAGCGGATTTCCCCGAGGAATATCCAGAGAAACGGTATCGTTGCGCGTTAAATCAGGCGTTCTGCGGATAGATTCTATTTCACGACGTAGAATTTCTATTTGCTGGAGCAACGCGGCATTACTAGGATCGGTCGTTTTCGTATTTTTCGCGGAAGTATTTTGTTGCGCGGTACTAGGAAGAGGCTCGGAGATAGCGTCTTGGAAGTCGAGCGTTCTGCTAGTGCGTTTTTCGCGTTCGGAATCGGCCATCGCGGCGGCTCGCTGTGTCTGCTGGCGCGTTTTTGTCGGAGTCCGGGTTGCCATATCTAGTTTCGCGGTTCCTTTCGGCAGAATTTCCGGAGGAAACGCGTGGCTATCCCACCGCTGTCACCAAAAATAACTTTCGTGTCACGTCCCGAGGTGCGGTTGCGCTCGCAACGGTGGCACAAAGTCGTAACCGTTCCCGAAAATAACGCGAATTGCGTCCGGACCGGGTTCGTTGGCGTTTCGGACTCGATAAAACGGTAATTAACACGAAACTTACCTTGTGATGGCTTGATTCTACTGTCTGATTTCTCTTTCCAGGTACCTGGAGCGCCTTGGATCCGCAACCGGGATGGCGGCGGCGTACGGCTGGAACGGAGGTACGGGTCGTGCGGCGAAGGAAACCTCCTTCACAGGAACCAGGACTCGAACGCAGGAAATTGAATATTCCGGTGCATCACCCACGTATTCCCGAGTGAGACGACGAATAAACTCTCTCCTCCCCGCGCGTCGTGTACGCTTTGTCGGAGGTGCAAGGCTCGTCGAGAATACTTGAACTTCGGTCGAGTACGGCGCGGCTAAGCGTTGGTTCGCTCTAGCTTACCGGGATCAACCTGGGCGCAAGATATTCTGTATACGGTAGAAGTGAGGATGGAGCAACTAAGCGCTGGTTCGCTCTAGTCGTCGAGCCTCAAGACTATCGCAGATGAGATATAGAAATAGAATAATCGCGAGCGTACCCGTGGAGTAGAATTAAGGAATTGTATTTGGACTCGAATAAAGATACTTTGAATCTGGTAAAAATAAACTATATTCTATGATTTCACTATACTAAATACACTTGACTAAGTTCTAAGTTACTGACTAGCGATTACAATGAGAATTAGAAATAGTATAAAGTATCGAATGGACTCCGCTATGGGAGTATGGATAGAGACGAATGCATTAGAGCTAATTGCTCGTTGCGAATGAGCCTATTGCTCGGATCGGAAGTGCATCGTTCGGATGCTGGATTAGAACTCCTCGGTTCGGAGATGAGATACCAACTCTCCAGTTCGGAGATGAGATTGGAACTCCTCCGTTCGGAGGCGAGATTGGAACTCTCCGGTTCGGAGATGAGACGCGAACTGACTCTGGGATCTCGCGTCCGCGACCTCCTCGGGTCGCGCGGCGCGCGAGTCGCTGGGCCCTCGCGGTGGGGCGGACGGTCGGAGTAGGGCGGCCGCTCGGCCCTCGTGGTGGGGCGGCCGTTCGGAGTGGGGCGCGGCCCGCGTTAAGCGTGAGCCGCGAGCGTCGAGTGTGCGCGCGAGTGCAACGGAACATAACCGTGCATGAATAAAATATATACATATATTCACTTAAATCTAGGTGTGTGTTGGTGTGTATGTACATAGGTGAGTAGTGTGCTTATTCTAATCCCACATGTACGAGAAGTGCGTATAGGGCTTCGTGATTGCTGGGGATTCGACCCAGTACGTGTCGGAGAGCTCCTCGCCCTCGTAATACGGGGTGAAGTCCTCCCCCTCGTGTGTTGAGATCGCGCGTGGGCGCGGCATGCTGCATCCCTCTTCCCTCTCGTACCTTTGTCTCCTTCTGTAGGGACGGCGAGTCGGCGGGTGGCCCGTGTGCAGGGGCTCCGGATACGGATGCTGGGGATGATGAGGTGGACGCCGGAGGGTGGCAGGCGGTACGCCTGACGTTACACACGATACGCAGACATCTGCAAACGCTATTTCCTAGCAAGGAAGTGTCGCATTTACATTCAATTGAAGTGTATGCGAGATATACATGGCACTTCGCAATGAATATTATACATTATCACGAAACATAGAAATGAGTAGCGATACTGCGTTTTGAGAAGCATTAGAACTCTAATGCCACGATTCGCAGACATCTGCAAACGCTACTTCCTAGCATGGAAGTGTCGCATTTACATTCTTCTGATGTGAATACGAGGTATACATAACACTCCACAGTGAATATTATATATTATCATGAAACATAGTAACGAATAGCTATATCGCGTTTTGAGAAGCATCAGAACTCTAATGCTACGATACGTAGACACCTGCAAACGCTATTTCCTGGCAAGGAAGTGTCGCATTTATATACATTTGAAGTGAATACGAGGTATACATAAGATTCCACAATAAATATTATATCTTACCATGAAACATTGGAATGAGATGCAATATGGCGATTTAAGAAGCATTAGAACTCTATTGCTTCGATACGTAGACATTTGCAAACACTATTTCCTAGCAAGGAAGTGTCGCATTTACACTCATTTGAAGTATAGACGAGATATACATAACACTGCACAATGAATATTATATCTTATCATGAAACATAGAAATGAGATGCGATATGGCGATTTGAGAAGCATTAGAACTTCATTGCTTCGATACGTAGTCATCTGCAAACGCTATTTCCTAGCAAGGAAGTGTCGCATTTACATTCGTTTGAAGTGTATGCGAGGTATACGTGACACTTCGCAATGAATATTATATATTATCATGAAACATAGATATGAGATGCGATATCGCGAATTAGCAAGCTTTAGAAATCTATTGCTTCGATACGTAGACATCTGCAAACGCTATTTCCTAGCAAGGAAGTGTCGCATTTACATTCTTTTGAAATGAATACGAGGTATACATAACACTCCACAGTGAATATTATATATTATCATGAAACATAGTAATGAGTAGCGATATCGCGTTTTGAGAAGCACTAGAACTCTAATGCTACGATACGTAGACATCTGCAAACGCTATTTCCTGGCAAGGAAGTGTCGCATTTACATACTTTTGAAGTGAATACGATTTATACATAACACTCCACAATGAATATTATATCTTATCATGAAACATAGGAATGAGACGCAATATGGCGATTTAAGAAGCATTAGAACTCTATTTCTTCGATACCTAGACATCTGCAAACGCCATTTCCAAGCAAGGAATTGTCGCATTTACATTCATTTGAAGTGTATGCGAGGTATACATGGTACTGCGCAATGAATATTATATACTATCATGAAACATAGAGAGGAGAAACTATGTCGCGTATTGAGAAGCATTAGAGCACTAATGCTACGATACGTAGACATCTGCAAACGCTATTTTCTAGCAAGGAAGTGTCGCATTTACATTCTTTTGAAATGAATACGAGGTATACATAGCACTCCACAGGGAATATTATATATTATCATGAAACATAGTAACGAATAGCTATATCGCGTTTTGAGATGCATTAGAACTCTAATGCTACGATACGTAGACATCTGCAAACGCTATTGTCTGGCAAGGAAGTGTCGCATTTACATACATTTGATGTGAATACGAGGTGTACATAACACTCCACAATAAATATTATATCTTATCACGTGTAACGTCAGGCGTACCGCCTGCCACCCTCCGGCGTCCACCTCATCATCCCCAGCATCCGTATCCGGAGCCCCTGCACACGGGCCACCCGCCGACTCGCCGTCCCTACAGAAGGAGACAAAGGTACGAGAGGGAAGAGGGATGCAGCATGCCGCGCCCACGCGCGATCTCAACACACGAGGGGGAGGACTTCACCCCGTATTACGAGGGCGAGGAGCTCTCCGACACGTACTGGGTCGAATCCCCAGCAATCACGAAGCCCTATACGTACTTCTCGTACATGTGGGATTAGAATAAGCACACTACTCACCTATGTACATACACACCAACACACACCTAGATTTAAGTGAATATATGTATATATTTTATTCATGCACGGTTATGTTCCGTTGCACTCGCGCGCACACTCGACGCTCGCGGCTCACGCTTAACGCGGGCCGCGCCCCACTCCGAACGGCCGCCCCACCACGAGGGCCGAGCGGCCGCCCTACTCCGACCGTCCGCCCCACCGCGAGGGCCCAGCGACTCGCGCGCCGCGCGACCCGAGGAGGTCGCGGACGCGAGATCCGAGAGTCAGTTCGCGTCTCATCTCCGAACCGGAGAGTTCCAATCTCGCCTCCGAACGGAGGAGTTCCAATCTCATCTCCGAACTGGAGAGTTGGTATCTCATCTCCGAACCGAGGAGTTCTAATCCAGCATCCGAACGATGCACTTCCGATCCGAGCAATAGGCTCATTCGCAACGAGCAATTAGCTCTAATGCATTCGTCTCTATCCATACTCCCATAGCGGAGTCCATTCGATACTTTATACTATTTCTAATTCTCATTGTAATCGCTAGTCAGTAACTTAGAACTTAGTCAAGTGTATTTAGTATAGTGAAATCATAGAATATAGTTTATTTTTACCAGATTCAAAGTATCTTTATTCGAGTCCAAATACAATTCCTTAATTCTACTCCACGGGTACGCTCGCGATTATTCTATTTCTATATCTCATCTGCGATAGTCTTGAGGCTCGACGACTAGAGCGAACCAGCGCTTAGTTGCTCCATCCTCACTTCTACCGTATACAGAATATCTTGCGCCCAGGTTGATCCCGGTAAGCTAGAGCGAACCAACGCTTAGCCGCGCCGTACTCGACCGAAGTTCAAGTATTCTCGACGAGCCTTGCACCTCCGACAAAGCGTACACGACGCGCGGGGAGGAGAGAGTTTATTCGTCGTCTCACTCGGGAATACGTGGGTGATGCACCGGAATATTCAATTTCCTGCGTTCGAGTCCTGGTTCCTGTGAAGGAGGTTTCCTTCGCCGCACGACCCGTACCTCCGTTCCAGCCGTACGCCGCCGCCATCCCGGTTGCGGATCCAAGGCGCTCCAGGTACCTGGAAAGAGAAATCAGACAGTAGAATCAAGCCATCACAAGGTAAGTTTCGTGTTAATTACCGTTTTATCGAGTCCGAAACGCCAACGAACCCGGTCCGGACGCAATTCGCGTTATTTTCGGGAACGGTTACGACTTTGTGCCACCGTTGCGAGCGCAACCGCACCTCGGGACGTGACACGAAAGTTATTTTTGGTGACAGCGGTGGGATAGCCACGCGTTTCCTCCGGAAATTCCGCCGAAAGGAACCGCGAAACTAGATATGGCAACCCGGACTCCGACAAAAACGCGCCAGCAGACACAGCGAGCCGCCGCGATGGCCGATTCCGAACGCGAAAAACGCACTAGCAGAACGCTTGATTTCCAAGACGCTATCGCCGAGCCTCTTCCTAGTACCGCGCAACAAAATACTTCCGCGAAAAATACGAAAGCGACCGACCCGAGTAATGCCGCGTTGCTCCAGCAAATAGAAATTTTACGCCGTGAAATAGAATCTATCCGCAGAACGCCTGATTTGACGCGCGACGATACCGTTTCTCTGGATATTCCTCGGGGAAATCCGCTTTACGCACATAATTCGAGCTCTGATTTCAATACAAATAGTTCGCAACACGACGAGCTATCGCTTAAGCAGGCCCTAGAAGCCGTGCCGACATTCGATGGTCAGAACATTCCTATTCTTCAGTTTACCCGAGCGTGTAAACGCGCTTATGAGCTTATCCCTAATGGGTGCGAGCGAACTTTCACACGCCTGCTTAAGGGAAAACTCAAGGGTCGTGCCTACGCCGCGCTAGAAGACGAGCCATGTTACACAATACTCGAATTAACGGACGTTCTTCGCAGCACTTTTTGCTCCGTAAAATCAGCTCATCATTATCGGGGTGAACTTGCTAATATATTTATGCGCGCGAACGAGCACATTCTAGATTACATCGGTCGAGTAAAAGATCTTAGAACCGCTATAATTGATTGCGAGAGGCTTGCTCGACGAGACACACCGGAATCGCTCGATGACGTAGACGGGCTCACATTACAATGTTTTAAAGACGGTCTCATTCCGGAAATTCGAATGCAAATGACGATAAATTCATTCGGCACATTGCGAGAAACGTTCGCTCGAGCGCGAGAGCTTTACCAAATGCACGAACGTGATTGCAACCGACTAGGTAGATCGCGTGTCGCGCGACCAGAATCGCGCGAAAAACCAGCCGAAGTTATTTGCCGAAAATGTAATAATATCGGACATTACGCGACCGAGTGTCGGCTCAGACCGCCATCGCCGTACCGACCGCAGGAATACCGTGACGCTTACTTGCGATCCAGGGACGTACCGCCTCCTACTCGAGGCCCCGCGTACGAACAACCGAGACAAATCGTAGCCAGGGACGCGCCCAAATTTTGTCGCTATTGCAAGACCCCGGGGCACGAAATAGGCGAGTGCCGCAAAAGGCAGTACAACAACGCGGTAAATAAAAATTCGGGAAACGACAATGGCCTCCGCACCCGCCGCGAGACAGGTGGCGAGGCCGCGCACCAAGTCCGTCCTCTCGCCGCGAACAACTCCAACGCGGAAATCGACGAAACGCCGCGATAAACATAACCGGAAAAACTAGCACGCCAAACGTAATTTTAAAATCCGATCTTCTAATTTCACCAACTCGCTTCATGGTGGACACTGGGGCGGAAATAAATATTATAAAACGTTCGGCTCTAAAAGCATCCGCGCGAATCGATAAGTCCGAGATCGTCATAATAACAGGGGTAACCGATGGCAAAACCGCAACCTTAGGGACGGTGAATCTTGTCATTTTCGGTCGCGTCGTTCCTTTTAATGTGGTCGAGGATGATTTTCCCCTTAAACCAAGCGGGATCCTCGGCTCCGGGTTCTGTATGGACGCAGAAATCTCTTTTCCAAATAAAATAATCAAATGGAATGGTAAGAGAATTCCTTTCGAAGACGATATCGAAGCACTCGAGGAACCGTCACCGGAGTCGAAAATAAAGCCTCTCCTATCGCCGAAACGTAAACAAGCGCCGCGCACGGAATCTATTCCCCCTCCGCCGCCGCGCCCGCCGCGTAAATCATCGCCTCCGCTGAAACGCGATGCAACAACGAAATCGAAGCTTCGAACGCAAGACAAAGCAGCTTCTCCGAAGTCAGGAGACCGTATCTCCATTCCGCCGAGATCAAATATCGGTATCAAGGTCCGCGTAGTTAATTCGAATCTCGCGGAAGGTATAATTCCTCGTATCGATCTTGCGCCGGGCATATTTTTCGGAAACGCTCTCGTCAGAGTAATTCGGGGCAAAGCGGTAACTCGAATAATTAATTCATCCGACCGCGCCGTCGAAATCGCGTTACCAGAGATCATACTCGAGCCCGCGCAAATCATGACTCCCCTCCACGAGGAGGATAGTCCGTCGCTCTATCCGGTTTTTTCTAAATCTACTAAATCTAACGTATCCGCCGTACCGATCGGCTCATCCCAAAAAGGGAAAACTTCTATTTCTTTCTCGAATCAGACACCATATTCGACAATCGAAACTCCTCCTTCGCGTTGCAAAATCGCGAATACTCAGCAAATCTCCTATGCTCAGGCGGTTAAAAATAATATACAACAGGCGCCGTTGAAACAAACATCGAAATCCGCCAATCCTTCGAAATCTCGCCTAGACCGAATTCTTAGTCTCCTCCGTCTCGACCACCTCAACGCAGAGGAAAGAGAGCACGTCGTCCGTCTCGTTCAAAGCACGCAGGAGCTTTTTCACATTGAGGGGGATAAATTAGGGCATACGTCAGCAACCACGCACAAGATTCCAACCGTCGACGACCGCCCCGTCAATGTGAAACAATACCGGTTCCCACCAGCTCATAAGGAGGAGATTCGACGACAAGTCGACAAATTTTTACAAAATGGTGTCATCTCTCCGTCAAAATCACCATATAATTCGCCATTGTGGGTTGTCCCAAAGAAACCGGACTCTTTGGGCAACAAGCAATGGCGCGTCGTCATCGACTACCGCGCACTCAATGAGAAATCTGTCGCCGATGCCTATCCCCTCCCTTGCATTACCGAGATACTTGATCAGCTCGGGAGCGCGAAGTATTTTAGTACATTCGATCTCGCGAGCGGATTTCACCAGATCCCAATGGAGCCCGCCGATGCTCCCAAAACCGCTTTTTCGACGCCTCACGGGCATTATGAATTTAAAAGAATGCCATTCGGATTAAAAAATGCGCCAGCGACGTTCCAACGACTTATGGACAATGTCCTGTCCGGTCTCCAAGGGAACGAAATTTTCGTCTATTTGGACGACATTGTTATCTACGCTAGCTCTCTTCAAGAACATCGACTTAAATTCGAGAAATTAACTCAACGGCTCAAAGAAGCTAATTTAGTATTGCAGCCGGATAAGTGCGAATTCTTGAGGAGAGAAGTAAGCTATTTGGGTCATATTATCAGTGAGCACGGTGTAAAACCTGACCCTGCGAAAATTAGCGCCGTCAAAAATTTTCCGCGCCCGCGCAACGCGAAACAGATCAAACAATTCCTCGGGCTCGCGGGATACTACAGGCGGTTCATCGCAAATTTTTCTAACATTGCTAAGCCTCTTACAAATTTGTTAAAAAAAGACGCGCCCTTTGTATGGCGTAACGAGCAAGAGAATTCATTCGTCAAACTCCGAGATTGCCTATGCGAAGCGCCTATCTTGCAGTACCCCAACTTTAAACAACCATTCGTGATAACGACCGACGCGTCCGCCGAAGCTATTGGTGCTATCTTGAGTCAAGGACCAATAGGCCGCGACTTGCCAATCGCGTACACGTCGCGACTGTTAAACGCTGCGGAGAAAAACTACTCCACGATCGAGAAGGAGTGTCTGGCGATTGTCTACGCCGTCCATTACTTTCGTCCATACATATACGGTAATCAATTCAAACTCGTTACCGACCATCGACCGTTAGTGTGGATGAATTCGGTCAAGGACCCGTCAAGTAGACTCGTACGGTGGAGGCTTAAGTTAGCGGAATTTGACTACGAGATGGTCTATAAAAGTGGAAAAACGAACCTTAATGCGGACGCATTGTCGCGGAATCCCG
The DNA here is from genome assembly GCF_050948175.1 of Xylocopa sonorina. Lineage (NCBI taxonomy): Eukaryota > Metazoa > Arthropoda > Insecta > Hymenoptera > Apidae > Xylocopa > Xylocopa sonorina. Next base: position 843,630 of record NW_027490129.1, on the reverse strand, counting down.
CTCAAATTTTTCCGCTCTCGTATTCAGAAAACTCGGAGGACGACATCTTCGATGTGCCTCCGGAAACCCGTAAAAAGTATACCACACTAGCGCCTCCTCCTACTCCGGTAACATCAGAACCTGAATTACCGACTCCAGGCACGTCCTTCCGTACCAACACAGCACCACCTCCGCAAGTCGCCAGCGACAGCACCGACTTCTATACTCCTGCTCCAAATGAATTTTTCCGACGCGAACCTCTATTTAATTTCAGCCGTGACGCATTATCAACGCGACGAGACAATGTAGTTGTCTTCGTCACGCAATCTGGGCACCCCTATGACACGGGCGCCAAAGATCTAGCGAACGCTGAAAAATTCCTTCCAAACAAAAATCACGTTCTTACCAAAGCCAAAGTCATACAAATCGGAAACGAATTCCAAATCCAGCTTCCAATCATCGAACATTCCACCAGATCAATCAATTTCCAGACCGTAATAGAAACATTCAGATCCTTGTGCGACGTTGTAAACGAATTACAATTACAAACATTTAGTATCGCACAAACCTATCTAGACTCCGTATCCTGGTCCCGAATCCAGAAAATCCTTCAGGACCTGTTTTATGAAACAACTGTCCAGATTACGGTCTGCCAGGGCCTCATTAAAACCCCTTCGGTCGAAGAGCGACTGAAAATAATAAGAGAAAACCACGACTCCCCTGTGGGAGGTCACAAAGGGGTTAATAAAACTTATTCTCGCATCAGACAACAATACTTTTGGCCAAACATGAAAACACAAATACAAGAATATATTGGCAAATGTAAAAGTTGTCAGACAGAGAAACTGGTCCGGGTAAAGACCAGACAGCCTCTCACTTTAACCGACACCCCTGGCAGGGCATTCGATAAGATTTCAATGGACGTAATGGGTCCTCTTCCCGAAACTTCCGACGGTTATACCAGTATCCTCACGATCCAAGATCTCCTCACTAAATACTCAGTCGCAGTTCCTCTCAAAACCACCACCGCAGTAGACATTGCCGATGCTCTAATAAAAGAATTCATTTGTAAGTTCGGATGCCCGAAAGGCATACTCACGGACCAAGGTTCGAACTTTATAAATAGCTTGATTAAAGCCATAGCAATCAAATTCCGTATTAAGCAATACAAGTCCACTGCGTTCCATCCACAGACAAACGGGTCCGTTGAACGATCTCACCACGTCCTGGCCGAATATCTGAAGCATTACATAGAGTCGAGTAACGATTGGGTGAATTGGTTACCGTACGCAATGTTTTCATACAACACCAGTGTGCACGAGGGTACATTATACACCCCACACGAACTAGTGTTCGGCAGGATAGCTAGGACGCCGTCAGCCACTCCTTTTCAGGACATCTCTGATAACGAAACTTATAGCGACTATCTTATACAACTTCAGGAGAAAATCTCGAAATCTCAGGATTTGGCTAAAGCCAATCTAGACAATGCGAAACGCCGTTCTAAATATTATTATGACCGAAATCTCAATGTCCAAAACTTCGAGGTAGGCCAATGGGTCTATCTTTTAAAAGAGCCGAACAAACATAAGTTCCAGGCACAGTATTCTGGACCGTACCGTATCCTCGAAATTTTGGGCAACTGTAATGTTAAGCTGAATGTAAAAGAGCGCCATAAAATTGTTCATACGAACAAAATCAAAATTTGTAAACGAATGCATAGTATGCAGAGTGTGGATGCTAGTGAAAGAAAAGTGCGAGAAACTGAAAATGAAGTCAGTGAGAGCAGTGACATTCAAACGAACGCTGAAAGTGAAAGCGACGGAAGTGCCTGCAATCCGAAGGAAGCCCGCAGTCACGGTCCAATCTCCAAACGTTATCGCCAGGATCAACCAGGCGAAAAACCTCAGATTCCGCAGCATCCAGCCGACAGGACCAAGAGAAGGATCCAGCATCCCGAAATCTACCCAACAGACAAGAGATCTCGGCATGGCCGAGATTCTTTTTCCAAGGGGGGTGGTGTAACGTCAGGCGTACCGCCTGCCACCCTCCGGCGTCCACCTCATCATCCCCAGCATCCGTATCCGGAGCCCCTGCACACGGGCCACCCGCCGACTCGCCGTCCCTACAGAAGGAGACAAAGGTACGAGAGGGAAGAGGGATGCAGCATGCCGCGCCCACGCGCGATCTCAACACACGAGGGGGAGGACTTCACCCCGTATTACGAGGGCGAGGAGCTCTCCGACACGTACTGGGTCGAATCCCCAGCAATCACGAAGCCCTATACGTACTTCTCGTACATGTGGGATTAGAATAAGCACACTACTCACCTATGTACATACACACCAACACACACCTAGATTTAAGTGAATATATGTATATATTTTATTCATGCACGGTTATGTTCCGTTGCACTCGCGCGCACACTCGACGCTCGCGGCTCACGCTTAACGCGGGCCGCGCCCCACTCCGAACGGCCGCCCCACCACGAGGGCCGAGCGGCCGCCCTACTCCGACCGTCCGCCCCACCGCGAGGGCCCAGCGACTCGCGCGCCGCGCGACCCGAGGAGGTCGCGGACGCGAGATCCGAGAGTCAGTTCGCGTCTCATCTCCGAACCGGAGAGTTCCAATCTCGCCTCCGAACGGAGGAGTTCCAATCTCATCTCCGAACTGGAGAGTTGGTATCTCATCTCCGAACCGAGGAGTTCTAATCCAGCATCCGAACGATGCACTTCCGATCCGAGCAATAGGCTCATTCGCAACGAGCAATTAGCTCTAATGCATTCGTCTCTATCCATACTCCCATAGCGGAGTCCATTCGATACTTTATACTATTTCTAATTCTCATTGTAATCGCTAGTCAGTAACTTAGAACTTAGTCAAGTGTATTTAGTATAGTGAAATCATAGAATATAGTTTATTTTTACCAGATTCAAAGTATCTTTATTCGAGTCCAAATACAATTCCTTAATTCTACTCCACGGGTACGCTCGCGATTATTCTATTTCTATATCTCATCTGCGATAGTCTTGAGGCTCGACGACTAGAGCGAACCAGCGCTTAGTTGCTCCATCCTCACTTCTACCGTATACAGAATATCTTGCGCCCAGGTTGATCCCGGTAAGCTAGAGCGAACCAACGCTTAGCCGCGCCGTACTCGACCGAAGTTCAAGTATTCTCGACGAGCCTTGCACCTCCGACAAAGCGTACACGACGCGCGGGGAGGAGAGAGTTTATTCGTCGTCTCACTCGGGAATACGTGGGTGATGCACCGGAATATTCAATTTCCTGCGTTCGAGTCCTGGTTCCTGTGAAGGAGGTTTCCTTCGCCGCACGACCCGTACCTCCGTTCCAGCCGTACGCCGCCGCCATCCCGGTTGCGGATCCAAGGCGCTCCAGGTACCTGGAAAGAGAAATCAGACAGTAGAATCAAGCCATCACAAGGTAAGTTTCGTGTTAATTACCGTTTTATCGAGTCCGAAACGCCAACGAACCCGGTCCGGACGCAATTCGCGTTATTTTCGGGAACGGTTACGACTTTGTGCCACCGTTGCGAGCGCAACCGCACCTCGGGACGTGACACACGAAACATAGAAATGAGATGCGATATGGCGATTTAAGAAGCATCAGAACTCTATTGCTTCGATACGTAGACATCTGCAAACGCTATTTCCAAGCAAGGAAGTTTCGCATGTACATTCAGTTGAAGTGTATGCGAGATATACATGGCACTTCGCAATGAATATTATATATTATCACGAAACATAGAAATGGGAAGCGATACCGCGTTTTGAGAAACATTAGAACTCTAATGCCACGATACGCAGACATCTGCAAACGCTATTTCCTAGCAAGGAAGTGTCGCATTTACATTCAATTGAAGTGTATGCGAGGTATACATGGCACTACGCTATGAATATTATATACTATCATGAAACATAGAAAGGAGAAACGATGTCGCGTATTGTGAAGCATTAGAGCAATAATGCTACGATACGTAGGCATCTGGAAACGCTATTTCCTAGCAAGGAAGTGTCGCATTTACATTCTTTTGAAGTGAATACGAGGTATACATAAAACTGCACATTGAATATTATATCTTATCTTGAAACATTGAAATGAGATGCGATATGGCGATTTAAGAAGCATTAGAACTCTATTGCTTCGATACGTAGGCACCTGCAAACGCTACTTCCTAGCAAGGAAGTGTCGCATTTACATTCTTCAGATGTGAATACGAGGTATACATAACACTGCACAATGAATATTATTTCTTATCATGATACATAGAAATGAGATGCGATATGGCGATTTAAGAGGCATTAGAACTTTATTGCTTCGATACGTAGACATCTGCAAACGCTACTTCCAAGCAAGCAAGTGTCTCATTTACATTCCTTTGAAAGGAGTACAAGGTATACATGACACTTCGCAATGAATACTATATATTATAAAGAAACATAGAAATGAGAAGCGATATCGCGTTTTTAGAAGATATAGTACTCTAATGCCACGATACGTAGACATCTGCAAACGCTATTTCCTAGCAAAGGAAGTGTCGCATTTACAATCATTTGAAGTGTACGCAAGGTATATATGACACTACTCGATGAATATTATATACTATCATGAAACATAGAAATGAGAAACGCTGTCGCGTTTTGAGAAGCATTAGAGCACTAACTCTACGATACGTAGACATCTGCAAACAGTATTTCCTAGCAAGGAAGTGTCGCATTTACATTCTTTTGAAATGAATACGAGGTATACATAGCACTCCACAGGGAATATTATATATTATCATGAACCATAGTAACGAATAGCTATATCGCGTTTTGAGATGCATTAGAACTCTAATGCTACGATACGTAGACATCTGCAAACGCTATTTCCTGGTAAGGAAGTGTCGCATTTACATTCTTCTGATGTGAATACGAGGTATACATAACACTGCACAGTGAATATTATTTCTTATCATGAAACATAGAAATGAGATGCGATAAGGCGATTTAAGAAGCTTTAGAACGTTATTGCTTCGATACGAAGACATCAGCAAACGCTATTTCCTAGCAAGGAAGTGTCGCATTTACATTCATTCGAAGTGTATGCAAGGTATACATGACACTACTCGATGAATATTATATACTATCATGAAACATAGAAATGGGAAACGCTGTCGCGTTTTGAGAAGCATTAGAGCACTAACTCTACGATACATAGACATCTGCAAACGCTATTTCCTAGCAAGGAAGTGTCGCATTTACATTCCTTTGAAGTGAATACGAGGTATACATAACACTGCACAGTGAATATTATATCTTATCATGAAACATAGGAATGAGATGCGATATGGCGATTTAAGAAGCATCTATTGCTTCGATACGTAGACATCTGCAAACGCTACTTCCTAGCAAGGAAGTGTCGCGTTTACATTCTTTTGAAGTGAATACGAGGTATATATAATACTCCACAATGAATATTATATCTTATCATGAAACATAGAAATGAGATGCGATATCGCGATTTAAGAAGCTTTGGAATTCTATTGCTTCGATACGTAGACATCTGCCAACGCTATTTCCTAGCAAGGAAGTGTCGCATTTATATTCATTTGAAGTGTATGCGAGGTGTACATAACACTGCACAATGAATATTATATCTTATCATGAAACATAGAAATGAGATGCGATATCGCGGTTTAAGAAGCTTTAGAACATTATTGCTTCGATACGAGGACATCAGCAAACGCAATTTCCTAGCAAGGAAGTGTCGCATTTATATTCATTTGAAGTGTATGCAAGGTATACATGACACTACTCGATGAATATTATATACTATCATGTAACATGGAAATGAGAAACGCTGTCGCGTTTTGAGAAGCATTAGAGCACTAACTCTACGATACGTAGACATCTGCAAACGGTATTTCCTAGCAAGGAAGTGTCGCATTTACATTCCTTTGAAGTGAATACGAGGTATACATAACACTGCACAGTGAATATTATATCTTATCATGAAACATAGGAATGAGATGCGATATGGCGATTTAAGAAGCATCTATTGCTTCGATACGTAGACATCTGCAAACGCTACTTCCTAGCAAGGAAGTGTCGCGTTTACATTCTTTTGAAGTGAATACGAGGTATACATAATACTCCACAATGAATATTATATCTTATCATGAAACATAGAAATGAGATGCGATATCGCGATTTAAGAAGCTTTGGAATTCTATTGCTTCGATACGTAGACATCTGCCAACGCTATTTCCTAGCAAGGAAGTGTCGCATTTATATTCATTTGAAGTGTATGCGAGGTGTACATAACACTGCACAATGAATATTATATCTTATCATGAAACATAGAAATGAGATGCGATATCGCGGTTTAAGAAGCTTTAGAACATTATTGCTTCGATACGAGGACATCAGCAAACGCAATTTCCTAGCAAGGAAGTGTCGCATTTACATTCATTTGAAGTGTATGCAAGGTATACATGACACTACTCGATGAATATTATATACTATCATGTAACATGGAAATGAGAAACGCTGTCGCGTTTTGAGAAGCATTAGAGCACTAACTCTACGATACGTAGACATCTGCAAACGCTATTTCCTGGCAAGGAAGTGTCGCATTTACATACATTTGAAGTGAATACGAGGTATACATAAGAGTCCACAATAAATATTATATCTTATCATGAAACATAGAAATGAGATGCGATATGGCGATTTAAGAAGCATTAGAACTCTATTGCTTCGATACGTAGACATCTGCAAACGCTACTTCCAAGCAAGCAAGTGTCGCATTTACATTCATTTGAAGTATAGACTAGATATACATAACACTGCACAATGAATATTATATCTTATCATGAAAGATAGAAATGAGATGCGATATGGCGATTTAAGAAGCATTAGAACGCTATTGCTTCGATACGTAGACATCTGCAAACGCTATTTCCAGGAAAGGAAGTGTCGTATTTACATTCTTTTGAAAGGAATACGAGGTATACATGGCACTTCGCAATGAATATTATATCTTATCAGGAAACGTAGATATGAGATGCGATATGACGATTTAAGAAACATTGGAAAACTATTGCTTCGATACGTAGACATCTGCAAACACTATTTCCTAGCAAGGAAATGCCGCATTCACATTCATTTGAAGTGTATGCGAGGTATATATGACACATCGCAATGAATATTATATATTATCATGAAACATAGATATGAGATGCGATAACGCGAATTTGCATGCATTATAAATCTATTGTTTCGATACGTAGGCATCTGCAAACGCAATATCCTAGCAAGGAAGAGTCGCACTTACATTCATTTTAAGTGTATGCGAGGTATACATGACACTTCGCAATGAATATTATATCTTATCATGAAACATAGAAATGAGGTGCGATATGACGATTTAAGATGCATTGGAACACTATTGCTTCGATACATATACATCTGCAAACGCTACTTCCAAGGAAGGAAGTGTCGCATTTACATTCTTTTCAAGTGAATACGAGGTATACGTAACACTGCACTATGAATATTATATCTTATCACGAAACATAGAAATGAGAAGCGATAAGGCGGTTTAAGAAGCATTAGATCCCTATTGCTTCGAAACGTAAACATCTGCAAGCGCTACTTCCTAGCAAGGAAGTGTCGCATTTACATTCTTTTGAAAGGAATACGAGGTATACATGACACTTCGCAATGAATATTATATCTTATCATGAAACATAGAAATGAGATGCGATATGACGATTTAAAAAGGATTGGAACTCTATTGCTTCGATACATATACATCTGCAAATGCTATTTCCTAGCAAGGAAGTGTCGCATTTACACTCTTTTGAGGTGAATACGAGGTAAACATAACACTGCACAATGAATATTATATCTTATCATGAAACATAGAAATGAGATGCGATATCGCCATATAAGAAGCATTAGGACTCTATTGCTTCGATACGTAGTCATCTGCAAACGCTATTTACTAGCAAGGAAGTGTCGCATTTACATTCATTTGAAGCGTATGCGAGGTGTACATGACACTAAGCAATGAATATTATATATTACCATGAAACATAGAAATGAGAAACGATATCGCGTTTTGAGAAGAATTAGAACTCTATTGCTTCGATACGCAGACATCTTCCAACTCTATTTCCTAGAAAGAAAGTGTCGTGAATTAATTTGAAGCGTAGACCAGGAATACATAACACTTCGCAATGAATATTATACCAAATCATGAAACACAGAAATGGGATGCGATATCACGTTTTAAGAAGCAATAGATCGCTATTGCTACGATACGTAGACATCTGGAAACGCTATTTCCTAGCAAGGAAGTGTTGCATTTACATTCCTTTGATGTGTAGACGAGGTATACATGACACTTCGCATTGAATATTATATCTTATTATGAAACATAGAAATGAGATGCGATATCGCGTTTTAAGAAGCATTAGAATTCTCTTGCTACGATACGTAGACATCTGCTAACGCTATTTCCTAGCAAGGAAGTGCCGCATTTACATTCGTTTGAAGTGAATACGAGGTATACATGCCACTTCGCAATGAATATTATATATTATCATGAAACATGGCAATGAGTAGCGATTTCGCGTTTTGAGAAGCATTAGAACTCTAATGCTACGATACGTAGACATCTGCAAACGCAATTTCCTGGCAAGGAAGTGTCGCGTTTACATTCTTTTGAAGTGAAAGCGAGGTGTACCTAACACTCCACAATGAATATTGTATCTTATCATGAAACATAGAATTGAGATGCGATATCGCGAATTAGCAAGTTTTAATACTCCATTGCTTCGATACGCAGACATCTGCAAACGCTATTTCCAAGACAGGAAGTGTCGCATTTACATTCTTTTGAAGTGAATACGAAGTATACATAACACTCCACAATGAATATTATATATTATCATGAAACATGGCAATGAGTAGCGATTTCGCGTTTTGAGAAGCATTAGAACACTAATGCTACGATACGTAGACATCTGCAAACGCAATTTCCTGGCAAGGAAGTGTCGCGTTTACATTCTTTTGAAGTGAAAGCGAGGTGTACCTAACACTCCACAATGAATATTGTATCTTATCATGAAACATAGAATTGAGATGCGATATCGCGAATTAGCAAGTTTTAATACTCCATTGCTTCGATACGTAGACATCTGCAAACGCTATTTCCAAGACAGGAAGTGTCGCATTTACATTCTTTTGAAGTGAATACGAGGTATATATAATACTCCACAATGAATATTATATCTTATCATGAAACATAGAAATGAGATGCGATATCGCGATTTAAGAAGCTTTGGAATTCTATTGCTTCGATACGTAGACATCTGCCAACGCTATTTCCTAGCAAGGAAGTGTCGCATTTATATTCATTTGAAGTGTATGCGAGGTGTACATAACACTGCACAATGAATATTATATCTTATCATGAAACATAGAAATGAGATGCGATATCGCGGTTTAAGAAGCTTTAGAACATTATTGCTTCGATACGAGGACATCAGCAAACGCAATTTCCTAGCAAGGAAGTGTCGCATTTATATTCATTTGAAGTGTATGCAAGGTATACATGACACTACTCGATGAATATTATATACTATCATGTAACATGGAAATGAGAAACGCTGTCGCGTTTTGAGAAGCATTAGAGCACTAACTCTACGATACGTAGACATCTGCAAACGGTATTTCCTAGCAAGGAAGTGTCGCATTTACATTCCTTTGAAGTGAATACGAGGTATACATAACACTGCACAGTGAATATTATATCTTATCATGAAACATAGGAATGAGATGCGATATGGCGATTTAAGAAGCATCTATTGCTTCGATACGTAGACATCTGCAAACGCTACTTCCTAGCAAGGAAGTGTCGCGTTTACATTCTTTTGAAGTGAATACGAGGTATACAGAATACTCCACAATGAATATTATATCTTATCATGAAACATAGAAATGAGATGCGATATCGCGATTTAAGAAGCTTTGGAATTCTATTGCTTCGATACGTAGACATCTGCCAACGCTATTTCCTAGCAAGGAAGTGTCGCATTTATATTCATTTGAAGTGTATGCGAGGTGTACATAACACTGCACAATGAATATTATATCTGATCATGAAACATAGAAATGAGATGCGATATCGCGGTTTAAGAAGCTTTAGAACATTATTGCTTCGATACGAGGACATCAGCAAACGCAATTTCCTAGCAAGGAAGTGTCGCATTTACATTCATTTGAAGTGTATGCAAGGTATACATGACACTACTCGATGAATATTATATACTATCATGTAACATGGAAATGAGAAACGCTGTCGCGTTTTGAGAAGCATTAGAGTAACTAACTCTACGATACGTAGACATCTGCAAACGCTATTTCCTGGCAAGGAAGTGTCGCATTTACATACATTTGAAGTGAATACGAGGTATACATAAGAGTCCACAATAAATATTATATCTTATCATGAAACATAGAAATGAGATGCGATATAGCGATTTAAGAAGCATTAGAACTCTATTGCTTCGATACGTAGACATCTGCAAACGCTACTTCCAAGCAAGCAAGTGTCGCATTTACATTCATTTGAAGTATAGACTAGATATACATAACACTGCACAATGAATATTATATCTTATCATGAAAGATAGAAATGAGATGCGATATGGCGATTTAAGAAGCATTAGAACGCTATTGCTTCGATACGTAGACATCTGCAAACGCTATTTCCAGGAAAGGAAGTGTCGTATTTACATTCTTTTGAAAGGAATACGAGGTATACATGGCACTTCGCAATGAATATTATATCTTATCAGGAAACGTAGATATGAGATGCGATATGACGATTTAAGAAACATTGGAAAACTATTGCTTCGATACGTAGACATCTGCAAACACTATTTCCTAGCAAGGAAATGCCGCATTCACATTCATTTGAAGTGTATGCGAGGTATATATGACACATCGCAATGAATATTATATATTATCATGAAACATAGATATGAGATGCGATAACGCGAATTTGCATGCATTATAAATCTATTGTTTCGATACGTAGGCATCTGCAAACGCTATATCCTAGCAAGGAAGAGTCGCACTTACATTCATTTTAAGTGTATGCGAGGTATACATGACACTTCGCAATGAATATTATATCTTATCATGAAACATAGAAATGAGGTGCGATATGACGATTTAAGATGCATTGGAACACTATTGCTTCGATACATATACATCTGCAAACGCTACTTCCAAGGAAGGAAGTGTCGCATTTACATTCTTTTCAAGTGAATACGAGGTATACGTAACACTGCACTATGAATATTATATCTTATCATGAAACATAGAAATGAGAAGCGATAAGGCGGTTTAAGAAGCATTAGATCCCTATTGCTTCGAAACGTAAACATCTGCAAGCGCTACTTCCTAGCAAGGAAGTGTCGCATTTACATTCTTTTGAAAGGAATACGAGGTATACATGACACTTCGCAATGAATATTATATCTTATCATGAAACATAGAAATGAGATGCGATATGACGATTTAAAAAGAATTGGAACTCTATTGCTTCGATACATATACATCTGCAAATGCTATTTCCTAGCAAGGAAGTGTCGCATTTACACTCTTTTGAGGTGAATACGAGGTAAACATAACACTGCACAATGAATATTATATCTTATCATGAAACATAGAAATGAGATGCGATATCGCCATATAAGAAGCATTAGGACTCTATTGCTTCGATACGTAGTCATCTGCAAACGCTATTTACTAGCAAGGAAGTGTCGCATTTACATTCATTTGAAGCGTATGCGAGGTAGACGTGACACTAAGCAGTGAATATTATATATTATCATGAAACATAGTAATGAGTAGCGATATCGCGTTTTAAGAAGCATTAGAACTCTAATGCTACGATACGTAGACATCTGCAAACGCTATTTCACAGGAAGGAAGTGTCGCATTTAATTCATTTGAAGTGTATGCGAGGTGTACATGACACTAAGCAATGAATATTATATATTACCATGAAACATAGAAATGAGAAACGATATCGCGTTTTGAGAAGAATTAGAACTCTATTGCTTCGATACGCAGACATCTTCCAACTCTATTTCCTAGAAAGAAAGTGTCGTGAATTAATTTGAAGCGTAGACCAGGAATACATAACACTTCGCAATGAATATTATACCAAATCATGAAACACAGAAATGGGATGCGATATCACGTTTTAAGAAGCAATAGATCGCTATTGCTACGATACGTAGACATCTGGAAACGCTATTTCCTAGCAAGGAAGTGTTGCATTTACATTCCTTTGATGTGTAGACGAGGTATACATGACACTTCGCATTGAATATTATATCTTATTATGAAACATAGAAATGAGATGCGATATCACGTTTTAAGAAGCATTAGAATTCCCTTGCTACGATACGTAGACATCTGCTAACGCTATTTCCTAGCAAGGAAGTGCCGCATTTACATTCGTTTGAAGTGAATACGAGGTATACATGCCACTTCGCAATGAATATTATATATTATCATGAAACATGGCAATGAGTAGCGATTTCGCGTTTTGAGAAGCATTAGAACTCTAATGCTACGATACGTAGACATCTGCAAACGCAATTTCCTGGCAAGGAAGTGTCGCGTTTACATTCTTTTGAAGTGAAAGCGAGGTGTACCTAACACTCCACAATGAATATTGTATCTTATCATGAAACATAGAATTGAGATGCGATATCGCGAATTAGCAAGTTTTAATACTCCATTGCTTCGATACGTAGACATCTGCAAACGCTATTTCCAAGACAGGAAGTGTCGCATTTACATTCTTTTGAAGTGAATACGAAGTATACATAACACTCCACAATGAATATTATATATTATCATGAAACATGGCAATGAGTAGCGATTTCGCGTTTTGAGAAGCATTAGAACTCTAATGCTACGATACGTAGACATCTGCAAACGCAATTTCCTGGCAAGGAAGTGTCGCGTTTACATTCTTTTGAAGTGAAAGCGAGGTGTACCTAACACTCCACAATGAATATTGTATCTTATCATGAAACATAGAATTGAGATGCGATATCGCGAATTAGCAAGTTTTAATACTCCATTGCTTCGATACGTAGACATCTGCAAACGCTATTTCCAAGACAGGAAGTGTCGCATTTACATTCTTTTGAAGTGAATACGAAGTATACATAACACTCCACAATGAATATTATATATTATCATGAAACATGGCAATGAGTAGCGATTTCGCGTTTTGAGAAGCATTAGAACTCTAATGCTACGATACGTAGACATCTGCAAACGCAATTTCCTGGCAAGGAAGTGTCGCGTTTACATTCCTTTGAAGTGAAAGCGAGGTGTACCTAACACTCCACAATGAATATTGTATCTTATCATGAAACATAGAATTGAGATGCGATATCGCGAATTAGCAAGTTTTAATACTCCATTGCTTCGATACGTAGACATCTGCAAACGCTATTTCCAAGACAGGAAGTGTCGCATTTACATTCTTTTGAAGTGAATACGAAGTATACATAACACTCCACAATGAATATTATATATTATCTTGAAACATAGTAATGAGTAGCGATATCGCGTTTTGAGAAGCATTAGAACCCTATTGCTTCGATACGTAGACATCTGCAAACTCTATTTCCTAGCAAGGAAGGGTCGCGTTTACATTCTTTTGAAGTGAATACGAGGTATACATAACACTGCACAGTGATTATTATATCTTATCATGAAACATAGAAATGAGATGCGATATGACGATTTAAGAAGCATTAGATATCTATTACTTCGATACGTAGACATTCGCAAACGCTATTTCCTTGCAAGGAAGTGTCGCGTTTGCATTATTTTGAAGTGAATACGAGGTATACATAACACTCCACAATAAATATTATATCTTATCATGAAGCATAGAAATGAGATGTAATATGGCGATTTAAGAAGCATTAGAACCCTATGGCTTCGATACGTAGACATCTGCAAACGCTCCTTCCTAGCAAGGAAGTGTCGCATTTACATTCTTTTGAAACGAATCCGAGGTATACAAGACACTTCGCAGTGAATATTATATATTATCAGGAAACGTAGATATAAGATGCGATATGACGATTTAAGAAGCATTAGAACCCTATTGCTTCGATACGTAGACATCTGCAAACGCTATTTCCTGGCAAGGAAGTGTCGCGTTTACATTCTTTTGAAGTGAATACGAGGTATACATAACACTTCGCAATGAAAATTATATATTATCATGAAACATAGAAATGAGAAGCGATATCGCGTTTTGAGAAGCATTAGAACTCTAATGCCACGAAACGTAGACATCTGCAAACGCTATTTACTAGCAGGGAAGTGTCGCAATTCCATTCATTTGAAGTATAGACGAGATATACATAACACTGCACAGCGGATATTATGTCTTATCATGAAACATAGAAATGAGATGCGGTATGACGATTTAAGAAGCAATAGAACTCTATTGCTTCGATACGTAGACATCTGCAAACGCTATTTCAAAGCAAGGAAGGGTCGCATTTACATTCCTTTGAAGTGAATACGAGGTATTCATAACACTGCACAATGAATATTATATCTTATCATGAAACATAGAAATGAGATGCGATATCGCGATTTAAGAAGCTTTAGAACTCTATTGCTTCGACACTAGATATGTGCAAACACTATTTCCTAGCAAGGAACTGTCGCATTCACATTCATTTGAAGTGTATGCGAGGTACACATGACACTTCGCAATGAATATTCGATCTTACCAGGAAACGTAGATATAAGATGCTATATGACAATTTAAGAAGCATTAGAACACTATTGCTTCGATACGTAGACATCTGCAAACGCTATTTCCTAGCAAGGAAGCGTCGCATTAACATTCATTTGAAGTGTATGCGATGTGTACATGACACATCGCAGTGAATATTATATATTATCATGAAACATAGAAATGAGAAGCGATATGGCGATTTAAGAAGCATTTGATCCCAATTGCTTCGATACGTAGACATCTGCAAACACTATTTCCTAGTAAGGAACTGTCGCATTCACATTCTTTTGAAGTGAATACGAGGTATACATAACACTTCGCAATGAAAATTATATATTATCATGAAACATAGAAATGAGAAGCGATATCGCGTTTTGAGAAGCATTAGAACTCTAATGCCACGAAACGTAGACATCTGCAAACGCTATTTACTAGCAGGGAAGTGTCGCAATTCCATTCATTTGAAGTATAGACGAGATATACATAACACTGCACAGCGGATATTATGTCTTATCATGAAACATAGAAATGAGATGCGGTATGACGATTTAAGAAGCAATAGAACTCTATTGCTTCGATACGTAGACATCTGCAAACGCTATTTCAAAGCAAGGAAGGGTTGCATTTACATTCCTTTGAAGTGAATACGAGGTATTCATAACACTGCACAATGAATATTATATCTTATCATGAAACATAGAAATGAGATGCGATATCGCGATTTAAGAAGCTTTAGAACTCTATTGCTTCGACACTAGATATGTGCAAACACTATTTCCTAGCAAGGAACTGTCGCATTCACATTCATTTGAAGTGTATGCGAGGTACACATGACACTTCGCAATGAATATTCGATCTTACCAGGAAACGTAGATATAAGATGCTATATGACAATTTAAGAAGCATTAGAACACTATTGCTTCGATACGTAGACATCTGCAAACGCTATTTCCTAGCAAGGAAGCGTCGCATTAACATTCATTTGAAGTGTATGCGATGTGTACATGACACATCGCAGTGAATATTATATATTATCATGAAACATAGAAATGAGAAGCGATATGGCGATTTAAGAAGCATTTGATCCCAATTGCTTCGATACGTAGACATCTGCAAACACTATTTCCTAGTAAGGAACTGTCGCATTCACATTCTTTTGAAGTGAATACGAGGTATACATAACACTCCACTATGAATATTATATATTATCATGGAACACAGATATGAGATGCGATATCGCGAACTAGCAAGCTTTAGAAATCCATTGCATCGATACCTAGACATCTGCAAACGCTATTTGCTAGCAAGGAAGTGTCGCATTTACATTCTTTTGAAGTGAATACGAGGTATACATAACACTCCACAATGAATATTATATGTTATCATGAAACATAGTAATGAGTAGCGATATGGCGATTTAAGAAGCATTAGAACTCTATTGCTTCGATACGTAGACATCTGCAAACGCTATTTCCTAGCAAGGAAGTGTCGCATTTACATTCATTTGAAGTGTATGCGATGTATACATGACACATCACAGTGAATATTATATATTATCATGAAACATAGAAATGAGAAGCGATATGGCGATTTAAGAAGCATTAGATCCCAATTGCTTCGATACGTAGACATCTGCAAACGCTATTTCCTAGCGATGAAGTGTCGCATTTACATTCTTTTGAAGTGAATACTAGGTATACATATCACTTCGCAATGAATATTATATCTTATCATGAAACATAGAAATGAGATGCGATATGGCGGTTTATGAAGCACTAGATGTCTATTGCTTCGATACGTAGACATCTGCCAACGCTACTTCCTATCAAGGAAGTGTCGCATTTACATTCATTTGAAGTGTATGCGAGGTATACATGACACTTCGCAGTGAATATTGTATATTGTCATGAAACATAGAAATGAGAAGCGATATGGCGATTTAAGAAGCATTAGATCCCTATTGCTTCGATACGTAGATATCTGCAAACGCTATTTCGTAGCAAGGAATTGTCGCATTCACATTCATTTGAAGTATAGACGAGATATACATAACACTGCACAATGAATATTATATCGTATCATGAAACACAGAAATGATATGCGATATGGCGATTTAAGAAGCACTAAAATTCTATTGATTCGATACGAAGACATCTGCAAACGCTACTTCCCAGCAAGGAAGTGTCGCATTTACATTCTTTTGAAGTGAATACTAGGTATACATATCACTTCGCAATGAATATTATATCTTATCATGAAACATAGAAATGAGATGCGATATGGCGATTTATGAAGCACTAGATGTCTATTGCTTCGATACGTAGACATCTGCCAACGCTACTTCCTATCAAGGAAGTGTCGCATTTACATTCATTTGAAGTGTATGCGAGGTATACATGACACTTCGCAGGGAATATTGTATATTGTCATGAAACATAGAAATGAGAAGCGATATGGCGATTTAAGAAGCATTTGATCCCAATTGCTTCCATACGTAGACATCTGCAAACACTATTTCCTAGTAAGGAACTGTCGCATTCACATTCTTTTGTAGTGAATACGAGGTATACATAACACTCCACAATGAATATTATATATTATCATGGAACACAGATATGAGATGCGATATCGCGAACTAGCAAGCATTAGAAATCCATTGCTTCGATACCTAGACATCTGCAAACGCTATTTCGTAGCAAGGAATTGTCGCATTCACATTCATTTGAAGTACAGACGAGATATACATAACACTGCACAATGAATATTATATCTTATCATGAAACACAGAAATGATATGCGATATGGCGATTTAAGAAGCATTAGAAGTCTATTGGTTCGATACGAAGACATCTGCAATCCATACTTTCTAGCAAGGAAGTGTCGCATTTACATTCTTTTGAAAGGAATACGAGGTATACATGACACTTCGCAATGAATGTTATATCTTATCATGAAACATAGATATGAGATGCGGTATGACGATTTAAGAAGCATTAGAACTCTATTGCTTCGATGCGTAGATATCTGCAAACGCTACTTCCTAGCAAGGAAGTGTCGCATTTACATTCTTTTGAAACAAATACGAGGTATACATAACACTGCACTGTGAATATTATATCTTATCATGAAACATAGAAATGAGATGCGATATCGCGTTTTGAGAAGCATTAGAACTCTACTGCTTCGATACGTAGACATGTGGAAACGCTATTTCCTAGCAAGGAAGTGTTCATTTACATTCTTTTGAAAGGAATACGAGGTATACATGACACTTCGCAATGAATATTATATCTTATCATGAAACATAGATATGAGATAAGATATGGCGATTTATGAAGCATTTGATGTCTATTACTTCGATACGTACACATCTGCAAACGCTATTTCCTAGCAAGAAATTGTAGCATTTACATTCTTTTGAAGTGAATAATAGGTATACATAACACTGCACAATGAATATTATATCATATCATGAAACATAGAAATGAGATGCGATATCGCGATTTAAGAAGAATTAGAACACAATTGCTTCGATACGTAGACGTCTGCAAACGCTACTTCCTAGCAAGGAAGTGTCGCATTTACATTCTTTTGAAAGGAATACGAGGTATACGTGACACTTCGCAATGAATGTTATATCTTATCATGAAACATAGGAATGAGATGCGATATGACGATTTAAGAAAAATTAGAACTCTATTGCTTCGATACGTAGACATCTGCAAACACTACTTCCCAGCAAGGAACTGTCGCATTCACATTCGTTTGAATTGTATGCGAGGAATACATGAAACTTCGCAATGAATATTATATATTATCATGAAACATAGATATGAGATGCGATATCGCGTATTAGCGAGCTTTAGAAATCTATTGCTTCGATACGTAGACATCTGCAAACGCTATTTCCTAGCAAGGAAGTGTCGCATTTACATTCATTTTAAGTGTATGCGAGGTATACATGACCCTTCGCAACGAATATTATATATTGTCATGAAACATAGAAATGAGATGCGATATCGCGTTTTGAGAAGCATTAGAACTCTACCGCCACGATACGTAGACAACTGCAAACGCTATTTCCTAGCAAGAAATTGTAGCATTTGCATTCTTTTGAAGTGAATAATAGGTATACATAACACTGCACAATGAGTATTATATCATATCATGAAACATAGAAATGAGATGCGATATCGCGATTTAAGAAGAATTAGTACACTATTGCTTCGATACGTAGACATCTGCAAACGCTACTTCCTAGCAAGGAAGTGTCGCATTTACATTCTTCTGAAAGGAATACGAGGTATACGTGACACTTCGCAATGAATATTAAATCTTATCATGAAACATAGGAATGAGATGCGATATGACGATTTAAGAAGCATTAGAACTCTATTGCTTCGATACGTAGACATCTGCCAACGATATTTCCTGGCAAGGAAGTGTCGCATTTACATTCTTTTGAAAGGAATGCGTGGTATACATGATAGTTCGCAATGAATATTATATCTTATCATGAAACATAGAAATGAGATGCGACATCGCGATTTAAGAAGCATTAGAACTTTATTGCTTCGATACGTAGACATCTGCCAACGCACTGTCCTAGCAAGGAAGTGTCGCGTTTACATTCTTTTGAAAGGAATACGAGGTATACGTTACACTTCGCAATGAATATTATATCCTATCATGAAACATAGAAATGAGATGCGATATCGCGATTTAAAAAGCATTAGAACACTATTTCTTCGGTACGTAGACATCTGCCAACGCTATTTCAAAGCAAGGAAGGGTCGCATTTACATTCCTTTGAAGTGAATACGAGGTATTCATAACACTGCACAATGAATATTATATCTTATCATGAAACATAGAAATGAGATGCGATATCGCGATTTAAGAAGCTCTAGAACTCTATTGCTTCGACACTAGATATGTGCAAACACTATTTCCTAGCAAGGAACTGTCGCATTCACATTCATTTGAAGTGTATGCGAGGTACACATGACACTTCGCAATGAATATTCGATCTTACCAGGAAACGTAGATATAAGATGCTATATGACAATTTAAGAAGCATTAGAACACTATTGCTTCGATACGTAGACATCTGCAAACGCTATTTCCTAGCAAGGAAGCGTCGCATTAACATTCATTTGAAGTGTATGCGATGTGTACATGACACATCGCAGTGAATATTATATATTATCATGAAACATAGAAATGAGAAGCGATATGGCGATTTAAGAAGCATTTGATCCCAATTGCTTCGATACGTAGACATCTGCAAACACTATTTCCTAGTAAGGAACTGTCGCATTCACATTCTTTTGAAGTGAATACGAGGTATACATAACACTCCACTATGAATATTATATATTATCATGGAACACAGATATGAGATGCGATATCGCGAACTAGCAAGCTTTAGAAATCCATTGCATCGATACCTAGACATCTGCAAACGCTATTTGCTAGCAAGGAAGTGTCGCATTTACATTCTTTTGAAGTGAATACGAGGTATACATAACACTCCACAATGAATATTATATGTTATCATGAAACATAGTAATGAGTAGCGATATGGCGATTTAAGAAGCATTAGAACTCTATTGCTTCGATACGTAGACATCTGCAAACGCTATTTCCTAGCAAGGAAGTGTCGCATTTACATTCATTTGAAGTGTATGCGATGTATACATGACACATCACAGTGAATATTATATATTATCATGAAACATAGAAATGAGAAGCGATATGGCGATTTAAGAAGCATTAGATCCCAATTGCTTCGATACGTAGACATCTGCAAACGCTATTTCCTAGCGATGAAGTGTCGCATTTACATTCTTTTGAAGTGAATACTAGGTATACATATCACTTCGCAATGAATATTATATCTTATCATGAAACATAGAAATGAGATGCGATATGGCGGTTTATGAAGCACTAGATGTCTATTGCTTCGATACGTAGACATCTGCCAACGCTATTTCCTATCAAGGAAGTGTCGCATTTACATTCATTTGAAGTGTATGCGAGGTATACATGACACTTCGCAGTGAATATTGTATATTGTCATGAAACATAGAAATGAGAAGCGATATGGCGATTTAAGAAGCATTAGATCCCTATTGCTTCGATACGTAGATATCTGCAAACGCTATTTCGTAGCAAGGAATTGTCGCATTCACATTCATTTGAAGTATAGACGAGATATACATAACACTGCACAATGAATATTATATCGTATCATGAAACACAGAAATGATATGCGATATGGCGATTTAAGAAGCACTAAAATTCTATTGATTCGATACGAAGACATCTGCAAACGCTACTTCCCAGCAAGGAAGTGTCGCATTTACATTCTTTTGAAGTGAATACTAGGTATACATATCACTTCGCAATGAATATTATATCTTATCATGAAACATAGAAATGAGATGCGATATGGCGATTTATGAAGCACTAGATGTCTATTGCTTCGATACGTAGACATCTGCCAACGCTACTTCCTATCAAGGAAGTGTCGCATTTACATTCATTTGAAGTGTATGCGAGGTATACATGACACTTCGCAGTGAATATTGTATATTGTCATGAAACATAGAAATGAGAAGCGATATGGCGATTTAAGAAGCATTAGATCCCTATTGCTTCGATACGTAGATATCTGCAAACGCTATTTCGTAGCAAGGAATTGTCGCATTCACATTCATTTGAAGTATAGACGAGATATACATAACACTGCACAATGAATATTATATCGTATCATGAAACACAGAAATGATATGCGATATGGCGATTTAAGAAGCACTAAAATTCTATTGATTCGATACGAAGACATCTGCAATCGCTACTTCCCAGCAAGGAAGTGTCGCATTTACATTCTTTTGAAGTGAATACTAGGTATACATATCACTTCGCAATGAATATTATATCTTATCATGAAACATAGAAATGAGATGCGATATGGCGATTTATGAAGCACTAGATGTCTATTGCTTCGATACGTAGACATCTGCCAACGCTACTTCCTATCAAGGAAGTGTCGCATTTACATTCATTTGAAGTGTATGCGAGGTATACATGACACTTCGCAGTGAATATTGAATATTGTCATGAAACATAGAAATGAGAAGCGATATGGCGATTTAAGAAGCATTTGATCCCAATTGCTTCCATACGTAGACATCTGCAAACACTATTTCCTAGTAAGGAACTGTCGCATTCACATTCTTTTGTAGTGAATACGAGGTATACATAACACTCCACAATGAATATTATATATTATCATGGAACACAGATATGAGATGCGATATCGCGAACTAGCAAGCATTAGAAATCCATTGCTTCGATACCTAGACATCTGCAAACGCTATTTCGTAGCAAGGAATTGTCGCATTCACATTCATTTGAAGTACAGACGAGATATACATAACACTGCACAATGAATATTATATCTTATCATGAAACAGAAATGATATGCGATATGGCGATTTAAGAAGCATTAGAAGTCTATTGGTTCGATACGAAGACATCTGCAATCCATACTTTCTAGCAAGGAAGTGTCGCATTTACATTCTTTTGAAAGGAATACGAGGTATACATGACACTTCGCAATGAATGTTATATCTTATCATGAAACATAGATATGAGATGCGGTATGACGATTTAAGAAGCATTAGAACTCTATTGCTTCGATGCGTAGATATCTGCAAACGCTACTTCCTAGCAAGGAAGTGTCGCATTTACATTCTTTTGAAACAAATACGAGGTATACATAACACTGCACTGTGAATATTATATCTTATCATGAAACATAGAAATGAGATGCGATATCGCGTTTTGAGAAGCATTAGAACTCTACTGCTTCGATACGTAGACATGTGGAAACGCTATTTCCTAGCAAGGAAGTGTTCATTTACATTCTTTTGAAAGGAATACGAGGTATACATGACACTTCGCAATGAATATTATATCTTATCATGAAACATAGATATGAGATAAGATATGGCGATTTATGAAGCATTTGATGTCTATTACTTCGATACGTACACATCTGCAAACGCTATTTCCTAGCAAGAGATTGTAGCATTTACATTCTTTTGAAGTGAATAATAGGTATACATAACACTGCACAATGAATATTATATCATATCATGAAACATAGAAATGAGATGCGATATCGCGATTTAAGAAGAATTAGAACACAATTGCTTCGATACGTAGACGTCTGCAAACGCTACTTCCTAGCAAGGAAGTGTCGCATTTACATTCTTTTGAAAGGAATACGAGGTATACGTGACACTTCGCAATGAATGTTATATCTTATCATGAAACATAGGAATGAGATGCGATATGACGATTTAAGAAAAATTAGAACTCTATTGCTTCGATACGTAGACATCTGCAAACACTACTTCCCAGCAAGGAACTGTCGCATTCACATTCGTTTGAATTGTATGCGAGGAATACATGAAACTTCGCAATGAATATTATATATTATCATGAAACATAGATATGAGATGCGATATCGCGTATTAGCGAGCTTTAGAAATCTATTGCTTCGATACGTAGACATCTGCAAACGCTATTTCCTAGCAAGGAAGTGTCGCATTTACATTCATTTTAAGTGTATGCGAGGTATACATGACCCTTCGCAACGAATATTATATATTGTCATGAAACATAGAAATGAGATGCGATATCGCGTTTTGAGAAGCATTAGAACTCTACCGCCACGATACGCAGACATCTGCAAACGCTATTTCCTAGCAAGGAAGTGTCGCATTTACATTCATTTGAAGTATAGATGAGATAAACATAGCACTCCACAATGACTATTATATCTTATCATGAAACATAGAGATGAGATGCGATATGGCGATTTAAGAAGCATTAGAACTCTACTGCTTCGATACGTAGACATCTGGAAACGCTATTTCCTAGCAAGGAAGTGTCGCATTTACATTCTTTTGAGAGGAATACGAGGTATACATGACACTCGCAATGAATATTATATCTTATCATGAAACATAGAAATGAGATAAGATATGGCGATTTATGAAGCATTTGATGTCTATTACTTCGATACGTAGACAACTGCAAACGCTATTTCCTAGCAAGAAATTGTAGCATTTGCATTCTTTTGAAGTGAATAATAGGTATACATAACACTGTACAATGAGTATTATATCATATCATGAAACATAGAAATGAGATGCGATATCGCGATTTATGAAGAATTAGTACACTATTGCTTCGAAAGGTAGACATCTGCAAACGCTACTTCCTAGCAAGGAAGTGTCGCATTTACATTCTTCTGAAAGGAATACGAGGTATACGTGACACTTCGCAATGAATATTAAATCTTATCATGAAACATAGGAATGAGATGCGATATGACGATTTAAGAAGCATTAGAACTCTATTGCTTCGGTACGTTGACATCTGCTAACGCTACTTCCTAGCAAGGAGGTGTCGCATTTACAGTCTTTTCAAGTGAATACGAGGAATACATAACACTGCACAATGAATATTATATCTTATCATGGAACATAGAAATGAGATGCGATGTCGCGATTTAAGAAGCATTAGAACACTATTGCTTCGATACGTGGACATGTGCAAACGCTATTTCCTAGCAAGGAAGTGTCGCATTTACATTCTTTTCAAGTGGATACGAGGTATACATAACACTGCACAATGAATATTATATCTTATCATGAAACATAGAAATGAGATGCGATATCGCGATTTAAGAAGCATTAGAACTTTATTGCTTCGATACGTAGACATCTGCCAACGCTCTTTCCTAGCAAGCAAGTGTCGCATTTACATTCGTTTGAAAGGAATACGAGGTATACGTTACACTTCGCAATGAATATTATATCTTATCACGAAACATAGAAATGAGATGCGATATCGCGATTTAAAAAGCATTAGAACACTATTTCTTCGGTACGTAGACATTTGCCAACGCTATTTCCTAGCAAGGAAGTGTTCATTTACATTCTTTTGAAAGGAATACGAGGTATACATGACACTTCGCAATGAATATTATATCTTATCATGAAACATAGATATGAGATAAGATATGGCGATTTATGAAGCATTTGATGTCTATTACTTCGATACGTACACATCTGCAAACGCTATTTCCTAGCAAGAAATTGTAGCATTTACATTCTTTTGAAGTGAATAATAGGTATACATAACACTGCACAATGAATATTATATCATATCATGAAACATAGAAATGAGATGCGATATCGCGATTTAAGAAGAATTAGAACACAATTGCTTCGATACGTAGACATCTGCAAACGCTACTTCCTAGCAAGGAAGTGTCGCATTTACATTCTTTTGAAAGGAATACGAGGTATACGTGACACTTCGCAATGAATGTTATATCTTATCATGAAACATAGGAATGAGATGCGATATGACGATTTAAGAAGAATTAGAACTCTATTGCTTCGATACGTAGACATCTGCAAACACTACTTCCCAGCAAGGAACTGTCGCATTCACATTCGTTTGAATTGTATGCGAGGAATACATGAAACTTCGCAATGAATATTATATATTATCATGAAACATAGATATGAGATGCGATATCGCGTATTAGCGAGCTTTAGAAATCTATTGCTTCGATACGTAGACATCTGCAAACGCTATTTCCTAGCAAGGAAGTGTCGCATTTACATTCATTTTAAGTGTATGCGAGGTATACATGACCCTTCGCAACGAATATTATATATTGTCATGAAACATAGAAATGAGATGCGATATCGCGTTTTGAGAAGCATTAGAACTCTACTGCTTCGATACGTAGACATCTGGAAACGCTATTTCCTAGCAAGGAAGTGTCGCATTTACATTCTTTTGAGAGGAATACGAGGTATACATGACACTTCGCAATGAATATTATATCTTATCATGAAACATAGAAATGAGATAAGATATGGCGATTTATGAAGCATTTGATGTCTATTACTTCGATACGTAGACAACTGCAAACGCTATTTCCTAGCAAGAAATTGTAGCATTTGCATTCTTTTGAAGTGAATAATAGGTATACATAACACTGTACAATGAGTATTATATCATATCATGAAACATAGAAATGAGATGCGATATCGCGATTTATGAAGAATTAGTACACTATTGCTTCGATACGTAGACATCTGCTAACGCTACTTCCTAGCAAGGAGGTGTCGCATTTACATTCGTTTGAAAGGAATACGAGGTATACGTTACACTTCGCAATGAATATTATATCTTATCACGAAACATAGAAATGAGATGCGATATCGCGATTTAAAAAGCATTAGAACACTATTTCTTCGGTACGTAGACATCTGCCAACGCTATTTCCAAGCATGGAAGTGTCGCATTTACATTCTTTTGAAGTGAATACGAGGTATTCGTAACACTGCACAATGAATATTATATCTTATCGTGAAACGCAGGAATGAGATGCGATATCGCTTTTTGAGAAGCATTAGAACTCTATTGCTTCGATACGTAGACATCGGCCAACGTTATTCCTTAGCAAGGAAGTGTCGCATTTACATTCTTTTGAAAGGAATGCGTGGTATACATGATAGTTCGCAATGAATATTATATCATATCATGAAACATAGAAATGAGATGCGATATGACGATTTAAGAAGCATTAGAACTCTATTGCTTCGGTACGTAGACATCTGTTAACGCTACTTCCTAGCAAGGAAGTGTCGCATTTACAGTCTTTTCAAGTGAATACGAGGAATACATAACACTGCACAATGAATATTATATCTTATCATGAAAGATAGAAATGAGATGCGATATCGCGATTTAAGAAGCATTAGAACACTATTGCTTCGATACGTAGACGTCTGCAAACGCTACTTCCTAGCAAGGAAGTGTCGCATTTACATTCTTTTGAAAGGAATACGAGGTATACGTGACACTTCGCAATGAATGTTATATCTTATCATGAAACATAGGAATGAGATGCGATATGACGATTTAAGAAAAATTAGAACTCTATTGCTTCGATACGTAGACATCTGCAAACACTACTTCCCAGCAAGGAACTGTCGCATTCACATTCGTTTGAATTGTATGCGAGGAATACATGAAACTTCGCAATGAATATTATATATTATCATGAAACATAGATATGAGATGCGATATCGCGTATTAGCGAGCTTTAGAAATCTATTGCTTCGATACGTAGACATCTGCAAACGCTATTTCCTAGCAAGGAAGTGTCGCATTTACATTCATTTTAAGTGTATGCGAGGTATACATGACCCTTCGCAACGAATATTATATATTGTCATGAAACATAGAAATGAGATGCGATATCGCGTTTTGAGAAGCATTAGAACTCTACCGCCACGATACGCAGACATCTGCAAACGCTATTTCCTAGCAAGGAAGTGTCGCATTTACATTCATTTGAAGTATAGATGAGATAAACATAGCACTCCACAATGAATATTATATCCTATCATGAAACATAGAAATGAGATGCGATATGGCGATTTAAGAAGCATTAGAACTCTACTGCTTCGATACGTAGACATCTGGAAACGCTATTTCCTAGCAAGGAAGTGTCGCATTTACATTCTTTTGAGAGGAATACGAGGTATACATGACACTTCGCAATGAATATTATATCTTATCATGAAACATAGAAATGAGATAGGATATGGCGATTTATGAAGCATTTGATGTCTATTACTTCGATACGTAGACAACTGCAAACGCTATTTCCTAGCAAGAAATTGTAGCATTTGCATTCTTTTGAAGTGAATAATAGGTATACATAACACTGTACAATGAGTATTATATCATATCATGAAACATAGAAATGAGATGCGATATCGCGATTTATGAAGAATTAGTACACTATTGCTTCGATACGTAGACATCTGCAAACGCTACTTCCTAGCAAGGAAGTGTCGCATTTACATTCTTCTGAAAGGAATACGAGGTATACGTGACACTTCGCAATGAATATTAAATCTTATCATGAAACATAGGAATGAGATGCGATATGACGATTTAAGAAGCATTAGAACTCTATTGCTTCGGTACGTTGACATCTGCTAACGCTACTTCCTAGCAAGGAGGTGTCGCATTTACAGTCTTTTCAAGTGAATACGAGGAATACATAACACTGCACAATGAATATTATATCTTATCATGGAACAAAGAAATGAGATGCGATGTCGCGATTTAAGAAGCATTAGAACACTATTGCTTCGATACGTGGACATGTGCAAACGCTATTTCCTAGCAAGGAAGTGTCGCATTTACATTCTTTTCAAGTGGATACGAGGTATACATAACACTGCACAATGAATATTATATCTTATCATGAAACATAGAAATGAGATGCGATATCGCGATTTAAGAAGCATTAGAACTTTATTGCTTCGATACGTAGACATCTGCCAACGCTCTTTCCTAGCAAGCAAGTGTCGCATTTACATTCGTTTGAAAGGAATACGAGGTATACGTTACACTTCGCAATGAATATTATATCTTATCACGAAACATAGAAATGAGATGCGATATCGCGATTTAAAAAGCATTAGAACACTATTTCTTCGGTACGTAGACATTTGCCAACGCTATTTCCTAGCAAGGAAGTGTTCATTTACATTCTTTTGAAAGGAATACGAGGTATACATGACACTTCGCAATGAATATTATATCTTATCATGAAACATAGATATGAGATAAGATATGGCGATTTATGAAGCATTTGATGTCTATTACTTCGATACGTACACATCTGCAAACGCTATTTCCTAGCAAGAAATTGTAGCATTTACATTCTTTTGAAGTGAATAATAGGTATACATAACACTGCACAATGAATATTATATCATATCATGAAACATAGAAATGAGATGCGATATCGCGATTTAAGAAGAATTAGAACACAATTGCTTCGATACGTAGACATCTGCAAACGCCACTTCCTAGCAAGGAAGTGTCGCGTTTACATTCTTTTGAAAGGAATACGAGGTATACATGACACTTCGCAATGAATATTATATCTTATCATGAAACATAGAAATGAGATGCGATATCGCGATTTAAGAAGCATCAGAACTCTATTGCTTCGATACGTACACATCTGAAAACGCTATTTCCTAGCAAGGAAGTGTCGCATTTACATTCTTTTGTGGTGAATACGAGGTATACATAACACTGCACAATGAATATTGTATCTTATCATGAAATATAGAAATGAGATGCGATATAGCGATTTAAGAAGCATTAGAAATCTATTGCTTCGATACGTAGACATCTGCAAACGCTATTTCCTAGCAAGGATGTGTCGCATTTACATTCTTTTGAAAGGAGTACGAGGTATACATGACACTTCGCAGTGAATATTATATCTTGTCATGAAACGTAGATATGAGATGCGTTATCGCGAATTAGCAAGCTTTAGAAATCTATTTCTTCGATACGTAGACATCTGCAAACGCTATTGCCTAGCAAGGAAGTGTCGCATTTACATTCTTTTGAAAGGAATGCGTGGTATACATGATAGTTCGCAATGAATATTATATCTTATCATGAAACATAGAAATGAGATGCGATATCGCGATTTAAGAAGCATTAGAACTTTATTGCTTCGATACGTAGACATCTGCCAACGCACTTTCCTAGCAAGGAAGTGTCGCGTTTACATTCTTTTGAAAGGAATACGAGGTATACGTTACACTTCGCAATGAATATTATATCTTATCATGAAACATAGAAATGAGATGCGATATCGCGATTTAAAAAGCATTAGAACACTATTTCTTCGGTACGTAGACATCTGCCAACGCTATTTCCAAGCATGGAAGTGTCGCATTTACATTCTTTTGAAGTGAATACGAGGTATTCGTAACACTGCACAATGAATATTATATCTTATCGTGAAACGCAGGAATGAGATGCGATATCGCTTTTTGAGAAGCATTAGAACTCTATTGCTTCGATACGTAGACATCTGCCAACGCTATTCCTTAGCAAGGAAGTGTCGCATTTACATTCTTTTGAAAGGAATGCGTGGTATACATGATAGTTCGCAATGAATATTATATCATATCATGAAACATAGAAATGAGATGCGATATGACGATTTAAGAAGCATTAGAACTCTATTGCTTCGGTACGTAGACATCTGTTAACGCTACTTCCTAGCAAGGAAGTGTCGCATTTACAGTCTTTTCAAGTGAATACGAGGAATACATAACACTGCACAATGAATATTATATCTTATCATGAAAGATAGAAATGAGATGCGATATCGCGATTTAAGAAGCATTAGAACACTATTACCTCGATACGTAGACATCTGCAAACGCTACTTCCTAGCAAGGAAGTGTAGCATTTATGTTCATTTGAAGTGTATGCGAGGTATACATGACACTTCGCAGTGAATATTATATATTATCATGAAACATAGAAATGAGAAGCGACATGACGATTTATGAAGCATTAGAACTCTATTGCTTCGATTGTCACGTCCCGAGGTGCGGTTGCGCTCGCAACGGTGGCACAAAGTCGTAACCGTTCCCGAAAATAACGCGAATTGCGTCCGGACCGGGTTCGTTGGCGTTTCGGACTCGATAAAACGGTAATTAACACTAAACTTACCTTGCGAAGACTTGATTCCGCTGTCTGATTTCTCTTTCTAGGTACCTGGAGCGCCTTGGATCCGCAACCGGGATGGCGGCGGCGTACGGCTGGAACGGAGGTACGGGTCGTGCGGCGAAGGAAACCTCCTTCACAGGTACCAGGACTCGAACGCAGGAAATTGAATATTCTGGTGCATCACCCACGTATTCCCGAGCGAGACGACGAATAAACTCTCTCCTCCCCGCGCGTCGTGTACGCTTTGTCGGAGGTGCAAGGCTCGTCGAGAATACTTGAACTTCGGTCGAGTACGGCGCGGCTAAGCGTTGGTTCGCTCTAGCTTACCGGGATCAACCTGGGCGCAAGATATTCTGTATACGGTAGAAGTGAGGATGGAGCAACTAAGCGCTGGTTCGCTCTAGTCGTCGAGCCTCAAGACTATCGCAGATGAGATATAGAAATAGAATAATCGCGAGCGTACCCGTGGAGTAGAATTAAGGAATTGTATTTGGACTCGAATAAAGATACTTTGAATCTGGTAAAAATAAACTATATTCTATGATTTCACTATACTAAATACACTTGACTAAGTTCTAAGTTACTGACTAGCGATTACAATGAGAATTAGAAATAGTATAAAGTATCGAATGGACTCCGCTATGGGAGTATGGATAGAGACGAATGCATTAGAGCTAATTGCTCGTTGCGAATGAGCCTATTGCTCGGATCGGAAGTGCATCGTTCGGATGCTGGATTAGAACTCCTCGGTTCGGAGATGAGATATGAACTCTCCAGTTCGGAGATGAGATTGGAACTCTCCGGTTCGGAGATGAGACGCGAACTCACTCTCGGATCTCGCGTCCGCGACCTCCTCGGGTCGCGCGGCGCGCGAGTCGCTGGGCCCTCGCGGTGGGGCGGACGGTCGGAGTAGGGCGGCCGCTCGGCCCTCGTGGTGGGGCGGCCGTTCGGAGTGGGGCGCGGCCCGCGTTAAGCGTCAGCCGCGAGCGTCGAGTGTGCGCGCGAGTGCACGGAACATAGCCGTGCATGAATGAAATATATACATATATTCACTTAAATCTAGGTGTGTGTTGGTGTGTATGTACATATATGAGTAGTGTGCTTATTCTAATCCCACATGTACGAGAAGTACGTATAGGGCTTCGTGATCGCTGGGGATTCGACCCAGTATGTGTCGGAGAGCTCCTCGCCCTCGTAATACGGGGTGAAGTCCTCCCCCTCGTGTGTGGAGATCGCGCGTGGGCGCGGCATGCTGCATCCTTCTTCCCTCTCGTACCTTTGTCTCCTTCTGTAGGGACGGCGAGTCGGCGGGTGGCCCGTGTGCAGGGGCTCCGGATACGGATGCTGGGGATGATGAGTTGGACGCCGGAGGGTGGCAGGCGGTACGCCTGACGTTACACCACCCCCCTTGGAAAAAGAATCTCGGCCATGCCGAGATCTCTTGTCTGTTGGGTAGATTTCGGGATGCTGGATCCTTCTCTTGGTCCTGTCGGCTGGATGCTGCGGAATCTGAGGTTTTTCGCCTGGTTGATCCTGGCGATAACGTTTGGAGATTGGACCGTGACTGCGGGCTTCCTTCGGATTGCAGGCACTTTCGTCGCTTTCACTTTCAGCGTTCGTTTGAATGTCACTGCTCTCACTGACTTCATTTTCAGTTTTTCGCACTTTTCTTTCACTAGCATCCACACTCTGCATACTATGCATTCGTTTACAAATTTTGATTTTGTTCGTATGAACAATTTTATGGCGCCCTTTCACATTCAGCTTAACATTACAATTGCCCAAAATTTCGAGGATACGGTACGGTCCAGAATACTGTGCCTGGAACTTATGTTTGTTTGGCTCTTTTAAAAGATAGACCCATTGGCCTACCTCGAAGTTTTGGACATTGAGATTTCGGTCATAATAATATTTGGAACGGCGTTTCGCATTGTCTAGATTGGCTTTAGCCAAATCCTGAGATTTCGAGATTTTCTCCTGAAGTTGTATAAGATAGTCGCTATAGGTTTCGTTATCAGAGCTGTCCTGAAAAGGAGTGGCTGACGGCGTCCTAGCTATCCTGCCGAACACTAGTTCGTGTGGGGTGTATAATGTACCCTCGTGCACACTGGTGTTGTATGAAAACATTGCATACGGTAACCAATTCACCCAATCGTTACTCGACTCTATGTAATGCTTCAGATATTCGGCCAGGACGTGGTGAGATCGTTCAACGGACCCGTTTGTTTGTGGATGGAACGCAGTGGACTTGTATTGCTTAATACGGAATTTGATTGCTATGGCTTTAATCAAGCTATTTATAAAGTTCGAACCTTGGTCCGTGAGTATGCCTTTCGGGCATCCGTACTTACAAATGAATTCTTTTATTAAAGCTTCGGCAATGTCTACTGCGGTGGTGGTTTTGAGAGGAACTGCGACTGAGTATTTAGTGAGGAGATCTTGGATCGTGAGGATACTTGTATAACCGTCGGAAGTTTCGGGAAGAGGACCCATTACGTCCATTGAAATCTTATCGAATGCCCTGCCAGGGGTGTCGGTTAAAGTGAGAGGTTGTCTGGTCTTTACCCGGACCAGTTTCTCTGTCTGACAACTTTTACATTTGCCAATATATTCTTGTATTTGTGTTTTCATGTTTGGCCAAAAGTATTGTTGTCTGATGCGAGAATAAGTTTTATTAACCCCTTTGTGACCTCCCACAGGGGAGTCGTGGTTTTCTCTTATTATTTTCAGTCGCTCTTCGACCGAAGGGGTTTTAATGAGGCCCTGGCAGACCGTAATCTGGACAGTTGTTTCATAAAACAGGTCCTGAAGGATTTTCTGGATTCGGGACCAGGATACGGAGTCTAGATAGGTTTGTGCGATACTAAATGTTTGTAATTGTAATTCGTTTACAACGTCGCACAAGGATCTGAATGTTTCTATTACGGTCTGGAAATTGATTGATCTGGTGGAATGTTCGATGATTGGAAGCTGGATTTGGAATTCGTTTCCGATTTGTATGACTTTGGCTTTGGTAAGAACGTGATTTTTGTTTGGAAGGAATTTTTCAGCGTTCGCTAGATCTTTGGCGCCCGTGTCATAGGGGTGCCCAGATTGCGTGACGAAGACAACTACATTGTCTCGTCGCGTTGATAATGCGTCACGGCTGAAATTAAATAGGGGTTCGCGTCGGAAAAATTCATTTGGAGCAGGAGTATAGAAGTCGGTGCTGTCGCTGGCGACTTGCGGAGGTGGTGCTGTGTTGGTACGGAAGGACGTGCCTGGAGTCGGTAATTCAGGTTCTGATGTTACCGGAGTAGGAGGAGGCGCTAGTGTGGTATACTTTTTACGGGTTTCCGGAGGCACATCGAAGATGTCGTCCTCCGAGTTTTCTGAATACGAGAGCGGAAAAATTTGAGCGGGATTCCGCGACAATGCGTCCGCATTAAGGTTCGTTTTTCCACTTTTATAGACCATCTCGTAGTCAAATTCCGCTAACTTAAGCCTCCACCGTACGAGTCTACTTGACGGGTCCTTGACCGAATTCATCCACACTAACGGTCGATGGTCGGTAACGAGTTTGAATTGGTTACCGTATATGTATGGACGAAAGTAATGGACGGCGTAGACAATCGCCAGACACTCCTTCTCGATCGTGGAGTAGTTTTTCTCCGCAGCGTTTAACAGTCGCGACGTGTACGCGATTGGCAAGTCGCGGCCTATTGGTCCTTGACTCAAGATAGCACCAATAGCTTCGGCGGACGCGTCGGTCGTTATCACGAATGGTTGTTTGAAGTTGGGGTACTGCAAGATAGGCGCTTCGCATAGGCAATCTCGGAGTTTGACGAATGAATTCTCTTGCTCGTTACGCCATACAAAGGGCGCGTCTTTTTTTAACAAATTTGTAAGTGGCTTAGCAATATTAGAAAAATTTGCGATGAACCGCCTGTAGTATCCCGCGAGCCCGAGGAATTGTTTGATCTGTTTCGCGTTGCGCGGGCGCGGAAAATTTTTGACGGCGCTAATTTTCGCAGGGTCAGGTTTTACACCGTGCTCACTGATAATATGACCCAAATAGCTTACTTCTCTCCTCAAGAATTCGCACTTATCCGGCTGCAATACTAAGTTAGCTTCTTTGAGCCGTTGAGTTAATTTATCGAATTTAAGTCGATGTTCTTGAAGAGAGCTAGCGTAGATAACAATGTCGTCCAAATAGACGAAAATTTCGTTCCCCTGGAGACCGGACAGGACATTGTCCATAAGTCGTTGGAACGTCGCTGGCGCATTTTTTAATCCGAATGGCATTCTTTTAAATTCATAATGCCCGTGAGGCGTCGAAAAAGCGGTTTTGGGAGCATCGGCGGGCTCCATTGGGATCTGGTGAAATCCGCTCGCGAGATCGAATGTACTAAAATACTTCGCGCTCCCGAGCTGATCAAGTATCTCGGTAATGCAAGGGAGGGGATAGGCATCGGCGACAGATTTCTCATTGAGTGCGCGGTAGTCGATGACGACGCGCCATTGCTTGTTGCCCAAGGAGTCCGGTTTCTTTGGGACAACCCACAATGGCGAATTATATGGTGATTTTGACGGAGAGATGACACCATTTTGTAAAAATTTGTCGACTTGTCGTCGAATCTCCTCCTTATGAGCTGGTGGGAAACGGTATTGTTTCACATTGACGGGGCGGTCGTCGACGGTTGGAATCTTGTGCGTGGTTGCTGACGTATGCCCTAATTTGTCCCCCTCAATGTGAAAAAGCTCCTGCGTGCTTTGAACGAGACGGACGACGTGCTCTCTTTCCTCTGCGTTGAGGTGGTCGAGACGGAGGAGACTAAGAATTCGATCTAAGCGAGATTTCGAAAGGTTGGCGGATTTCGATGTTGGTTTTAACGGCGCCTGTTGTACATTATTTTTAACCGCCTGAGCATAGGAGATTTGCTGAGTATTCGCGATTTTGCAACGCGAAGGAGGAGTTTCGAGTGTCGAATATGGTGTCTGACTCGAGAAAGAAATAGAAGTTTTCCCTTTTTGGGATGAGCCGATCGGTACGGCGGATACGTTAGATTTAGTAGATTTAGAAAAAACCGGATACAGCGACGGACTATCCTCCTCGTGGAGGGGAGTCATGATTTGCGCGGGCTCAAGTACGATTTCTGGTAACGCGATTTCGACGGCGCGGTCGGATGAATTAATTATTCGAGTTACCGCTTTGCCCCGAATTACTCTGACGAGAGCGTTTCCGAAAAATATACCCGGTGCAAGATCGATACGGGGAATTATACCTTCCGCGAGGTTCGAATTAACTACGCGGACCTTGATACCGATATTTGATCTCGGCGGAATGGAGATACGGTCTCCTGACTTCGGAGAAGCTGCTTTGTCTTGCGTTCGAAGCTTCGATTTCGTTGCTGCATCGCGTTTCAGCGGAGGCGATGATTTACGCGGCGGGCGCGGCGGCGGAGGGGGAATAGATTCCGTGCGCGGCGCTTGTTTACGTTTCGGCGATAGGAGAGGCTTTATTTTCGAGTCCGGTGACGGTTCCTCGAGTGTTTCGATATCGTCTTCGAAAGGAATTCTCTTACCATTCCATTTGATTATTTTATTTGGAAAAGAGATTTCTGCGTCCATACAGAACCCGGAGCCGAGGATCCCGCTTGGTTTAAGGGGAAAATCATCCTCGACCACATTAAAAGGGACGACGCGACCGAAAATGACAAGATTCACCGTCCCTAAGGTTGCGGTTTTGCCATCGGTTACCCCTGTTATTATTACGATCTCGGACTTATCGATTCGCGCGGATGCTTTTAGAGCCGAACGTTTTATAATATTTATTTCCGCCCCAGTGTCCACCATGAAGCGAGTTGGTGAAATTAGAAGATCGGATTTTAGAATTACGTTTGGCGTGCTAGTTTTTCCGGTTATGTTTATCGCGGCGTTTCGTCGATTTCCGCGTTGGAGTTGTTCGCGGCGAGAGGACGGACTTGGTGCGCGGCCTCGCCACCTGTCTCGCGGCGGGTGCGGAGGCCATTGTCGTTTCCCGAATTTTTATTTACCGCGTTGTTGTACTGCCTTTTTCGGCACTCGCCTATTTCGTGCCCCGGGGTCTTGCAATAGCGACAAAATTTGGGCGCGTCCCTGGCTACGATTTGTCTCGGTTGTTCGTACGCGGGGCCTCGAGTAGGAGGCGGTACGTCCCTGGATCGCAAGTAAGCGTCACGGTATTCCTGCGGTCGGTACGGCGATGGCGGTCTGAGCCGACACTCGGTCGCGTAATGTCCGATATTATTACATTTTCGGCAAATAACTTCGGCTGGTTTTTCGCGCGATTCTGGTCGCGCGACACGCGATCTACCTAGCCGGTTGCAATCACGTTCGTGCATTTGATAGAGCTCCCGCGCTCGAGCGAACGTTTCTCGCAATGTACCGAATGAACTTATAGTCATTTGCATTCGAATTTCCGGAATGAGACCGTCTTTAAAACATTGTAGGGTGAGCGCGTCTACGTCATCGAGCGATTCCGGTGTGTCTCGTCGAGCAAGCCTTTCGCAATCAATTATAGCGGTTCTAAGATCTTTTACTCGACCGATGTAATCTAGAATGTGCTCGTTCGCGCGCATAAATATATTGGCAAGTTCACCCCGATAATGATGAGCTGATTTTACGGAGCAAAATGTGCTGCGAAGAACGTCCGTTAATTCGAGTATTGTGTAACACGGCTCGTCTTCTAGCGCGGCGTAGGCACGACCCTTGAGTTTTCCCTTAAGCAGGCGTGTGAAGGTTCGCTCGCACCCATTAGGGATAAGCTCATAAGCGCGTTTACACGCTCGGGTAAACTGAAGAATGGGAATGTTCTGACCGTCGAATGTCGGCACGGCTTCGAGGGCCTGCTTAAGCGATAGCTCGTCGTGTTGCGAACTATTTGTATTGAAATCAGAGCTCGAATTATGTGCGGAAAGCGGATTTCCCCGAGGAATATCCAGCGAAACGGTATCGTCGCGCGTTAAATCAGGCGTTCTGCGAATAGATTCTAATTCACGACGTAAAATTTCTATTTGCTGGAGCAACGCGGCATTACTCGGATCGGTCGCTTTCGTAATTTTCGCGGAAGTATTTGGTTGCGCGGTACTAGGAAGAGGCTCGGCGATAGCGTCTTGGAAATCAAGCGTTCTGCTAGTGCGTTTTTCGCGTTCGGAATCGGCCATCGCGGCGGCTCGCTGTGTCTGCTGGCGCGTTTTTGTCGGAGTCCGGGTTGCCATATCTAGTTTCGCGGTTCCTTTCGGCGGAATTTCCGGAGGAAACGCGTGGCTATCCCACCGCTGTCACCAAAAATAACTTTCGTGTCACGTCCCGAGGTGCGGTTGCGCTCGCAACGGTGGCACAAAGTCGTAACCGTTCCCGAAAATAACGCGAATTGCGTCCGGACCGGGTTCGTTGGCGTTTCGGACTCGATAAAACGGTAATTAACACTAAACTTACCTTGCGAAGACTTGATTCCGCTGTCTGATTTCTCTTTCTAGGTACCTGGAGCGCCTTGGATCCGCAACCGGGATGGCGGCGGCGTACGGCTGGAACGGAGGTACGGGTCGTGCGGCGAAGGAAACCTCCTTCACAGGTACCAGGACTCGAACGCAGGAAATTGAATATTCTGGTGCATCACCCACGTATTCCCGAGCGAGACGACGAATAAACTCTCTCCTCCCCGCGCGTCGTGTACGCTTTGTCGGAGGTGCAAGGCTCGTCGAGAATACTTGAACTTCGGTCGAGTACGGCGCGGCTAAGCGTTGGTTCGCTCTAGCTTACCGGGATCAACCTGGGCGCAAGATATTCTGTATACGGTAGAAGTGAGGATGGAGCAACTAAGCGCTGGTTCGCTCTAGTCGTCGAGCCTCAAGACTATCGCAGATGAGATATAGAAATAGAATAATCGCGAGCGTACCCGTGGAGTAGAATTAAGGAATTGTATTTGGACTCGAATAAAGATACTTTGAATCTGGTAAAAATAAACTATATTCTATGATTTCACTATACTAAATACACTTGACTAAGTTCTAAGTTACTGACTAGCGATTACAATGAGAATTAGAAATAGTATAAAGTATCGAATGGACTCCGCTATGGGAGTATGGATAGAGACGAATGCATTAGAGCTAATTGCTCGTTGCGAATGAGCCTATTGCTCGGATCGGAAGTGCATCGTTCGGATGCTGGATTAGAACTCCTCGGTTCGGAGATGAGATATGAACTCTCCAGTTCGGAGATGAGATTGGAACTCTCCGGTTCGGAGATGAGACGCGAACTCACTCTCGGATCTCGCGTCCGCGACCTCCTCGGGTCGCGCGGCGCGCGAGTCGCTGGGCCCTCGCGGTGGGGCGGACGGTCGGAGTAGGGCGGCCGCTCGGCCCTCGTGGTGGGGCGGCCGTTCGGAGTGGGGCGCGGCCCGCGTTAAGCGTCAGCCGCGAGCGTCGAGTGTGCGCGCGAGTGCACGGAACATAGCCGTGCATGAATGAAATATATACATATATTCACTTAAATCTAGGTGTGTGTTGGTGTGTATGTACATATATGAGTAGTGTGCTTATTCTAATCCCACATGTACGAGAAGTACGTATAGGGCTTCGTGATCGCTGGGGATTCGACCCAGTATGTGTCGGAGAGCTCCTCGCCCTCGTAATACGGGGTGAAGTCCTCCCCCTCGTGTGTGGAGATCGCGCGTGGGCGCGGCATGCTGCATCCTTCTTCCCTCTCGTACCTTTGTCTCCTTCTGTAGGGACGGCGAGTCGGCGGGTGGCCCGTGTGCAGGGGCTCCGGATACGGATGCTGGGGATGATGAGTTGGACGCCGGAGGGTGGCAGGCGGTACGCCTGACGTTACACGATACGTAGACATCTGCAAACGCTACTTCCTAGCAAGGAAGTGTCGCATTTACATTCTTTTGTAAGGAATACGAGGTATACATGACACTTCGCAATGAATATTATATCTTATCATGAAACGTAGATATGAGATGCGATATGACGATTTAAGAAGCATTAGAACTCTATTGCTTCGATACGTAGACATCTGCAAACGCCACTTCCTAGCAAGGAAGTGTCGCGTTTACATTCTTTTGAAAGGAATACGAGGTATACATGACACTTCGCAATGAATATTATATCTTATCATGAAACATAGAAATGAGATGCGATATCGCGATTTAAGAAGCATCAGAACTCTATTGCTTCGATACGTACACATCTGAAAACGCTATTTCCTAGCAAGGAAGTGTCGCATTTACATTCTTTTGTGGTGAATACGAGGTATACATAACACTGCACAATGAATATTGTATCTTATCATGAAATATAGAAATGAGATGCGATATAGCGATTTAAGAAGCATTAGAAATCTATTGCTTCGATACGTAGACATCTGCAAACGCTATTTCCTAGCAAGGATGTGTCGCATTTACATTCTTTTGAAAGGAGTACGAGGTATACATGACACTTCGCAGTGAATATTATATCTTGTCATGAAACGTAGATATGAGATGCGTTATCGCGAATTAGCAAGCTTTAGAAATCTATTTCTTCGATACGTAGACACCTGCAAACGCTATTGCCTAGCAAGGAAGTGTCGCATTTACATTCTTTTGAAGTGAATACGAAATATTCATAACACTGCACAATGAGTATCGTATATTATCATGAAACATAGTAATGAGTAGCGATATCGGGTTTTGAGAAGCATTAGAGCTCTAATGCTACGATACGTAGACATCTGCAAACGCTATTTCCTGGCAAGGAAGTGTCACATTTACAGTCTTTTCAAGTGAATACGAGGAATACATAACACTGCACAATGAATATTATATCTTATCATGAAACGCAGGAATGAGATGCGATATCACTTTTTGAGAAGCATTAGAACTCTATTGCTTCGATACGTAGACATCGGCCAACGCTATTTCGTAGCAAGGAAGTGTCGCATTTACATTCTTTTGAAAGGAATGCGTCGTATACATGATAGTTCGGAATGAATATTATACCTTATCATGAAACATAGAAATGAAATGCGATATGACGATTTAAGAAGCATTAGAACTCTATTGCTTCGGTACGTAGACATCTGCTAACGCTACTTCCTAGCAAGGAAGTGTCACATTTACAGTCTTTCCAAGTGAATACGAGGAATACATAACACTGCACAATGAATATTATATCTTATCATGAAACATAGAAATGAGATGCGATATCGCGATTATGAGTCATTAGAACACTATTGCTTCGATACGTGGACATCTGCAAACGCTATTTCCTAGCAAGGAAGTGTCGCGTTAACATTCTTTTCAAATGGATACGAGGTATACATAACACTGCACAATGAATATTATATCATATCACGAAACATAGGAATGAGATGCGATATCGCGATTTAAGAAGCATTAGAGCTCTATTTCTTCGACACGGAGACATCTGCAAACGCTATTTCCTAGCAAGGTATTGTCGCATTTGCTTTCTTTTGATGTGAATACGAGGAGTACATAACACTGCACATTGAATATTATATCTTATCATGAAACATAGGAATGAGATGCGATATCGCTTTTTGAGAAGCATTAGAACTCTATTGCTTCGATACGTAGACATCTGCCAACGCTCTTTCCTAGCAAGGAAGTGTCGCATTTACATTCTTTTGAAAGGAAAACGAGGTATAAATGACACTTCGCTATGAATATTATATCTTATCATGAAACGTAGATATGAGATGCGGTATGACTATTTAAGAAGCATTAGAATACTATTGCTTCGATACGTAGACATCTGCAAACGCTATTTCCACGCAAGGAAGTGTCGCATTTACATTCTTTTGAAGTGAATACGAGGTATTCATAACACTGCACAATGTACATTATATCTTATCATGAAACATAGAAATGAGATGCGATATCGCGATTTAAGAAGCTTTAGAACTCTATTGCTTCGATACGTAGATATCTGCAAACACTAATTCCTAGCAAGGAACTGTCGCATTCACATTCATTTGAAGTGTTTGCGAGGTATACATGACACTTCGCAATGAATATTATATATTATTATGAAACATAGGAATGAGATGCGATATCGCTTTTTGAGAAGCATTAGAACTCTATTGCTTCGATACGTAGACATCTGCCAACGCTATTCCCTAGCAAGGAAGTGTCGCATTTACATTCTTTTGAAAGGAATGCGTGGTATACATGATAGTTCGCAATGAATATTATATCTTATCATGAAACATAAAAATGAGATGCGATATGACGATTTAAGAAGCATTAGAACTCTATTGCTTTGGTACGTAGACATCTGCTAACGCTACTTCCTAGCAAGGAAGTGTCGCATTTACAGTCATTTCAAGTGAATACGAGGAATACATAACACTGCACAATGAATATTATATCTTATCATGAAACATAGAAATGAGATGCGATATCGCGATTTAAGAAGCATTAGAACACTATTGCTTCGATACGTAGACATCTGCGAACGCTGTTTCCTAGCAAGGAAGTATCGCATTTACTTTCTCCTGAAGTAAATACGAGGTATACATAACACTCCACGATGAATATTATATATTATCATGAAACATAGTAATGAGTAGCGATATCGCGAATTTTCAAGCTTTGGAACTCTATTGCTTCGATACGTAGACATCTGCAAGCGCTATTTCGTAGCAAGGAAGTGTCGCATTTACATTGATTTGAAGTGAATACCAGGTTAGCATGACACTTCCCAATGAATATTATATCTTATCATGAAACATAGAAATGAGATGCGATATCATGTTTTACGAAGATTTAGAACTCTATTGCTTCGATACGTAGACATCTGCAAACGATATTTCCTAGGAAGGAAGTGTCGCAATTACATTCATTTGAAGTGTATGCGAGGTATACATGACACTTCGCAATGAATATTATATATTATCATGAAACATAGTAATGAGTAGCGATATCGCGTTTTGAGAAGCATTAGAACACTCATGCTACGATATGTAGACATCTGCAAACGCTACTTCCTGGCAAGGAAGTGTAGCATTTACATTCTTTCGAAGTGAATACGGGGTATACATAACAATTCACAATGAATATTATATCTTATCGTGAAACATAGAAAAGAGATGCGATATCCCGTTAGAAGGAGCATTAGAACCCTACTGCTACGATACGTAGACATCTGCAATCGCTATTTCCTAGCAAGGAAGTGTCGCATTTACATTCTTTTGAAGTGAATACGATATATACGTGACACTTTGCAATGAATATTATATCTGATTATGAAACATAGAAATGGGATGCGATATCGCGTTTTAAGAAGCATTAGGTATCTATTGCTACGATACGTAGACAACTGCAAACGCAATTTCCTAGCAAGGAAGTGTCGCATTTACATTCTTTCGAAGTGAATACGAGGTATACATGACACTTCGCAATGAATATTACATCTTATCATGAAGCATAAAAATTAGGAGGGATATCGCGATTTAAAGAGCATTAGAACACTATTGCTACGATACGTAGACATCTGCAAACGCTATTTTCTAGTAAGGAAGTGGCTCATTTACATTCTTTAGAAGTGAATAAGAGGTATGCATGACACTTCGCAGTGAAAATTATAGCTTATCATGGAACATACAAACGGGATGCGATATCGCGTTTTGAGAAGCATTAGAACGCTATTGCTTCGATACGTAGACATCTGCAAACGCAATTTCCTAGCAAGGAAGTGTCGCATTTACATTCTTTTGAAGTGTATGCGAGGTATAAGTGACAATTCGCAATGAATATTATATCTTATCATGAAACATAGAAATTAGGAGCGATATCCCGATTTAAGAAGCATTAGAATTCTATTGCTACGATACGTAGACATCTGCAAACGCTATTTGCCAGCAAGGAAGTGTCGCATTTACATTCTTTCGATGTGAGTACGGGGTATACATAACAATCCACAATGAATACTATATCTTATCATTAAACATAGAAAAGGAATGCGATATCCCGTTATAAGATGCAATAGAACACTATTGCTTCGATACGTAGACATCTGCAAACGCAATTTCCTAGCAAGAAAGTGTCGCATTTACACTCCTTTGAAGTGAATACGAGGTATACATGACACTTCGCAATGAATATTATATCTTATCATGAAACATAGAAATTAGGAGCGATATCGCGATTTAAGAGGCATTAGAACTCTATTGCTACGATACGTAGGCATCTGCAGACGACATTTCCTAGCAAGGAAGTGTCGCATTTACAATCTTTTGAAGTGATTACGAGGTATACATTACAATCCAAAATGAATATTATATCTTATCATGATACATAGAAAAGAGATGCGATATCCCGTTATAAGAAGCATTAGAACTCTATTGCTTCGATACGTAGACATCTGCAAACGCTATTTCCTAGCAAGGAAGTGTCGCATTTACATTCCTTTGAAGTGAATACGAGGTATACATGACACTTCGCAATGAATATTGTATCTTATCATGAAACATAAAAATTAGGAGGGATATCGCGATTTAAAGAGCATTAGAACACTATTGCTACGATACGTAGACATCTGCAAACGCTATTTTCTAACAAGGAAGTGTCGCATTTACATTCTTTTGAAAGGAATACGAGGTATACATGACACTTCGCAGTGAATATGATATCTTATCATGTAACGCAGAAATGAGATGCGATATGACGATTTAAGAAGCATTAGAAACCTATTGCTTCCATACGTAGACATCTGCAAACGCTGCGTCCTAGCAAGGAAGTGTCGCATTTACATTCTTTTGAATTGAATTTGCGGTATACATAACACTGCACAATGAATATTATATCTTATCATAAAACATAGAAATGGGATGCGATATCGCGATTTAAGAAGCATTAGAACACTATTGCTGCGATACGTAGACATCCGCAAACGCTATTTCCAAGCAAGGAAGTGTCGCATTTACATTCTTTTGAATTGAATACGAGGTATACATAACACTGCACAATGAAAATTATATCTTATCATAAAACATAGAAATGGGGTGCGATATCGCGATTTAAGAAGCATTAGAACACTATTGCTGCGATACGTAGACATCTGCAAACGCTATTTCCTAGCAAGGAAGTGTCGCATTCAGGTTCATTTGAAGTGTATGCGAGGTATACATGACACTTCGCAGTGAATATTATATATTATCATGAAACATAGAAATGTGATGCGATATGGCGATTTAAGAAGCATTAGAAACCTATTGGTTCGATACGTAGACATCTGCAAACGCTATTTCCAAGCAAGGAAGTGTCGCATTTACATTCTTTTGAAGTGAATACGAGGTATTCATAACACTGCACAATGAATATTA
Organism: Xylocopa sonorina; assembly: GCF_050948175.1. NCBI lineage: Eukaryota > Metazoa > Arthropoda > Insecta > Hymenoptera > Apidae > Xylocopa > Xylocopa sonorina. The sequence continues at coordinate 798,759 of NW_027490129.1, read as the reverse complement.
TATCTTATCATGAAACACAGAAATAAGATGCGATACCGCGATTTAAGAAGCATTAGAACTCTAATGCCACGATACGTTGACATCTGCAAACGCTATTTCCTAGCAAGGAAGTGTCGCATTTACATCCATTTGAAGTGAATACGAGGTATACATAACACTGCACTCTGAATATTATACCTTATCGTGAAACATAGAAATGAGATGCGATATCGCGATTTATGAAGCATTAGATGTCTATTGCTTCGATACGTAGACATCTGCAAACGCTACTTCCCAGCAAGGAACTGTCGCATTCACATTCGTTCGAATTGTATGCGAGGTATACATGAAACTTCGTAATGAATATTATACCTTATCATGAAACATAGAAATTAGATGCGATATGGCGATTTAAGAAGCATTAGAAATCTATTGGTTCGATACGTAGATATCTGCAAACACTATTTCCTAGCAAGGAAGTGTCGCATTTACATTCATTTGAAGTATAGACGAGATATACATAACACTGCACAATGAATATTATATCTTATCATGAAACATAGAAATGTGTTGCCATATGGCGATTTAAGAAGTATTAGAACTCTATTGGTTCGATACGTAGACATCTGCAAATGCCATTTCCAAGCAAGGAAGTGTCGCATTTACATTCTTTTGAAGTGAATACGAGGTATTCATGACACTGCACAATGAATATTATATCTTATCATGAAACATAGAAACAAGATGCGATATCGCGAATTAAGAAGCTTTAGGACACTATTGCTTCGATACGTAGATATCTGCAAACACTATTTCTTAGCAAGGAAGTGTCGCATTTACATTCATTTGAAGTATAGACTAGATATACATAACACTGCACAATGAATATTATATCTTATCATGAAACATAGAAATGAGATGCGATATGGCCAATTAAGAAGCATTAGAAATCTATTGGTTCGATACGTAGACATCTGCAAACGCTACTTCCTAGCAAGGAAGTGTCGCATTTACATTCTTTTGAGGTGTATACGAGGTATACATAACACTGCACAATGAATATTATATCTTATCATGAAACTTAGAAATGAGATGCAATATGGCGATTTATGAAGCATTAGATGTCTATTGCTTCGATACGTAGACATCTGCAAACGCCATTTCCTAGCAAGGACGTGTCCCATTTACATTCATTTGAAGTGTATGCGAGGTATACATGACACTTCGCAATGAATATTGTATCTTATCAAGAAACGTAGATATGAAATGCGATATGACGATTTAACAAGCATTAGAAAACTATTGCTTCGATTCGTAGACATCTGAAAACGCTATATCCCAGCAAGGAAGAGTCGCATTTACATTTATTTGAAGTGTATGCGAGGTATACATAACACTTCGCAATGAATATTATATCTTATCATGAAACATAGAAATGAGATGCGATATCGCGATTTAAGAGGCTTTAGGACAGTATTGCTTCGATACGTAGATATCTGCAAATGCTATTTCCCAGCACGGAAGTGTCGCATTTACATTCTTTTGAGGTGAATACGAGGTATACGTAGCACTGCACAATGAACATTATATCTTATCGTGAAACATAGAAATGAGATGCAATATGGCGATTTATGAAGCATTAGATGTCTATTGCTTCGATACCTAGACATCTGCAAACGCTATTTCCTAGCAGGGAAGTGTCGCATCTACATTCTTTTGAGGTGAATACGAGGCATACATAACACTCCACAATGAATATTATATATTATCATGAAACATAGTAGTGAGTAGCGATATCGCGTTTTGAGAAGCATAAGAACTCTAATGCTACGATACGTAGACATCTCCAAACGCTATTTCCTAGCAAGGAAGTGTCGCAATTACATTCATTTGAAGTGTATGCGAGGTATACATGACACTAAGCAATGAATATTATATCTTATCATGAAACATAGAAATGAGAAGCGATATGCCGATTTAGAAAGCATTAGATCCCTATTGCTTTGATACGTAGACATCTGCAAACGCTACTTCCTAGCAAGGAAGTGTCGCATTTACATTCTTTAGAAAGGAATACGAGGTATACATGACACTTCGCAATGAATATTACATCTTATCATGAAACGTAGATATGAGATGCGATGTGGCGATTTAAGAAGTATTAGAACACTTTTTCTTCGATACGGTGACATCTGCAAACACTATTTCCTAGGAAGGAACTGACGCATTCACATTCATTTGAAGTGTATGCGAAGGTATACATGACGCTTCGCAATGAATATTATATATTATCATGAAACATAGATATGAGATGCGATATCGCGAATTAGCAAGCTTTAGAAATCTATTGCTTCGATATGGAGACATCTGCAATCGCTATTTCCTACAACCAAGTGTCTCATTTACATTCTTTTGAAGTGAATACGAGGTATACATAACACTCCACAATGAATATTATACATTATCATTAAACATAGTAATGAGTAGCGATATCGCGTATTGAGAAGTATTAGAACTCTAATGCCACGATACGTAGACGTCTGCAAACGCTATTTCCTAGCAAGGAAGTGTCGCATTTACATTCTTTTGAGGTGTATACGAGGTATACATAACACTGCACAATGAATATTATATCTTATCATGAAACATAGAAATGAGATGCAATATGGCGATTTATGAAGCATTAGATGTCTATTGCTTCGATACGTAGACATCTGCAAACGCCATTTCCTAGCAAGGACGTGTCCCATTTACATTCATTTGAAGTGTATGCGAGGTATACATGACACTTCGCAGTGAATATTATATACTGTCATGAAACATAGAAATGTGAAGTGATATGGCGATTTAAGAAGCATTAGAAAACTATTCCCTCGATACGTAGACATCTGCAGACGCTATTTCCAGGCATGGCAGTGCCGCATTTACATTCTTTTGAAAGTATTACGTGGTATACATGACACTTCGCAATGAATATTATATCTTATCATGAAACATAGAAATGAGATGCGATATGACGATTTAAGAAGCATTAGAACTATATTGCTTCGATACGTAGATATCTGCAAGCACTATTTCCTAGCAAGCAAGTGTCGCATTTACATTCATTTGAAGTGTATGCGAGGTATACATGACACTTCGCAGTGAATACTATATATTATCATGAAACATAGAAATGAGAAGCGATATGGCGATTTAAGAAGCATTAGATCCCTATTTCTTCGATACGTAGACATCTGCAAACGCTACTGCCTAGCAAGGAAGTGTCGCATTTACATTCTTTTGTATGGAATACGAGGTATACATGACACTTCGCAATGAATATTATATCTTATCATGAAACGTAGATATGAGATGCGTTATGACGATTTAAGAAGCATTAGAAGTCTATTGCTTCGATACGTAGACATCTGCAAACGCTACTTCCTAGCAAGGATGTGTCGCATTTACATTCTTTTGAAAGGAATACGAGGTATACATGACACTTCGCAATGAATGTTATATCTTATCATGAAACGTAGATATGAGATGCGATATGACGATTTAAGAAGCATTAGAAAACTATTGCTTCGATACGTAGGCATCTGCAAACGCTATGTCCAAGCAAGGAAGTGTCGTATTTACATTCTTTTGAAGTGAATACGAGGTATTCATAACACTGCACAATGAATATTATATTTTATCATGAAACATAGAAATTAGATGCGATATGGCGATTTAAGAAGCGCTAGAAGTCTATTGGTTCGATACGTAGATATCTGCAAACGCTATTTCCCAGCAAGGAAGTGCCGCATTTACATTCATTTGAAGTATAGACGAGATATACGTAACACTGCACGATGAATATTATATCTTATCATGAAACTGAGAAATGTGATGCGATATGGCGATTTAAGAAGCATTAGAAATCTATTGGTTCGATACGTAGACATCTGCAAACGCTATTTCCTAGCAAGGACGTGTCCCATTTACATTCATTTGAAGTGTATGCGAGGTATACATGACACTTCGCAGTGAATAATATATACTGTCATGAAACATAGAAATGTGAAGTGATATGGCGATTTAAGAAGCATTAGAAAACTATTCCCTCGATACGTAGACATCTGCAAACGCTATTTCCAAGCATGGCAGTGTCGCATTTACATTCTTTTCAAAGTATTACGTGGTATACATGACACTTCGCAATGAATATTATATCTTATCATGAAACATAGAAATGAGATGCGATATGACGATTTAAGAAGCATTAGAACTCTATTGCTTCGATACGTAGATATCTGCAAACACTATTTCCTAGCACGGAAGTGTCGCATTTACATTAATTTGAAGTGTATGCGAGGTATACATGACACTTCGCAGTGAATATTATATATTATCATGAATCATAGAAATGAGAAGCGATATGGCGATTTAAGAAGCATTAGATCCCTATTGCTTCGATACGTAGACATCTGCAAACGCTACTCCCTAGCAAGGAAGTGTCGCATTTACATTCTTTTGTAAGGAATACGAGGTATACATGACACTTCGCAATGAATATTATATCTTATCATGAAACGTAGATATGAGGTGCGTTATGACGATTTAAGAAGCATTAGAAGTCTGTTGCTTCGATACGTAGACATCTGCAAACGCTACTTCCTAGCAAGGATGTGTCGCGTTTACATTTTCTTGAAGTGAATAAGAGGTATACATAACACTCCACAATGAATATTAAATCTTATCAAGAAACATAGAAATGAGATGCAATAAGGCGATTTAAGAAGCATAAGAACTCTATTGCTTCGATACGTAGACATCTGCAAACGCTACTTCCTAGCAAGGAAGTTGTGCATTTACATTCTTTTGAGGTGTATACGAGGTATACACAACACTGCACAACGAATATTATATCTTATCATGAAACATAGAAATGAGATGCGATATGGCGATTTAAGAAGCATTAGAACTCTATTGCTTTGATACGTAGGCATCTGCAAACACTACTTCCCAGCAAGGAACTGTCGCATTCACATTCGTTTGACTTGTATGCGAGGTATACATGACACTTCGCAATGAATATTATATATTGTCATGAAACATAGAAATGAGATGCGATATCGCGATTTAAGAAGCATTAGAACACTATTGCTTCGATACGTAGATATCTGCAAACGCTACTTCCTAGCAAGGAAGTGTCGCATTTACATTCTTTTGAAACAAATACGAGGTATACATAACACTGCACTGTGAATATTATATCTTATCATGAAACATAGAAATGAGATGCGATATCGCGTTTTGAGAAGCATTAGAACTCTAATGCCACGATACGTAGACATCTGCACATGCTATTTCCTAGCAAGGAAGTGTCGCATTTACATCCATTTGAAGTATAGACGAGATACACATAACACTGCACAATGAATATTATATCTTATCATGAAACATAGAAATGAGATGCGATATCGCGATTTAAGAAGCATTAGAACTCTATTGCTTCGATACGTAGGCATCTGCCAACGCTCTTTCCTAGCAAGGAAGTGTCGCATTTACATTCTTTTGAAAGGAAAACGAGGTATAAATGACACTTCGCAATGAATATTATATCTTATCATGAAACGTAGATATGAGATGCGGTATGACTATTTAAGAAGCATTAGAATACTATTGCTTCGATACGTAGACATCTGCAAACGCTATTTCCACGCAAGGAACTGTCGCATTTACATTCTTTTGAAGTGAATACGAGGTATTCATAACACTGCACAATGTACATTATATCTTATCATGAAACATAGAAATGAGATGCGATATCGCGATTTAAGAAGCTTTAGAACTCTATTGCTTCGATACGTAGATATCTGCAAACACTAATTCCTAGCAAGGAACTGTCGCATTCACATTCATTTGGAGTGTTTGCGAAGTATACATGACACATCGCAATGAATATTATATATTATCATGAAACATAGGAATGAGATGCGATATCGCTTTTTGAGAAGCATTAGAACTCTATTGCTTCGAAACGTAGACATCTGCCAACGCTATTCCCTAGCAAGGAAGTGTCGCATTTACATTCTTTTGAAAGGAATGCGTGGTATACATGATAGTTCGCAATGAATATTATATCTTATCATGAAACATAGAAATGAGATGCGATATGACGATTTAAGAAGCATTAGAACTCTATTGCTTCGGTACGTAGACATCTGCTAACGCTACTTCCTAGCAAGGAAGTGTCGCATTTACAGTCTTTTCAAGTGAATACGAGGAATACATAAGACTGCACAATGAATATTATATCTTATCGTGAAACATAGAAATGAGAAGCAACATGACGATTTATGAAGCATTAGAACTCTATTGCTTCGATACGTAGACATCTGCAAAAGCTACTTCCTAGCAAGGAAGTGTCGCATTTACATTCTTTTGTAAGGAATACGAGGTATACATGACACTTCGCAATGAATATTATATCTTATCATGAAACGTAGATAGGAGATGCGATATGACGATTTAAGAAGCATTAGAACTCTATTGCTTCGATACGTAGACATCTGCAAACGCCACTTCCTAGCAAGGAAGTGTCGCGTTTACATTCTTTTGAAAGGAATACGAGGTATACATAACACTGCACAATGAATATTGTATCTTATCATGAAATATAGAAATGAGATGCGATATAGCGATTTAAGAAGCATTAGAAATCTATTGCTTCGATACGTAGACATCTGCAAACGCTATTTCCTAGCAAGGATGTGTCGCATTTACATTCTTTTGAAAGGAGTACGAGGTATACATGACACTTCGCAGTGAATATTATATCTTGTCATGAAACGTAGATATGAGATGCGTTATCGCGAATTAGCAAGCTTTAGAAATCTATTTCTTCGATACGTAGACATCTGCAAACTCTACTTCCTAGCAAGGAGCTGTCGCATTCGCATTCATTTGAAGTGTATGCGAGGTATACATGACACATCGCAATGAATATTATAAATTATCATGAAACATAGATATGAGATGCGATATCGCGAATTAGCAAGTTTTAGAAATCTATTGCTTCGATACGTAGACATCTGCGAACGCTATTTCCAAGCAAGGAAGTGTCGCGTTTACATTCTTTTGAAGTGAATACTAGGTATACATAACACTGCACAGTGATTATTATATCTCATCATGAAACATAGGAATGAGATGCAATATAGCGATTGAAGAAGAATTAGAACTCTATTGCCTCGATACGTAGACTTCTGCATACACTATTTCCTAGCAAGGAAGTGTCACATTTACATTCTTTCGAAGTGAATACGGGGTGTACATGACACTTCGCAGTGAAGATTATATCTTAACATGAAACTTAGAACTGAGGAGCGATATTGCGATTTAAGAAGCATTAGAACTCTCTTGCTTCGATACGTAGTCATCTGCAAACGCTACTTCCTAGCAAGGAAGTGTCGCATTTACAGACATTTGAAGTGAATACAAGGTATACATGACATTTCGCAATGAATATTATATATTATCATGAAACATAGAAATGAGATGCTATATCGCGATTTAAGAAGCATTAGAAGTCTATTGCTTCGATACGTAGATATCTGCAAACGCTATTTCCTAGCAAGGAAGTGTCGCATTTACATTCTTTCGAAGTGAATACGGGGTATACATAACAATCCACAATGAATATTATATCTTATCGTGAAACATAGAAAAGAGATGCGATATCCCGTTAGAAGGAGCATTAGAACCCTACTGCTACGATACGTAGACATCTGCAATCGCTATTTCCTAGCAAGGAAGTGTCGCATTTACATTCTTTTGACGTGAATACGAGGCATACGTGACACTACGCAATGAATATTATATATTATCATGAAACATAGTAATGAGTAGCGATATCGCGTTTTGAGAAGCATTAGAACACTCATGCTACGATATGTAGACATCTGCAAACGCTACTTCCTGGCAAGGAAGTGTCGCGTTTACATTCTCTTGAAGTGAATACGAGGTATTCATGACACTTCGCAATGAATATTATATCCTATTATGAAACATAGAAATGAGATGCGATATGGCGATTTAAGAAGCTTTTGAACTCTATTGCTTCGATACGTAGATATCTGCAAACGCTATTTCCTAGCAAGGAAGTGTCGCATTTACATTCTTTCGAAGTGAATACGGGGTATACATAACAATCCACAATGAATATTATATCTTATCGTGAAACATAGAAAAGTAATGCGAGATCCCGTTAGAAGGAGCATTAGAACCCTACTGCTACGATACGTAGACATCTGCAATCGCTATTTCCTAGCAAGGAAGTGTCGCATTTACATTCTTTTGAAGTGAATACGAGGCATACGTGACACTACGCAATGAATATTATATCTTAACATGAAACTTGGAACTGAGATGCGTTATCGCGATTTAGGAACCGTTAGAAAACCATTGCTTCGATACGGAGATATCTGCAAACGCTATTTCCTAACAAGGAAATGTCGCATTTACATTCTTTTGAAGTGAGAACGAGGTGTGCATGAAACTTCGCAGTGAAGATTATATCTTAACATGAAACTTAGAACTGAGTAGCGATATTGCGATTTAAGAAGCATTAGAACTCTCTTGCTTCGATACGTAGTCATCTGCAAACGCTACTTCCTAGCAAGGAAGTGTCGCATTTACAGACATTTGAAGTGAATACAAGGTATACATGACATTTCGCAATGAATATTATATATTATCATGAAACATAGAAATGAGATGCTATATCGCGATTTAAGAAGCATTAGAAGTCTATTGCTTCGATACGTAGACATCTGCAAACGCTATTTCCTAGCGAGTATCGGTCGCATTTACATTCTTTTGAAGTGAATACGAGGTATACATAACACTGCACAATGAATATTATTTCTTATCATGTAACACAGAAATGTGATGCGATTAGGCGATTTAAGGAGCATTAGAACTCTATTGCTTCGATACGTAGACATCTTCAAAGGCTACTTCCTAGCAAGGAAGTGTCGCATTTGCATTTGTTTGAAGAGATTACGCGGTATACATGACACTCCGAAATGAATATTATATCTTACCATAAAACATAGAAATGAGATGCGATATCTGGATTTAAGAAGCATTAGAACTATATTGCTTCGATACGTAAACATCTGGTAACGTAATTTACTAGAAAGGAAGTGTCGCTCTTACAATCATTTGAATCGTAGACGGGGAAAACGTAACACCCCGCAATGAGTATTATATCTTATCATGAAGCATAGAAATAAGAAGCGGTATCGCGTTTTGAGAAGCATTAGAACTCTAATGCTACTATACGTAGACATCTGCAAACTCTACTTCCTAGCAAGGAGCTGTAGCATTCGCATTCATTTGAAGTGTATGCGAGGTATACATGACACATCGCAATGAATATTATAAATTATCATGAAACATAGATATGAGATGCGATATCGCGAATTAGCAAGTCTTAGAAATCTATTGCTTCGATACGTAGACATCTGCAAACGCTATATCCTGGCAAGGAAGTGTCGCGTTTACATTCTTTTGAAGTGAATACGAGGTATACATAACACTTCGCAATAAAAATTATATATTATCATGAAACATAGAAATGAGAAACGATATCGCGTTTTGAGAAGCATTAGAACTCTAATGCCACGAAACGTAGATATCTGCAAACGCTATTTCCAAACAAGGAAGTGTCGCATTTACATTCTTTTGAAGTTAATGCGAGGTATTCATAACACTGCACAATGAATATTATATCTTATCATGAAACATAGAAATTAGATGCGATATGACGATTTAAGAAGCATTAGAATTCTATTGCTTCGATACGTAGACATCTGCAAACGCTATGCCCTAGCAAGGAAGTGTCGCATGTACATTCAATTGAAGTGTATGCGAGGTATACATGGCACTTCGCAATGAATATTATTGCTTCGATACGTAGATATCTGCAAATGCTATTTCCAAGCAGGGAAGTGTCGCATTTACATTCTTTTGAAGTGAATACGAGGTATTCTTAACACTGCACAATGAACATTATATCTTATCATGAAACATAGAAACGAGATGCGATATCGCGATTTAAGAAGCTTTAGAACTCTATTGCTACAATACGTAGACATCTGCAAGCGCTACTTCCTAGCGAGGAAATGTCGCAATTACATCCATTTGAAGTATAGACGAGGTATACATAACACAGCACAATGAATATTATATCTTATCTTGAAACATAGAAATGAGATGCGATATGGCGATTTAAGAAGCATTAGAAATCTATTGGTTCGATACGTAGACACCTGCAAACGCTACTTCCTAGCAAGGAAGTGTCGCATTTACATTCTTTTGAAAGGAATACGAGGTATACATGACACATCGCAATGTATATTATATCTTATCATGAAGCATAGAAATGAGATGCGATATGACGATTTAAGAAGCATTAGAATTCTATTGCTTCGATACGTAGATATCTGCAAATGCTATTTCCAAGCAGGGAAGTGTCGCATTTACATTCTTTTGAAGTGAATACGAGGTATTCTTAACACTGCACAATGAACATTATATCTTATCATGAAACATAGAAACGAGATGCGATATCGCGATTTAAGAAGCTTTAGAACTCTATTGCTACAATACGTAGACATCTGCAAGCGCTACTTCCTAGCGAGGAAATGTCGCAATTACATCCATTTGAAGTATAGACGAGGTATTGTAACGTCAGGCGTACCGCCTGCCACCCTCCGGCGTCCAACTCATCATCCCCAGCATCCGTATCCGGAGCCCCTGCACACGGGCCACCCGCCGACTCGCCGTCCCTACAGAAGGAGACAAAGGTACGAGAGGGAAGAAGGATGCACCATGCCGCGCCCACGCGCGATCTCCACACACGAGGGGGAGGACTTCACCCCGTATTACGAGGGCGAGGAGCTCTCCGACACATACTGGATCGAATCCCCAGCGATCACGAAGCCCTATACGTACTTCTCGTACATGTGGGATTAGAATAAGCACACTACTCACCTATGTACATACACACCAACACACACCTAGATTTAAGTAAATATATGTATATATTTTATTCATGCACGGTTATGTTCCGTGCACTCGCGCGCACACTCGACGCTCGCGGCTGACGCTTAACGCGGGCCGCGCCCCACTCCGAACGGCCGCCCCACCACGAGGGCCGAGCGGCCGCCCTACTCCGACCGTCCGCCCCACCGCGAGGGCCCAGCGACTCGCGCGCCGCGCGACCCGAGGAGGTCGCGGACGCGAGATCCGAGAGTCAGTTCCAAACTCATCTCCGAACTGGAGAGTTCCAATCTCACCTCCGAACGGGAGAGTTCGTATCTCATCTCCGAACCGAGGAGTTCTAATCCAGCATCCGAACGATGCACTTCCGATCCGAGCAATAGGCTCATTCGCAACGAGCAATTAGCTCTAATGCATTCGTCTCTGTCCATACTCCCATAGCGGAGTCCATTCGATACTTTATACTATTTCTAATTCTCATTGTAATCGCTAGTCAGTAACTTAGAACTTAATCAAGTGTATTTAGTATAGTGAAATCATAGAATATAGTTTATTTTTACCAGATTCAAAGTATCTTTATTCGAGTCCAAATACAATTCCTTAATTCTACTCCACGGGTACGCTCGCGATTATTCTATTTCTATATCTCATCTGCGATAGTCTTGAGGCTCGACGACTAGAGCGAACCAGCGCTTAGTTGCTCCATCCTCACTTCTACCGTATACAGAATATCTTGCGCCCAGGTCGATCCCGGTAAGCTAGAGCGAACCAACGCTTAGCCGTGCCGTATTCAACCGAAGTTCAAGTATTTTCGATGAGCCTTGCACCTCCGACAAAGCGTACACGACGCGCGGGGAGGAGAGAGTTTATTCGTCGTCTCGCTCGGGAATACGTGGGTGATGCACCAGAATATTCAATTTCCTACGTTCGAGTCCTGGTTCCTGTGAAGGAGGTTTCCTTCGCCGCACGACCCGTACGAGTCGCCAATCGTCAGGGCCAAACGCCGATACCTGCCAGCCGGAGTCAACCCGCCTGGACGCTTATTCCCGTAGACGTACCTCCGTTCCAGCCGTACGCCGCCGCCATCCCGGTTGCGGATCCAAGGCGTTCCAGGTACCTGGAAAGAGAAATCAGACAGCGGAATCAAGCCTTCGCAAGGTAAGTTTAGTGTTAATTACCGTTTTATCGAGTCCGAAACGCCAACGAACCCGGTCCGGACGCAATTCGCGTTATTTTCGGGAACGGTTACGACTTTGTGCCACCGTTGCGAGCGCAACCGCACCTCGGGACGTGACACGAAAGTTATTTTTGGTGACAGCGGTGGGATAGCCACGCGTTTCCTCCGGAAATTCCGCCGAAAGGAACCGCGAAACTAGATATGGCAACCCGGACTCCGACAAAAACGCGCCAGCAGACACAGCGAGCCGCCGCGATGGCCGATTCCGAACGCGAAAAACGCACTAGCAGAACGCTCGACTTCCAAGACGCTATCTCCGAGCCTCTTCCTAGTACCGCGCAACAAAATACTTCCGCGAAAAATACGAAAACGACCGATCCTAGTAATGCCGCGTTGCTCCAGCAAATAGAAATTCTACGTCGTGAAATAGAATCTATCCGCAGAACGCCTGATTTAACGCGCGACGATACCGTTTCTCTGGATATTCCTCGGGGAAATCCGCTTTCCGGACATAATTCGAGCTCCGATTTTAATACAAATAGTTCGCAACACGACGAGCTATCGCTTAAGCAGGCCCTCGAAGCCGTGCCGACATTCGATGGTCAGAACATTCCAATTCTTCAGTTTACCCGAGCGTGTAAACGCGCTTATGAGCTTATCCCTAATGGGTGCGAGCGAACTTTCACACGCCTGCTTAAGGGAAAACTCAAGGGTCGTGCCTACGCCGCGCTAGAAGACGAGCCGTGTTACACAATACTCGAATTAACGGACGTTCTTCGCAGCACTTTTTGCTCCGTAAAATCAGCTCATCATTATCGGGGTGAACTTGCTAATATATTTATGCGCGCGAACGAGCACATTCTAGATTACATCGGTCGAGTAAAAGATCTTAGAACCGCTATAATTGATTGCGAGAGGCTTGCTCGACGAGACACACCGGAATCGCTCGATGACGTAGACGCGCTCACCCTACAATGTTTTAAAGACGGTCTCATTCCGGAAATTCGAATGCAAATGACTATAAGTTCATTCGGTACATTGCGAGAAACGTTCGCTCGAGCGCGGGAGCTCTATCAAATGCACGAACGTGATTGCAACCGGCTAGGTAGATCGCGTGTCGCGCGACCAGAATCGCGCGAAAAACCAGCCGAAATTATTTGCCGAAAATGCAATAATATCGGACATTACGCGACCGAGTGTCGGCTCAGACCGCCATCGCCGTACCGACCGCAGGAATACTTGCGATCCAGGGACGTACCGCCTCCTACTCGAGGCCCCGCGTACGAACAACCAAGACAAATCGTAGCCAGGGACGCGCCCAAATTTTGTCGCTATTGCAAGACCCCGGGGCACGAAATAGGCGAGTGCCGCAAAAGGCAGTACAACAACGCGGTAAATAAAAATTCGGGAAACGACAATGGCCTCCGCACCCGCCGCGAGACAGGTGGCGAGGCCGCGCACCAAGTCCCTCCTCTCGCCGCGAACAACTCCAACGCGGAAATCGACGAAACGCCGCGATAAACATAACCGGAAAAACTAGCACGCCAAACGTAATTTTAAAGTCCGACCTTCTAATTTCACCAACTCGCTTCATGGTGGACACTGGGGCGGAAATAAATATTATAAAACGTTCGGCTCTAAAAGCATCCGCGCGAATCGATAAGTCCGAGATCGTCATAATAACAGGGGTAACCGATGGCAAAACCGCAACCTTAGGGACGGTGAATCTTGTCATTTTCGGTCGCGTCGTTCCTTTTAATGTGGTCGAGGATGATTTTCCCCTTAAACCAAGCGGGATCCTCGGCTCCGGGTTCTGTATGGACGCAGAAATCTCTTTTCCAAATAAAATAATCAAATGGAATGGTAAGAGAATTCCTTTCGAAGACGATATCGAAGCACTCGAGGAACCGTCACCGGAGTCGAAAATAAAGCCTCTCCTATCGCCGAAACGTAAACAAGCGCCGCGCACGGAATCTATTCCCCCTCCGCCGCCGCGCCCGCCGCGTAAATCATCGCCTCCGCTGAAACGCGATGCAACAACGAAATCGAAGCTTCGAACGCAAGACAAAGCAGCTTCTCCGAAGTCAGGAGACCGTATCTCCATTCCGCCGAGATCAAATATCGGTATCAAGGTCCGCGTAGTTAATTCGAATCTCGCGGAAGGTATAATTCCTCGTATCGATCTTGCGCCGGGCATATTTTTCGGAAACGCTCTCGTCAGAGTAATTCGGGGCAAAGCGGTAACTCGAATAATTAATTCATCCGACCGCGCCGTCGAAATCGCGTTACCAGAGATCATACTCGAGCCCGCGCAAATCATGACTCCCCTCCACGAGGAGGATAGTCCGTCGCTCTATCCGGTTTTTTCTAAATCTACTAAATCTAACGTATCCGCCGTACCGATCGGCTCATCCCAAAAAGGGAAAACTTCTATTTCTTTCTCGAATCAGACACCATATTCGACAATCGAAACTCCTCCTTCGCGTTGCAAAATCGCGAATACTCAGCAAATCTCCTATGCTCAGGCGGTTAAAAATAATGTACAACAGGCGCCGTTAAAACAAACATCGAAATCCGCCAACCTTTCGAAATCTCGCTTAGATCGAATTCTTAGTCTCCTCCGTCTCGACCACCTCAACGCAGAGGAAAGAGAGCACGTCGTCCGTCTCGTTCAAAGCACGCAGGAGCTTTTTCACATTGAGGGGGATAAATTAGGGCATACGTCAGCAACCACGCACAAGATTCCAACCGTCGACGACCGCCCCGTCAATGTGAAACAATACCGTTTCCCACCAGCTCATAAGGAGGAGATTCGACGACAAGTCGACAAATTTTTACAAAATGGTGTCATCTCTCCGTCAAAATCACCATATAATTCGCCATTGTGGGTTGTCCCAAAGAAACCGGACTCCTTGGGCAACAAGCAATGGCGCGTCGTCATCGACTACCGCGCACTCAATGAGAAATCTGTCGCCGATGCCTATCCCCTCCCTTGCATTACCGAGATACTTGATCAGCTCGGGAGCGCGAAGTATTTTAGTACATTCGATCTCGCGAGCGGATTTCACCAGATCCCAATGGAGCCCGCCGATGCTCCCAAAACCGCTTTTTCGACGCCTCACGGGCATTATGAATTTAAAAGAATGCCATTCGGATTAAAAAATGCGCCAGCGACGTTCCAACGACTTATGGACAATGTCCTGTCCGGTCTCCAGGGGAACGAAATTTTCGTCTATTTGGACGACATTGTTATCTACGCTAGCTCTCTTCAAGAACATCGACTTAAATTCGATAAATTAACTCAACGGCTCAAAGAAGCTAATTTAGTATTGCAGCCGGATAAGTGCGAATTCTTGAGGAGAGAAGTAAGCTATTTGGGTCATATTATCAGTGAGCACGGTGTAAAACCTGACCCTGCGAAAATTAGCGCCGTCAAAAATTTTCCGCGCCCGCGCAACGCGAAACAGATCAAACAATTCCTCGGGCTCGCGGGATACTACAGGCGGTTCATCGCAAATTTTTCTAATATTGCTAAGCCACTTACAAATTTGTTAAAAAAAGACGCGCCCTTTGTATGGCGTAACGAGCAAGAGAATTCATTCGTCAAACTCCGAGATTGCCTATGCGAAGCGCCTATCTTGCAGTACCCCAACTTCAAACAACCATTCGTGATAACGACCGACGCGTCCGCCGAAGCTATTGGTGCTATCTTGAGTCAAGGACCAATAGGCCGCGACTTGCCAATCGCGTACACGTCGCGACTGTTAAACGCTGCGGAGAAAAACTACTCCACGATCGAGAAGGAGTGTCTGGCGATTGTCTACGCCGTCCATTACTTTCGTCCATACATATACGGTAATCAATTCAAACTCGTTACCGACCATCGACCGTTAGTGTGGATGAATTCGGTCAAGGACCCGTCAAGTAGACTCGTACGGTGGAGGCTTAAGTTAGCGGAATTTGACTACGAGATGGTCTATAAAAGTGGAAAAACGAACCTTAATGCGGACGCATTGTCGCGGAATCCCGCTCAAATTTTTCCGCTCTCGTATTCAGAAAACTCGGAGGACGACATCTTCGATGTGCCTCCGGAAACCCGTAAAAAGTATACCACACTAGCGCCTCCTCCTACTCCGGTAACATCAGAACCTGAATTACCGACTCCAGGCACGTCCTTCCGTACCAACACAGCACCACCTCCGCAAGTCGCCAGCGACAGCACCGACTTCTATACTCCTGCTCCAAATGAATTTTTCCGACGCGAACCCCTATTTAATTTCAGCCGTGACGCATTATCAACGCGACGAGACAATGTAGTTGTCTTCGTCACGCAATCTGGGCACCCCTATGACACGGGCGCCAAAGATCTAGCGAACGCTGAAAAATTCCTTCCAAACAAAAATCACGTTCTTACCAAAGCCAAAGTCATACAAATCGGAAACGAATTCCAAATCCAGCTTCCAATCATCGAACATTCCACCAGATCAATCAATTTCCAGACCGTAATAGAAACATTCAGATCCTTGTGCGACGTTGTAAACGAATTACAATTACAAACATTTAGTATCGCACAAACCTATCTAGACTCCGTATCCTGGTCCCGAATCCAGAAAATCCTTCAGGACCTGTTTTATGAAACAACTGTCCAGATTACGGTCTGCCAGGGCCTCATTAAAACCCCTTCGGTCGAAGAGCGACTGAAAATAATAAGAGAAAACCACGACTCCCCTGTGGGAGGTCACAAAGGGGTTAATAAAACTTATTCTCGCATCAGACAACAATACTTTTGGCCAAACATGAAAACACAAATACAAGAATATATTGGCAAATGTAAAAGTTGTCAGACAGAGAAACTGGTCCGGGTAAAGACCAGACAACCTCTCACTTTAACCGACACCCCTGGCAGGGCATTCGATAAGATTTCAATGGACGTAATGGGTCCTCTTCCCGAAACTTCCGACGGTTATACAAGTATCCTCACGATCCAAGATCTCCTCACTAAATACTCAGTCGCAGTTCCTCTCAAAACCACCACCGCAGTAGACATTGCCGAAGCTTTAATAAAAGAATTCATTTGTAAGTACGGATGCCCGAAAGGCATACTCACGGACCAAGGTTCGAACTTTATAAATAGCTTGATTAAAGCCATAGCAATCAAATTCCGTATTAAGCAATACAAGTCCACTGCGTTCCATCCACAAACAAACGGGTCCGTTGAACGATCTCACCACGTCCTGGCCGAATATCTGAAGCATTACATAGAGTCGAGTAACGATTGGGTGAATTGGTTACCGTATGCAATGTTTTCATACAACACCAGTGTGCACGAGGGTACATTATACACCCCACACGAACTAGTGTTCGGCAGGATAGCTAGGACGCCGTCAGCCACTCCTTTTCAGGACAGCTCTGATAACGAAACCTATAGCGACTATCTTATACAACTTCAGGAGAAAATCTCGAAATCTCAGGATTTGGCTAAAGCCAATCTAGACAATGCGAAACGCCGTTCCAAATATTATTATGACCGAAATCTCAATGTCCAAAACTTCGAGGTAGGCCAATGGGTCTATCTTTTAAAAGAGCCGAACAAACATAAGTTCCAGGCACAGTATTCTGGACCGTACCGTATCCTCGAAATTTTGGGCAATTGTAATGTTAAGCTGAATGTGAAAGGGCGCCATAAAATTGTTCATACGAACAAAATCAAAATTTGTAAACGAATGCATAGTATGCAGAGTGTGGATGCTAGTGAAAGAAAAGTGCGAAAAACTGAAAATGAAGTCAGTGAGAGCAGTGACATTCAAACGAACGCTGAAAGTGAAAGCGACGAAAGTGCCTGCAATCCGAAGGAAGCCCGCAGTCACGGTCCAATCTCCAAACGTTATCGCCAGGATCAACCAGGCGAAAAACCTCAGATTCCGCAGCATCCAGCCGACAGGACCAAGAGAAGGATCCAGCATCCCGAAATCTACCCAACAGACAAGAGATCTCGGCATGGCCGAGATTCTTTTTCCAAGGGGGGTGGTGTAACGTCAGGCGTACCGCCTGCCACCCTCCGGCGTCCAACTCATCATCCCCAGCATCCGTATCCGGAGCCCCTGCACACGGGCCACCCGCCGACTCGCCGTCCCTACAGAAGGAGACAAAGGTACGAGAGGGAAGAAGGATGCACCATGCCGCGCCCACGCGCGATCTCCACACACGAGGGGGAGGACTTCACCCCGTATTACGAGGGCGAGGAGCTCTCCGACACATACTGGATCGAATCCCCAGCGATCACGAAGCCCTATACGTACTTCTCGTACATGTGGGATTAGAATAAGCACACTACTCACCTATGTACATACACACCAACACACACCTAGATTTAAGTAAATATATGTATATATTTTATTCATGCACGGTTATGTTCCGTGCACTCGCGCGCACACTCGACGCTCGCGGCTGACGCTTAACGCGGGCCGCGCCCCACTCCGAACGGCCGCCCCACCACGAGGGCCGAGCGGCCGCCCTACTCCGACCGTCCGCCCCACCGCGAGGGCCCAGCGACTCGCGCGCCGCGCGACCCGAGGAGGTCGCGGACGCGAGATCCGAGAGTCAGTTCCAAACTCATCTCCGAACTGGAGAGTTCCAATCTCACCTCCGAACGGGAGAGTTCGTATCTCATCTCCGAACCGAGGAGTTCTAATCCAGCATCCGAACGATGCACTTCCGATCCGAGCAATAGGCTCATTCGCAACGAGCAATTAGCTCTAATGCATTCGTCTCTGTCCATACTCCCATAGCGGAGTCCATTCGATACTTTATACTATTTCTAATTCTCATTGTAATCGCTAGTCAGTAACTTAGAACTTAATCAAGTGTATTTAGTATAGTGAAATCATAGAATATAGTTTATTTTTACCAGATTCAAAGTATCTTTATTCGAGTCCAAATACAATTCCTTAATTCTACTCCACGGGTACGCTCGCGATTATTCTATTTCTATATCTCATCTGCGATAGTCTTGAGGCTCGACGACTAGAGCGAACCAGCGCTTAGTTGCTCCATCCTCACTTCTACCGTATACAGAATATCTTGCGCCCAGGTCGATCCCGGTAAGCTAGAGCGAACCAACGCTTAGCCGTGCCGTATTCAACCGAAGTTCAAGTATTTTCGATGAGCCTTGCACCTCCGACAAAGCGTACACGACGCGCGGGGAGGAGAGAGTTTATTCGTCGTCTCGCTCGGGAATACGTGGGTGATGCACCAGAATATTCAATTTCCTACGTTCGAGTCCTGGTTCCTGTGAAGGAGGTTTCCTTCGCCGCACGACCCGTACGAGTCGCCAATCGTCAGGGCCAAACGCCGATACCTGCCAGCCGGAGTCAACCCGCCTGGACGCTTATTCCCGTAGACGTACCTCCGTTCCAGCCGTACGCCGCCGCCATCCCGGTTGCGGATCCAAGGCGCTCCAGGTACCTGGAAAGAGAAATCAGACAGCGGAATCAAGCCTTCGCAAGGTAAGTTTAGTGTTGATTACCGTTTTATCGAGTCCGAAACGCCAACGAACCCGGTCCGGACGCAATTCGCGTTATTTTCGGGAACGGTTACGACTTTGTGCCACCGTTGCGAGCGCAACCGCACCTCGGGACGTGACAGTATACATAACACAGCACAATGAATATTATATCTTATCTTGAAACATAGAAATGAGATGCGATATGGCGATTTAAGAAGCATTAGAAATCTATTGGTTCGATACGTAGACACCTGCAAACGCTACTTCCTAGCAAGGAAGTGTCGCATTTACATTCTTTTGAAAGGAATACGAGGTATACATGACACTTCGCAATGAATATTATATATTATCATGAAACATAGAAATGAGATGCGATATCTTGAATTATCAAGCTTTAGAACTATATTTCTTAGATACGTAGACATCTGCAAACGCTGTTTCCTAGCAAGGAAGTGTCACATTGACATTCTTTTGAAGTGAATACGAGGTATATATAACACTCAACAGTGAACATTATATATTATCATGAAACATGGTAATGAGTAGCGATATCGCGTTTTGAGAAGCATTAGAACTCTAATGCTACGATACGTAGACATCTGCAAACTCTACTTCCTAGCAAGGAGCTGTCGCATTCGCATTCATTTGAAGTGTATGCGAGGTATATATGACACATCGCAATGAATATTATAAATTATCATGAAACATAGATATGAGATGCGATATCGCGAATTAGCAAGTTTTAGAAATCTATTGCTTCGATACGTAGACATCTGCAAACGCTATTTCCAAGCAAGGAAGTGTCGCGTTTACATTCTTTTGAAGTGAATACGAGGTATACATAACACTGCACAGTGATTATTATATCTCATCATGAAACATAGGAATGAGATGCAATATAGCGATTGAAGAAGCATTAGAACTCTATTGCCTCGATACGTAGACATCTGCAAACACTATTTCCTAGCAAGGAAGTGTCGCATTTACATTCTTTCGAAGTGAATACGGGGTATATATAACAATCCACAATGAATATTATATCTTATCGTGAAACATAGAAAAGAGATGCGATATCCCGTTAGAAGGAGCATTAGAACCCTACTGCTACGATACGTAGACATCTGCAATCGCTATTTCCTAGCAAGGAAGTGTCGCATTTACATTCTTTTGAAGTGAATACGAGGCATACGTGACACTACGCAATGAATATTATATCTTAACTTGAAACTTGGAACTGAGATGCGATATCGCGTTTTGAGAAGCATTATAACTCTAATGCTACTATACGTAGACATCTGCAAACTCTACTTCCTAGCAAGGAGCTGTCGCATTCGCATTCATTTGAAGTGTATGCGAGTTATACATGACACATCGCAATCAATATTATAAATTATCATGAAACATAGAAATGAGATGCGATATCGCGAATTAGAAAGATTTAGAACTCTATTGCTTCGATACGTAGACATCTGCAAACGCTATTTCCAAGCAAGGAAGTGTCGCGTTTACATTCTTTTGAAGTGAATTCGAGGTATACATAACACTGCACAGTGATTATTATATCTCATCATGAAACATAGGAATGAGATGCAATATAGCGATTGAAGAAGCATTAGAACTCTATTGCCTCGATACGTAGACATCTGCAAACACTATTTCCTAGCAAGGAAGTGTCGCATTTACATTCTTTCGAAGTGAATACGGGGTATATATAACAATCCACAATGAATATTATATCTTATCGTGAAACATAGAAAAGAGATGCGATATCCCGTTAGAAGGAGCATTAGAACCCTACTGCTACGATACGTAGACATCTGCAATCGCTATTTCCTAGCAAGGAAGTGTCGCATTTACATTCTTTTGAAGTGAATACGAGGCATACGTGACACTACGCAATGAATATTATATCTTAACTTGAAACTTGGAACTGAGATGCGATATCGCGATTTAGGAACCGTTAGAAAACCATTGCTTCGATACGGAGACATCTGCAAACGCTATTTCCTAACAAGGAAATGTCGCATTTACATTCTTTTGAAGTGAGAACGAGGTGTACATGACACTTCGCAGTGAAGATTATATCTTAACATGAAACTTAGAACTGAGGAGCGATATTGCGATTTAAGAAGCATTAGAACCCTCTTGCTTCGATACGTAGTCATCTGCAAACGCTACTTCCTAGCAAGGAAGTGTCGCATTTACAGACTTTTGAAGTGAATACAAGGTATACATGACATTTCGCAATGAATATTATATATTATCATGAAACATAGAAACGAGATGCTATATCGCGATTTAAGAAGCATTAGAAGTCTATTGCTTCGATACGTAGACATCTGCAAACGCTGTTTCCTAGGAAGGAAGTGTCACATTGACATTCTTTTGAAGTGAATACGAGGTATATATAACACTCAACAATGAACATTATATATTATCATGAAACATGGTAATGAGTAGCGATATCGCGTTTTGAGAAGCATTATAACTCTAATGCTACTATACGTAGACATCTGCAAACTCTACTTCCTAGCAAGGAGCTGTCGCATTCGCATTCATTTGAAGTGTATGCGAGTTATACATGACACATCGCAATGAATATTATAAATTATCATGAAACATAGATATGAGATGCGATATCGCGAATTAGCAAGTTTTAGAAATCTATTGCTTCGATACGTAGACATCTGCAAACGCTATTTCCAAGCAAGGAAGTGTCGCGTTTACATTCTTTTGAAGTGAATTCGAGGTATACATAACACTGCACAGTGATTATTATATCTCATCATGAAACATAGGAATGAGATGCAATATAGCGATTGAAGAAGCATTAGAACTCTATTGCCTCGATACGTAGACATCTGCAAACACTATTTCCTAGCAAGGAAGTGTCGCATTTACATTCTTTCGAAGTGAATACGGGGTATATATAACAATCCACAATGAATATTATATCTTATCGTGAAACATAGAAAAGAGATGCGATATCCCGTTAGAAGGAGCATTAGAACCCTACTGCTACGATACGTAGACATCTGCAATCGCTATTTCCTAGCAAGGAAGTGTCGCATTTACATTCTTTTGAAGTGAATACGAGGCATACGTGACACTACGCAATGAATATTATATCTTAACTTGAAACTTGGAACTGAGATGCGATATCGCGATTTAGGAACCGTTATAAAACCATTGCTTCGATACGGAGACATCTGCTAACGCTATTTCCTAACAAGGAAATGTCGCATTTACATTCTTTTGAAGTGTGAACGAGGTGTACATGACACTTCGCAGTGAAGATTATATCTTAACATGAAACTTAGAACTGAGGAGCGATATTGCGATTTAAGAAGCATTAGAACTCTCTTGCTTCGATACGTAGTCATCTGCAAACGCTACTTCCTAGCAAGGAAGTATCGCATTTACAGGCTTTTGAAGTGAATACAAGGTATACATGACATTTCGCAATGAATATTATATATTATCATGAAACATAGAAATGAGATGCTATATCGCGATTTAAGAAGCATTAGAAGTCTATTGCTTCGATACGTAGTCATCTGCAAACGCTGTTTCCTAGCAAGGAAGTGTCACATTGACATTCTTTTGAAGTGAATACGAGGTATATATAACACTCAACAATGAACATTAAATATTATCATGAAACATGGTAATGAGTAGCGATATCGCGTTTTGAGAAGCATTATAACTCTAATGCTACTATACGTAGACATCTGCAAACTCTACTTCCTAGCAAGGAGCTGTCGCATTCGCATTCATTTGAAGTGTATGCGAGGTATACATGACACATCGCAATGAATATTATAAATTATCATGAAACATAGATATGAGATGCGATATCGCGAATTAGCAAGTTTTAGGAATCTATTGCTTCGATACGTAGACATCTGCAAACGCTATTTCCAAGCAAGGAAGTGTCGCGCTTACATTCTTTTGAAGTGAATACGAGGTATACATAACACTGCACAGTGATTATTATATCTCATCATGAAACATAGGAATGAGATGCAATATAGCGATTGAAGAAGCATTAGAACTCTATTGCCTCGATACGTAGACATCTGCAAACACTATTTCCTAGCAGGGAAATGTCGCACTCACATTCATTTGAAGTGTATGCGAGGTATACATGACACTTCGCAATGAATATTATATATTATCATGAAACATAGTAATGAGTAGCGATATCGCGTTTTGAGAAGCATTAGAACACTCATGCTACGATATGTAGACATCTGCAAACGCTACTTCCTGGCAAGGAAGTGTCGCATTTACATTCTTTCGAAGTGAATACGGGGTATACATAACAATCCACAATGAATATTATATCTTATCGTGAAACATAGAAAAGAGATGCGATATCCCGTTAGAAGGAGCATTAGAACCCTACTGCTACGATACGTAGACATCTGCAATCGCTATTTCCTAGCAAGGAAGTGTCGCATTTACATTCTTTTGAAGTGAATACGATATATACATGACACTTCGCAATGAATATTATATCTGATTATGAAACATAGAAATGGGATGCGATATCGCGTTTTAAGAAGCATTAGCTATCTATTGCTGCGATACGTAGACAGCTGCAAACGCAATTTCCTAGCAAGGAAGTGTCGCATTTACATTCTTTCGAAGTGAATACGAGGTATACATGACACTTCGCAATGAACATTACATCTTATCATGAAGCATAAAAATTAGGAGGGATATCGCGATTTAAAGAGCATTAGAACACTATTGCTACGATACGTAGACATCTGCAAACGCTATTTTCTAGTAAGGAAGTGGCTCATTTACATTCTTTAGAAGTGAATAAGAGGTATGCATGACACTTCGCAATGAGAATTATATCTTGTCATGAAACGTAGGTATGGGATGCGATATGACGATTTAAGAAGCATTAGGAAACTATTGCTTCGATACGTAGACATCTGCAAACGATATTTCCAAGCAAGGAATTGTCGCATTTAGTCTTTTGAAAGGAATACGAGGCATACATGACTCGTCGCAATGAATATTTTATCTTATCATGAAACATAGAAATGAGATGCGATATGGCGATTTATGAAGCATTAGATGTCCAGAGCTTCGATACGTAGACATCTGCAAACGCTATTTCAAAGCAAGGAAGTGCCGCATTTACATTCTTTTGAAGTGAATACGAGGTATACATAACACTCCACAACGAATATTATATATTATAACGAAACATGTTAATGAGTAGCGATATCGCGTTTTGAGAAGCATTAGAATACTGATGGTACGATACGTAGACATCTGCAAATGCTATTTCCTGGCAACGAAGTGTCGCGTTTACATTCTTTTGAAGTGAATACGAGGTATACATAACACTGCACAATGAATATTATATCTTATCATAAAACATAGAAATGAGATGCGATATCGCGATTTAAGAAGCATTAGGACCCTATTGCTTCGATACGTAGACATCTGCAAA
This sequence comes from Xylocopa sonorina, assembly GCF_050948175.1. Classification (NCBI taxonomy): domain Eukaryota; kingdom Metazoa; phylum Arthropoda; class Insecta; order Hymenoptera; family Apidae; genus Xylocopa; species Xylocopa sonorina. The sequence goes on along the minus strand of NW_027490129.1, from coordinate 773,583 downwards.
CGTTATTTCCAAGCAAGGATGTGTCGCATTTTCGTTCATTTGAAGTGTATGCGAGGGATACATGACACTTCGCAGTGAATATTATATATTATTATGAAACATAGAAATGAGAAGCGATATGGCGATTTAAGAAGTATTAGAAATCTATTGGTTCGATACGTAGACATCTGCAAACGCTGCTTCCTAGCAAGGAAGTGTCGCACTTTCATTCTTTTGAAGTGAATACGAGGTATACATAACACTGCACAATGAATATTATATCTCATCATGAAACATAGAAATGAGATGCGGTATCGCGTTTTAAGAAGCGTTAGAACTCTATTGCTACGAAACGTAAACACCAGCAAACGCTATTGCCGATCAAGGAAGTGTCGCATTTACATTCATTTAAAGTGTATGCGAGGTATACATAACACTTCGCAATGAATATTATATATTATCATGGAACACAGAAATGAGATGCGACCTCGCGTTTTGTGAAGCATTAGAACTCTATTGCTACGATACGTAGATATCTGTAAACGTTATTAGCTAGCAAGGAAGTGTCGCATTTACATTCTCTTGAAATGAATACCAGGTAAGCATAACACTTCCCAATGAGTATTATATCTTATCGTGAAACATAGAAATGACATGCGATATCATGTTTTACGAAGATTTAGAACTCTATTGCTTCGATACGTAGACATCTGCAAACGCTATTTCCAAGCAAGGAAGTGTCGCATTTACATACCTTTGAAGTGAATACGAGGTATACATGACACTTCGCAATGAATATTATATATTATCATGAAACGTAGATATGAGATGCGATATCGCGATTTAAGAAGCATTAGAACACTATTGCTTCGATAAGTAGACATCTGCATACGCTATTTCCAAGCAAGGAAGTGTCGCATTTACATTCTTTTGAAGTGAATACGAGGTATTCATAACACTGCACAATGAATATTATATATTATAATGAAACATGGTAATGAGTAGCGATATCGCGTTTTGAGAAGCATTAGAATTCTAATGGTACGATACGTAGACATCTGCAAACGCTATTTCCTGGCAACGAAGTGTCGCGTTTACATTCTTTAGAAGTGAATACGACGTATACTTAACACTGCACAATGAATATTATATCTTATCATGAAACATAGAAATGAGATGCGATATCGCGATTTAAGAAGCATTAGGACACTATTGCTTCGATACGTAGACATCTGCAAACGCTATTTCCTAGCAATGAAGTGTCGCATTTACATTCTTATGAAGTGAATACGAGGTATTCATAACACTGCACAATGAATATTATATCTTATCATGAAACATAGAAATGAGATGCTGTATGGCGATTAGAACTCTATTGCTTCGAATACGTAGACATCTGCAAAACTACTTCCTATCAAGGAAGTGTCGCATTTACATTCTTTTGAAGTGAATACGAGGTATACATAACACTACACAATGAATATTATATCTTATCATGAAACTTAGAAATGAGATGCGATATCGCGATTTAAGAAGCAATGGAAAACTATTGCTTCGATACGTAGACATTTGCAAACGCTATTTCCAAGCAAGGAAGTGTCGCATTTACATTCTTATGAAGTGAATACGAGGTATTCATAACACTGCACAATGAATATTATATCTTATCATGAAACATAGAAATGGGATATGATATCGCGATTTAAGAAGCATTAGATGTCTATTGCTTCGATACTTAGATATCTGCAAACGCTATTTCCTAGCAAGGAAGTGTCGCATTTACGTTCATTAGAAGTATAGACGAGATATACATAACACTGCACAATGAATATTATATCTTACCATGAAACATAGAAATTATATGCGATATGGCGATTTAAGAAGCACTAGAACTCTATTTCTTCGATACGTAGACATACGCAAACGCAATTTCTTAGCAAGGAAGTGTCGCATTTACATTCTTTTAAGGTGAATACGAGGTATACATAACACTGCACAATGAATATTATATCTTATCATGAAACATAGAAATGAGATGCGATATGGCGATTTATGAAGCACTAGATGTCTATTGCTTCGATACGTAGACATCTGCAAACGCTATTTCCTAGGAAGGAAGTGTCGCATTTACATTCATTTGAAGTGTATGCGAGGTATACATGACACTTCGCAATGAATATTATATCTTATTAAGGAACATAGAAATTAGATGCGATATGGCGATTTAAGAAGCATTAGAAATCTATTGGTTCGATACGTAGACATCTGCAAACGCCAATTCCTAGCAAGGAAGTGTCGCATTTACATTCTTTTGAAGTGAATACGAGGTATTTGTAACACTGCACAATGAATATTATATCTTATCATGAAACATAGAAATGAGATGCAATATGGCGGTTTTTGAAGCATTAGATGTCTATTGCTTCGATACGTAGATATCTGCAAACGCTATTTCCTAGCAAGGAAGTGTCGCATCTACGTTCATTTGAAGTATAGACGAGATATACATAACACTGCACAATGAATATTATATCTTACCATGAAACACAGAAATTATATGCGATATGGCGATTTAAGAAGCATTAGAACTCGATTGCTTCGATACGTAGATATCTGCAAACACTATTTCCTAGCAAAGAACTGTCGCAATCACATCCATTTGAAGTGAATGCGAGGTATACATGACACTTCGCAATGAATATTACATATTATCATGAAACATAGAAATGAGAAGCGATATGGCGATTTAAGAAGCATTAGATCCCAATTGCTTCGATACGTAGACATCTGCAAACGCTACTTCCTAACAAGGAAGTGTCGCATTTACATTCTTTTGAAAGGAATACGAGGTATACATGACACTTCGCAGTGAATATGATATCTTATCATGTAACGCAGAAATGAGATGCGATATGACGATTTAAGAAGCATTAGAAACCTATTGCTTCCATACGTAGACATCTGCAAACGCTACGTCCTAGCAAGGAAGTGTCGCATTTACATTCTTTTGAATTGAACTTGCGGTATACATAACACTGCACAATGAATATTATATCTTATCATAAAACATAGAAATGGGATGCGATATCGCGATTTAAGAAGCATTAGAACACTATTGCTGCGATACGTAGACATCCGCAAACGCTATTTCCAAGCAAGGAAGTGTCGCATTTACATTCTTTTGAATTGAATAAGAGGTATACATAACACTGCACAATGAAAATTATATCTTATCATAAAACATAGAAATGGGGTGCGATATCGCGATTTAAGAAGCATTAGAACACTATTGCTGCGATACGTAGACATCTGCAAACGCTATTTCCTAGCAAGGAAGTGTCGCATTCACGTTCATTTGAAGTGTATGCGAGGTATACATGACACTTCGCAGTGAATATTATATATTATCATGAAACATAGAAATGTGATGCGATATGGCGATTTAAGAAGCATTAGAACTCTATTGCTTCGATACGTAGACATCTGCAAACACTATTTCCTAGCAAGGAAATGCCGCATTCACATTCATTTGAAGTGTATGCGAGGTATATGTGACACATCGCAAAGAATATTACATATTATCATGAAACATAGATATGAGATGCGATAACGCGAATTAGCATGCTTTAGAAATCTATTGTTTCGATACGTAGGCATCTGCAAACGCTATATCCTAGCAAGGAAGAGTCGCACTTACATTCATTTTAAGTGTATGCGAGGTATACATGACACTTCGCAATGAATATTATATATTATCATGAAACATAGAAATGCGAAGCGATATCGCGTTTTGAGAAGCATTAGACCTCTAATGCCACGATACGTAGACATCTGCAAACGCTATTTCCTAGCAAGGAAGTGTCGCATTTACATTCTTTCGAAGTGAATACGAGGTGTACATGACACTTCCCAATGAATATTATACCATATTATGAAACATAGAAATGAGATGCGATATCGCGTTTTAAGAAGCATTTGAACACTACTGCTACGATACGTAGACATCTGCAAACGCTATTTCCTAGGAAGGAAGTGTCGGATTTACTTTCTTTTGAAGTGAATACGAGGTATACATGACACTTCGAAATGAATATTATACCTTATCACGAAACACAGAAAAGAGATGCGATATCCCGTTAGAGGAAGCATTAGAACTCCATTGCTTCGATACGTAGAAATCTGCAAACACTATTTCCTAGCAAGGAAGTGTCGCATTTACATTCTTTTGAAAGGATTACGAGGTATACATGTCACTTCGCAATGAATATTATATCTTATCATGAAACATAGAAATGATATGCGATATCGCGATTTAAGAAGCTTTAGAACTCTATTGCTTCGAAACGTAGATATCTGCAAACACTATTTCCTAGCAAGGAACTGTCGCATTCACATACATCTGAAGTGGATGTGAGGTATACATAACACTTCGCAATGAATATTATATATTATCATGAAACACAGATATGAGATGCGATATCGCGAACTAGAAAGCATTAGAAATCGATTGCTTCGATACGTAGACATCTGCAAACGTTATTTCCTAGCAAGGAAGTGTCGCATTTACATACATTTGAAGTATAGACGAGATATACGTAACACTGCACAATGAATATTATATCTTATCATGAAACATAGAAATGAGATGCGATATCGCGATTTAAGAAGCATTAGAACACTATTGCTTCGATACGTAGACATCTGCAAACGCTTCTGCCTAGCAAGGAAGTGTCGCATTTACATTCTTTTCAAACGAATACGAGGTATACTTAACACTGCACAATGAATATTATATCTTATCATGAAACATAGCAATGAAATGCGATATCGCTTTTTGAGAAGCATTAGAACTCTATTGCTTCGATACGTAGATATCTGCCAACGCTATTTCCTAGCAAGGAAGTGTCGCATTTACATTCTTTTGAAAGGAATACGAGGTATACATGACACATCGCAATGAATATTATAGCTTATCATGAAACATAGAAATGAGATGCGATATCGCGTTTTGAGAAGCATTAGAACTCTAATGCCACGATACGCAGACATCTGCAAACGCTATTTCCTAACAAGGAAGTGTCGCATTTACATTCATTTGAAGTATAGATGAGATAAACATAACACTACACAATGAATATTATATCTTATCATGAAACAGAGAAATGAGATGCGATATCGCGTTTTGAGAAGCATTAGAACTCTAATGCCACGATACGCAGACATCTGCAAACGCTATTTCCTAGCAAGGAAGTGTCGCATTTACATTCATTTGAAGTATAGATGAGATAAACATAACACTACACAATGATTATTATATCTTATCATGAAACATAGAAATGAGGTGCGATATCGCGATTTAAGAAGCATTAGGACCCTATTGCTTCGATACGTAGACATCTGCAAACGTTATTTCCAAGCAAGGATGTGTCGCATTTTCGTTCATTTGAAGTGTATGCGAGGGATACATGACACTTCGCAGTGAATATTATATATTATTATGAAACATAGAAATGAGAAGCGATATGGCGATTTAAGAAGTATTAGAAATCTATTGGTTCGATACGTAGACATCTGCAAACGCTGCTTCCTAGCAAGGAAGTGTCGCACTTTCATTCTTTTGAAGTGAATACGAGGTATACATAACACTGCACAATGAATATTATATCTCATCATGAAACATAGAAATGAGATGCGGTATCGCGTTTTAAGAAGCGTTAGAACTCTATTGCTACGAAACGTAAACACCAGCAAACGCTATTGCCGATCAAGGAAGTGTCGCATTTACATTCATTTAAAGTGTATGCGAGGTATACATAACACTTCGCAATGAATATTATATATTATCATGGAACACAGAAATGAGATGCGACCTCGCGTTTTGTGAAGCATTAGAACTCTATTGCTACGATACGTAGATATCTGTAAACGTTATTAGCTAGCAAGGAAGTGTCGCATTTACATTCTCTTGAAATGAATACCAGGTAAGCATAACACTTCCCAATGAGTATTATATCTTATCGTGAAACATAGAAATGACATGCGATATCATGTTTTACGAAGATTTAGAACTCTATTGCTTCGATACGTAGACATCTGCAAACGCTATTTCCAAGCAAGGAAGTGTCGCATTTACATACCTTTGAAGTGAATACGAGGTATACATGACACTTCGCAATGAATATTATATATTATCATGAAACGTAGATATGAGATGCGATATCGCGATTTAAGAAGCATTAGAACACTATTGCTTCGATAAGTAGACATCTGCATACGCTATTTCCAAGCAAGGAAGTGTCGCATTTACATTCTTTTGAAGTGAATACGAGGTATTCATAACACTGCACAATGAATATTATATATTATAATGAAACATGGTAATGAGTAGCGATATCGCGTTTTGAGAAGCATTAGAATTCTAATGGTACGATACGTAGACATCTGCAAACGCTATTTCCTGGCAACGAAGTGTCGCGTTTACATTCTTTAGAAGTGAATACGACGTATACTTAACACTGCACAATGAATATTATATCTTATCATGAAACATAGAAATGAGATGCGATATCGCGATTTAAGAAGCATTAGGACACTATTGCTTCGATACGTAGACATCTGCAAACGCTATTTCCTAGCAATGAAGTGTCGCATTTACATTCTTATGAAGTGAATACGAGGTATTCATAACACTGCACAATGAATATTATATCTTATCATGAAACATAGAAATGAGATGCTGTATGGCGATTAGAACTCTATTGCTTCGAATACGTAGACATCTGCAAAACTACTTCCTATCAAGGAAGTGTCGCATTTACATTCTTTTGAAGTGAATACGAGGTATACATAACACTACACAATGAATATTATATCTTATCATGAAACTTAGAAATGAGATGCGATATCGCGATTTAAGAAGCAATGGAAAACTATTGCTTCGATACGTAGACATTTGCAAACGCTATTTCCAAGCAAGGAAGTGTCGCATTTACATTCTTATGAAGTGAATACGAGGTATTCATAACACTGCACAATGAATATTATATCTTATCATGAAACATAGAAATGGGATATGATATCGCGATTTAAGAAGCATTAGATGTCTATTGCTTCGATACTTAGATATCTGCAAACGCTATTTCCTAGCAAGGAAGTGTCGCATTTACGTTCATTAGAAGTATAGACGAGATATACATAACACTGCACAATGAATATTATATCTTACCATGAAACATAGAAATTATATGCGATATGGCGATTTAAGAAGCACTAGAACTCTATTTCTTCGATACGTAGACATACGCAAACGCAATTTCTTAGCAAGGAAGTGTCGCATTTACATTCTTTTAAGGTGAATACGAGGTATACATAACACTGCACAATGAATATTATATCTTATCATGAAACATAGAAATGAGATGCGATATGGCGATTTATGAAGCACTAGATGTCTATTGCTTCGATACGTAGACATCTGCAAACGCTATTTCCTAGGAAGGAAGTGTCGCATTTACATTCATTTGAAGTGTATGCGAGGTATACATGACACTTCGCAATGAATATTATATCTTATTAAGGAACATAGAAATTAGATGCGATATGGCGATTTAAGAAGCATTAGAAATCTATTGGTTCGATACGTAGACATCTGCAAACGCCAATTCCTAGCAAGGAAGTGTCGCATTTACATTCTTTTGAAGTGAATACGAGGTATTTGTAACACTGCACAATGAATATTATATCTTATCATGAAACATAGAAATGAGATGCAATATGGCGGTTTTTGAAGCATTAGATGTCTATTGCTTCGATACGTAGATATCTGCAAACGCTATTTCCTAGCAAGGAAGTGTCGCATCTACGTTCATTTGAAGTATAGACGAGATATACATAACACTGCACAATGAATATTATATCTTACCATGAAACACAGAAATTATATGCGATATGGCGATTTAAGAAGCATTAGAACTCGATTGCTTCGATACGTAGATATCTGCAAACACTATTTCCTAGCAAAGAACTGTCGCAATCACATCCATTTGAAGTGAATGCGAGGTATACATGACACTTCGCAATGAATATTACATATTATCATGAAACATAGAAATGAGAAGCGATATGGCGATTTAAGAAGCATTAGATCCCAATTGCTTCGATACGTAGACATCTGCAAACGCTACTTCCTAACAAGGAAGTGTCGCATTTACATTCTTTTGAAAGGAATACGAGGTATACATGACACTTCGCAGTGAATATGATATCTTATCATGTAACGCAGAAATGAGATGCGATATGACGATTTAAGAAGCATTAGAAACCTATTGCTTCCATACGTAGACATCTGCAAACGCTACGTCCTAGCAAGGAAGTGTCGCATTTACATTCTTTTGAATTGAACTTGCGGTATACATAACACTGCACAATGAATATTATATCTTATCATAAAACATAGAAATGGGATGCGATATCGCGATTTAAGAAGCATTAGAACACTATTGCTGCGATACGTAGACATCCGCAAACGCTATTTCCAAGCAAGGAAGTGTCGCATTTACATTCTTTTGAATTGAATAAGAGGTATACATAACACTGCACAATGAAAATTATATCTTATCATAAAACATAGAAATGGGGTGCGATATCGCGATTTAAGAAGCATTAGAACACTATTGCTGCGATACGTAGACATCTGCAAACGCTATTTCCTAGCAAAGAAGTGTCGCATTCACGTTCATTTGAAGTGTATGCGAGGTATACATGACACTTCGCAGTGAATATTATATATTATCATGAAACATAGAAATGTGATGCGATATGGCGATTTAAGAAGCATTAGAACTCTATTGCTTCGATACGTAGACATCTGCAAACACTATTTCCTAGCAAGGAAATGCCGCATTCACATTCATTTGAAGTGTATGCGAGGTATATGTGACACATCGCAAAGAATATTACATATTATCATGAAACATAGATATGAGATGCGATAACGCGAATTAGCATGCTTTAGAAATCTATTGTTTCGATACGTAGGCATCTGCAAACGCTATATCCTAGCAAGGAAGAGTCGCACTTACATTCATTTTAAGTGTATGCGAGGTATACATGACACTTCGCAATGAATATTATATATTATCATGAAACATAGAAATGCGAAGCGATATCGCGTTTTGAGAAGCATTAGACCTCTAATGCCACGATACGTAGACATCTGCAAACGCTATTTCCTAGCAAGGAAGTGTCGCATTTACATTCTTTCGAAGTGAATACGAGGTGTACATGACACTTCCCAATGAATATTATACCATATTATGAAACATAGAAATGAGATGCGATATCGCGTTTTAAGAAGCATTTGAACACTACTGCTACGATACGTAGACATCTGCAAACGCTATTTCCTAGGAAGGAAGTGTCGGATTTACTTTCTTTTGAAGTGAATACGAGGTATACATGACACTTCGAAATGAATATTATACCTTATCACGAAACACAGAAAAGAGATGCGATATCCCGTTAGAGGAAGCATTAGAACTCCATTGCTTCGATACGTAGAAATCTGCAAACACTATTTCCTAGCAAGGAAGTGTCGCATTTACATTCTTTTGAAAGGATTACGAGGTATACATGTCACTTCGCAATGAATATTATATCTTATCATGAAACATAGAAATGATATGCGATATCGCGATTTAAGAAGCTTTAGAACTCTATTGCTTCGAAACGTAGATATCTGCAAACACTATTTCCTAGCAAGGAACTGTCGCATTCACATACATCTGAAGTGGATGTGAGGTATACATAACACTTCGCAATGAATATTATATATTATCATGAAACACAGATATGAGATGCGATATCGCGAACTAGAAAGCATTAGAAATCGATTGCTTCGATACGTAGACATCTGCAAACGTTATTTCCTAGCAAGGAAGTGTCGCATTTACATACATTTGAAGTATAGACGAGATATACGTAACACTGCACAATGAATATTATATCTTATCATGAAACATAGAAATGAGATGCGATATCGCGATTTAAGAAGCATTAGAACACTATTGCTTCGATACGTAGACATCTGCAAACGCTTCTGCCTAGCAAGGAAGTGTCGCATTTACATTCTTTTCAAACGAATACGAGGTATACTTAACACTGCACAATGAATATTATATCTTATCATGAAACATAGCAATGAAATGCGATATCGCTTTTTGAGAAGCATTAGAACTCTATTGCTTCGATACGTAGATATCTGCCAACGCTATTTCCTAGCAAGGAAGTGTCGCATTTACATTCTTTTGAAAGGAATACGAGGTATACATGACACATCGCAATGAATATTATAGCTTATCATGAAACATAGAAATGAGATGCGATATCGCGTTTTGAGAAGCATTAGAACTCTAATGCCACGATACGCAGACATCTGCAAACGCTATTTCCTAACAAGGAAGTGTCGCATTTACATTCATTTGAAGTATAGATGAGATAAACATAACACTACACAATGAATATTATATCTTATCATGAAACAGAGAAATGAGATGCGATATCGCGTTTTGAGAAGCATTAGAACTCTAATGCCACGATACGCAGACATCTGCAAACGCTATTTCCTAGCAAGGAAGTGTCGCATTTACATTCATTTGAAGTATAGATGAGATAAACATAACACTACACAATGATTATTATATCTTATCATGAAACATAGAAATGAGGTGCGATATCGCGATTTAAGAAGCATTAGAACACTATTGCTTCGATACGTAGACATCTACAAACGCTACTTCCTAGCAAGGAAGTGTCGCATTTACATTCTTTTGAAAGGAATGCGAGGTATACGTGACACTTCGCAATGAATATTATATCTTATCATGAAACATAGGAATGAGATGCGATATCGCGATTTATGAAGCATTAGATGTCTATTGCTTCGATACGTAGACATCTGCAAACGCTTTTTCCTTGCAAGGAAGTGTCGCATTTACATTCATTTCAATCGTAGACGAGGTATGCATAACACTTCTCAATGAATATTATATCTTACCATGAAACATAGAAATGAGATGCGATATCGCGTTTTAAGAATCATAAGAAATCTATTGCTACGATACGTAGACATCTGCAAACGCTATTTCCTTGCAAGGAAGTGTCGCATTTACATTCATTTGAAGTGTAGACGAGGAATACATGACACTTCGCAAATCATATTATATCTTACCATGAAACATAGAAATGAGATGAGATATCGCGATTTAAGAAGCATTAGAACTCTATTGCTTCGATACGTAGACATCTGCAAACGATATTTCCTTGCAAGGAAGTGTCGAATTTACATTCTCTTGAAACGAATACGAGGTATACATAACACTCCACAATGAATATTATATATTATCATGAAACAAAGTAATGAGTAGCGATATCGCGTTTTGAGAAGCATTAGAACTCTAATGCCACGATACGTAGACATCTGCAAACGCTATTTCCTAGCAAGGAAGTGTCGCATTTACATCCATTTGAAGTATAGACGGAATATACATAACACTGCACAATGAATATTATATCTTATCATTAAACATAGAAATGAGATGCGATATGGCTATTTAAGAAGCATTAGAACTCTATTGCTTCGATACGTAGACATCTGCAAACGCTACTTCCTAGCAAGGAAGCGTCGCATGTACATTCATTTGAAAGGAGTACGAGGTGTACATGTCACTTCGCAGTGAATATTATATATTATCATGAAACGTAGAAATGAGAAGCGATATGGCGATTTAAGAAGCATTAGAAAACTATTGCTTCGATACGTAGACATCTGCAAACGCTATTTCCTAGCAAGGAAGTGTGGCATTTATATTCTTTTGAAGTGAATACGAGGTATACATAACACTCCACAATGAATATTATATATTATCACGAAACATAGTAATGAGAAGTGATATCGCGTTTTGAGAAGCATTAAACTCTAATGCCACGATACGTAGACATCTGCAAACGCTATTTCCTAGCAAGGAAGTGTGGCATTTGCATTCTTTTGAAGTGAATACGAGGTATACATAACACTCCACAATGAATATTATATATTATCATGAAACATAGTAATGAGTAGCGATATCGCGTTTTGAGAAGCATTAAACTCTAATGCCACGATACGTAGACATCTGCAAACGCTACTTCCTAGCAAGGAAGTGTCGTATTTACATCCATTTGAAGTATAGACGAGATATACATAACTCTGCACAATGAATATTATATCTTATCATGAAACATAGAAATGACATGCGATATCGCGTTTTGAGAAGCATTAGAACTCTAATGCCACGATACGCAGACATCTGCAAACGCTATTTCCTAACAAGGAAGTGTCGCATTTACATTCATTTGAAGTATAGATGAGATAAACATAACACTACACAATGAATATTATATCTTATCATGAAACATAGAAATGAGGTACGATATCGCGATTTAAGAAGCATTAGAACTCTATTGCTTCGATACGTAGACATCTGCAAAGGCTACTTCCTAGCAAGGACGTGTCGCATTTACATTCTATGGAAATGAATACGAGGTATACATGACACTGCACAATGAATATTATATCTTATCATGAAACATAGAAATGAGATGCGATATCGCGTTTTGAGAAGCATTAGAACTCTAATGCCACGATACGCAGACATCTGCAAACGCTATTTCCTAGCAAGGAAGTGTCGCATTTACATTCATTTGAAGTATAGATGAGATAAACATAACACTACACAATGATTATTATATCTTATCATGAAACATAGAAATGAGGTGCGATATCGCGATTTAAGAAGCATTAGAACACTATTGCTTCGATACGTAGACATCTGCAAACGCTACTTCCTAGCAAGGAAGTGTCGCATTTACATTCTTTTGAAAGGAAAGCGAGGTATACGTGACACTTCGCAATGAATATTATATCTTATCATGAAACATAGAAATGAGATGCGTTATCGCGATTTATGAAGCATTAGATGTCTATTGCTTCGATACGTAGACATCTGCAAAGGCTACTTCCTAGCAAGGACGTGTCGCATTTACATTCTATGGAAATGAATACGAGGTATACATAACACTCCACAATGAATATTATATAGTATCATGAAACAAAGTAATGAGTAGCGATATCGCGTCTTGAGAAGCATTAGAACTCTAATGCCACAATACGTAGATGTCTGCAAATGCTATTTCGTAGCAAGGAACTGTCGCATTCACATTCATTTGTAGTGTATGCGAGGTATACATAACACTCCGCAATGAATATTATATATTATCATGAAACATAGTAATGAGTAGCGATTTCGCGTTTTGAGAAGCAATAGACCTCTAATGCCACGATACGTAGACATCTGCAAACGTCATTTCCCATGAAGGAAGTGTCGCATTTACATTCATTTGAAGTATGGACGAGATATACATGACACTGCACAATGAATATTATATCTTATCATGAAACATAGAAATGAGATGCGATATCGCGTTTTGAGAAGCATTAGAACTCTAATGCCACGATACGCAGACATCTGCAAACGCTATTTCCTAGCAAGGAAGTTTCGCATTTACATTCATTTGAAGTATAGATGAGATAAACATAACACTACGCAATGAATATTATATCTTATCATGAAACATAGAAATGAGGTGCGATATCGCGATTTAAGAAGCATTAGAACTCTATTACATCGATACGTAGGCATCAGCAATCACTATTGCCTAGCAAGGAACTGTCGCATTCACATTCGTTTGATTTGTATGCGAGGTACACATGAAACTTCGCAATGAATATTATATATTATCATAAAACGCAGATATGAGATTCGATATCGCGAATTAGCAAGCTTTAGAAATCTATTGCTTCGATACGTACACAACTGCAAACGCTATTTCCTAGCAAGGAAGTGTCGCATTTACATTCTATTGAAATGAATACGAGGTATACATAAGACTCCACAATGAATATTATATATTATCATGAAACATAGAAATGAGATGCGATATCACGTTTTGAGAAGCATTAGAGCACTAATGCCACGATACGTAGACATCTGCAAACGCTACTTCCTAGCAAGGAAGTGTCGCATTTACATTCATTTGAAGTATAGATGAGATTGTGGCGGCCTTTCGACTATCGCCACTAGAGGGACAGCACAGCACAATTTCCTGAAAGTACTCGCTAGCCTCTCCTTTCCAATATATAGAAGTTCTTAACTGTCCCTAATATCCCAGCGTCTAAGGCAGGGTCTGCTAGGAAGCCTTACTGATGAGTCCACTAGCAGGCCCAGGACGAAACGTTCTTCCCCTCTCTTTTCCTTCCTTTCTTTCCTCCTCCTTTATTCTATAGCTACCTGAAGCATGCCGCTTCAACTGGTGACCCCGACGTGATGTGAACACGCAACCTACTTACAACACAGGAGGACAACGGAAGCAGCTACTCGAACATATTTCGACCTTCGACGACAAGCCTCGCCCCAGGATATCTGGAAGGATGTACATTCATCAATAGACTTTGGGTTCTTCCGCAGCACGCCGAAATCGTAACCCCTCTCCTAGGGTGGCCACGACGCTTTAACGCCGCGCCCACGACGATCTCGCTAAAGTTCGGCCGCATTCGATGATCATTGGGACCCTACGGCATCATTACGACGCACTTCGTCGGTTACTTACGGACCATCCTAGGGCAGCAGAGTATACGACTGCTCAGTGCAGGTTTCTTAAAAGCGCGCTCGCCCTTAGGCTCGAGACTTACTTCGCCATGGCTTGAGCACTGCGCCCTGCCGCGTTCGAAAGAGCAGCATATGGCACAGCGGCTATTACACGACCCAGTAACTAAAACATTATCCGAGGCTCTACACAAGTCGTCGCACCGGAGGAACATCACGAAGAACTACGAAAGACGCACGGGCCAAGTATCGTTTATCACTGGCAAGGGAGTGATGTGGCGGCCTTTCGACTATCGCCACTAGAGGGACAGCACAGCCTACAATTTCCTGAAAGTACTCGCTAGCCTCTCCTTTCCAATATATAGAAGTTCCTAACTGTCCCTAATATCCCAGCGTCTAAGGCAGGGTCTGCTAGGAAGCCTTACTGATGAGTCCACTAGCAGGCCCAGGACGAAACGTTCTTCCCCTCTCTTTTCCTTCCTTTCTTTCTTCCTCCTTTATTCTATAGCTACATGAAGCATGCCGCTTCAAGATAAACATAACACTACACAATGAATATTATATCTTATCGTTAAACATAGAAATGAGGTGCGATATCGCGATTTAAGAAGCATTAGAACTCTATTGCTTCGATACGTAGACATCTGCAAACGATATTTCCTAGCAAGGAAGTGTCGCATTTGCATTCTTTTGAAGTGAATACGAGGTATACATAACACTCCACAATGAATATTATATATTATCATGAAACATAGTAATGAGTAGCGATATCGCGTTTTGAGAAGCATTAAACTCTAATGCCACGATACGTAGACATCTGCAAACGCTACTTCCTAGCAAGGAAGTGTCGTATTTACATCCATTTGAAGTATAGACGAGATATACATAACTCTGCACAATGAATATTATATCTTATCATGAAACATAGAAATGAGATGCGATATCGCGTTTTGAGAAGCATTAGAACTCTAATGCCACGATACGCAGACATCTGCAAACGCTATTTCCTAACAAGGAAGTGTCGCATTTACATTCATTTGAAGTATAGATGAGATAAACATAACACTACACAATGAATATTATATCATATCATGAAACGTAGAAATGAGATGCGATATCGCGATTTAAGAAGCATTAGAACACTATTGCTGCGATACGTAGACATCTGCAAACGCTATTTCCTAGCTAGGAAGTGTCGCATTTACATTCATTTTAAGTGTATGCGAGGTATACATGACACTTCGCAATGACTATTATATCTTATCATGAATCATAGAAAGGAGATGCGATATGACGATTTAAGAAGCATTAGAACTCTATTGCTTCGATACGTAGACATCTGCAAACGCTATTTCCAAGCAAGGAAGTGTCGCATTTACGTTCATTTGAAGTGTATGCGAGGTATACATGACACTTCGCAGTGAATATTATATATTATCATGAAACATAGAAATGAGAAACGATATGGCGATTTAAGAAGCATTAGATCCCTATTGCTTCGATACGTAGACATCTGCAAACGCTACTTGCTAGCAAGGAAGTGTCGCATTTACATTCTTTTGAAAGGAATACGAGGTATACATGACACTTCGCAATGAATACTATATCTTATCATGAAACGTAGATATGAGATGCGACCTGACGATTTAAGAAGCATTAGAAAACTATTTCTTCGATACGTAGACATCTGCAAACGCTATTTCCAAGCAAGGAAGTGTCGCATTTACATTCTTTTGAAGTGAATACGAGGTATTCGTAACACTGCACAATGAATATTATATCTTATCATGAAACATAGAAATGAGATGCGATATCGCGATTTAAAATCTTTAGGACACTATTGCTTCGATACGTAGATATCTGCAAACGCTATTTCCTAGCAAGGAAGTGTCGCATTTATATTCTTTTGAGGTGAATACGAGGTATACATAACACTGCACAATGAATATTATATCTTATCACGAAACATAGAAATGAGATGCAATATGGCGATTTAAGAAGCATTAGATCCCTATTCCTTCGATACGTAGACATCTGCAAACGCTACTTCCTAGCAAGGAAGTGTCGCATCTACATTCTTTTGAAAGGAATACGAGGTATACATGACACTTCGCAATGGATATTATATCTTATCATGAAACGTAGATATGAGATGCGATATGACGAATTAAGAAGCACTAGAAAACTATTGCTTCGATACGTAGACATCTGCAAACGCTATTTCCAAGCAAGGAAGTGTCGCATTTACGTTCATTTGAAGTGTATGCGAGGTATACATGACACGTCGCAGTGAATATTATATCTTATCATGAAACATAGAAATGTGATGTAATATGTCGATTTAACAAGCATTAGAACACTATTGCTTCGATACGTAGACATCTGCAAAGGCTACTTCCTAGCAAGGAAGTGTCGCATTTACATTCTTTTGAAGTGAATACGAGGAATACATAACACTGCACAATGAATACCATATCTTATCATGAAACATAGAAATGTGATGCGACATGACGATTTCAGAAGCATTAGAACTCTATTGCTTCGATACGTAGACATCTGCACACGCTACTTCCTAGCAAGGAAGTGTCGCATTTACATTCTTTTGAAACGAATACGAGGTATACATAACACTCCACAATGAATATTATATCTTATCATGAAACATAGAAATGAGGTACGATATCGCGATTTAAGAAGCATTAGAACTCTATTGCTTCGATACGTAGACATCTGCAAACGCTATTTCCTAGCATGGAAGTGTCGCGTTTACATACTCTTGAAGTGAATACGAGGTATACATAACACTGCACTGTGAATATTATATCTTATCATGAAACATAGAAATGAGATGCGATATCGCGATTTAAGAAGCTTTAGAAGACTATTGCTTCGATACGTAGACATCTGCAAACGCTACTTCCTAGCAAGGAAGTGTCGCATTTACATTCATTTGAAGTATAGATGAGATAAACATAACACTACACAATGATTATTATATCTTATCATGAAACATAGAAATGAGGTGCGATATCGCGATTTAAGAAGCATTAGAACACTATTGCTTCGATACGTAGACATCTGCAAACGCTACTTCCTAGCAAGGAAGTGTCGCATTTACATTCTTTTGAAAGGAAAGCGAGGTATACGTGACACTTCGCAATGAATATTATATCTTATCATGAAACATAGAAATGAGATGCGTTATCGCGATTTATGAAGCATTAGATGTCTATTGCTTCGATACGTAGACATCTGCAAAGGCTACTTCCTAGCAAGGACGTGTCGCATTTACATTCTATGGAAATGAATACGAGGTATACATAACACTCCACAATGAATATTATATAGTATCATGAAACAAAGTAATGAGTAGCGATATCGCGTCTTGAGAAGCATTAGAACTCTAATGCCACAATACGTAGATGTCTGCAAATGCTATTTCGTAGCAAGGAACTGTCGCATTCACATTCATTTGTAGTGTATGCGAGGTATACATAACACTCCGCAATGAATATTATATATTATCATGAAACATAGTAATGAGTAGCGATTTCGCGTTTTGAGAAGCAATAGACCTCTAATGCCACGATACGTAGACATCTGCAAACGTCATTTCCCATGAAGGAAGTGTCGCATTTACATTCATTTGAAGTATGGACGAGATATACATGACACTGCACAATGAATATTATATCTTATCATGAAACATAGAAATGAGATGCGATATCGCGTTTTGAGAAGCATTAGAACTCTAATGCCACGATACGCAGACATCTGCAAACGCTATTTCCTAGCAAGGAAGTTTCGCATTTACATTCATTTGAAGTATAGATGAGATAAACATAACACTACGCAATGAATATTATATCTTATCATGAAACATAGAAATGAGGTGCGATATCGCGATTTAAGAAGCATTAGAACTCTATTACATCGATACGTAGGCATCAGCAATCACTATTGCCTAGCAAGGAACTGTCGCATTCACATTCGTTTGATTTGTATGCGAGGTACACATGAAATTTCGCAATGAATATTATATATTATCATAAAACGCAGATATGAGATTCGATATCGCGAATTAGCAAGCTTTAGAAATCTATTGCTTCGATACGTACACAACTGCAAACGCTATTTCCTAGCAAGGAAGTGTCGCATTTACATTCTATTGAAATGAATACGAGGTATACATAAGACTCCACAATGAATATTATATATTATCATGAAACATAGAAATGAGATGCGATATCACGTTTTGAGAAGCATTAGAGCACTAATGCCACGATACGTAGACATCTGCAAACGCTACTTCCTAGCAAGGAAGTGTCGCATTTACATTCATTTGAAGTATAGATGAGATTGTGGCGGCCTTTCGACTATCGCCACTAGAGGGACAGCACAGCACAATTTCCTGAAAGTACTCGCTAGCCTCTCCTTTCCAATATATAGAAGTTCTTAACTGTCCCTAATATCCCAGCGTCTAAGGCAGGGTCTGCTAGGAAGCCTTACTGATGAGTCCACTAGCAGGCCCAGGACGAAACGTTCTTCCCCTCTCTTTTCCTTCCTTTCTTTCCTCCTCCTTTATTCTATAGCTACCTGAAGCATGCCGCTTCAACTGGTGACCCCGACGTGATGTGAACACGCAACCTACTTACAACACAGGAGGACAACGGAAGCAGCTACTCGAACATATTTCGACCTTCGACGACAAGCCTCGCCCCAGGATATCTGGAAGGATGTACATTCATCAATAGACTTTGGGTTCTTCCGCAGCACGCCGAAATCGTAACCCCTCTCCTAGGGTGGCCACGACGCTTTAACGCCGCGCCCACGACGATCTCGCTAAAGTTCGGCCGCATTCGATGATCATTGGGACCCTACGGCATCATTACGACGCACTTCGTCGGTTACTTACGGACCATCCTAGGGCAGCAGAGTATACGACTGCTCAGTGCAGGTTTCTTAAAAGCGCGCTCGCCCTTAGGCTCGAGACTTACTTCGCCATGGCTTGAGCACTGCGCCCTGCCGCGTTCGAAAGAGCAGCATATGGCACAGCGGCTATTACACGACCCAGTAACTAAAACATTATCCGAGGCTCTACACAAGTCGTCGCACCGGAGGAACATCACGAAGAACTACGAAAGACGCACGGGCCAAGTATCGTTTATCACTGGCAAGGGAGTGATGTGGCGGCCTTTCGACTATCGCCACTAGAGGGACAGCACAGCCTACAATTTCCTGAAAGTACTCGCTAGCCTCTCCTTTCCAATATATAGAAGTTCCTAACTGTCCCTAATATCCCAGCGTCTAAGGCAGGGTCTGCTAGGAAGCCTTACTGATGAGTCCACTAGCAGGCCCAGGACGAAACGTTCTTCCCCTCTCTTTTCCTTCCTTTCTTTCTTCCTCCTTTATTCTATAGCTACATGAAGCATGCCGCTTCAAGATAAACATAACACTACACAATGAATATTATATCTTATCGTTAAACATAGAAATGAGGTGCGATATCGCGATTTAAGAAGCATTAGAACTCTATTGCTTCGATACGTAGACATCTGCAAACGATATTTCCTAGCAAGGAAGTGTCGCATTTGCATTCTTTTGAAGTGAATACGAGGTATACATAACACTCCACAATGAATATTATATATTATCATGAAACATAGTAATGAGTAGCGATATCGCGTTTTGAGAAGCATTAAACTCTAATGCCACGATACGTAGACATCTGCAAACGCTACTTCCTAGCAAGGAAGTGTCGTATTTACATCCATTTGAAGTATAGACGAGATATACATAACTCTGCACAATGAATATTATATCTTATCATGAAACATAGAAATGAGATGCGATATCGCGTTTTGAGAAGCATTAGAACTCTAATGCCACGATACGCAGACATCTGCAAACGCTATTTCCTAACAAGGAAGTGTCGCATTTACATTCATTTGAAGTATAGATGAGATAAACATAACACTACACAATGAATATTATATCATATCATGAAACGTAGAAATGAGATGCGATATCGCGATTTAAGAAGCATTAGAACACTATTGCTGCGATACGTAGACATCTGCAAACGCTATTTCCTAGCTAGGAAGTGTCGCATTTACATTCATTTTAAGTGTATGCGAGGTATACATGACACTTCGCAATGACTATTATATCTTATCATGAATCATAGAAAGGAGATGCGATATGACGATTTAAGAAGCATTAGAACTCTATTGCTTCGATACGTAGACATCTGCAAACGCTATTTCCAAGCAAGGAAGTGTCGCATTTACGTTCATTTGAAGTGTATGCGAGGTATACATGACACTTCGCAGTGAATATTATATATTATCATGAAACATAGAAATGAGAAACGATATGGCGATTTAAGAAGCATTAGATCCCTATTGCTTCGATACGTAGACATCTGCAAACGCTACTTGCTAGCAAGGAAGTGTCGCATTTACATTCTTTTGAAAGGAATACGAGGTATACATGACACTTCGCAATGAATACTATATCTTATCATGAAACGTAGATATGAGATGCGACCTGACGATTTAAGAAGCATTAGAAAACTATTTCTTCGATACGTAGACATCTGCAAACGCTATTTCCAAGCAAGGAAGTGTCGCATTTACATTCTTTTGAAGTGAATACGAGGTATTCGTAACACTGCACAATGAATATTATATCTTATCATGAAACATAGAAATGAGATGCGATATCGCGATTTAAAATCTTTAGGACACTATTGCTTCGATACGTAGATATCTGCAAACGCTATTTCCTAGCAAGGAAGTGTCGCATTTATATTCTTTTGAGGTGAATACGAGGTATACATAACACTGCACAATGAATATTATATCTTATCACGAAACATAGAAATGAGATGCAATATGGCGATTTAAGAAGCATTAGATCCCTATTCCTTCGATACGTAGACATCTGCAAACGCTACTTCCTAGCAAGGAAGTGTCGCATCTACATTCTTTTGAAAGGAATACGAGGTATACATGACACTTCGCAATGGATATTATATCTTATCATGAAACGTAGATATGAGATGCGATATGACGAATTAAGAAGCACTAGAAAACTATTGCTTCGATACGTAGACATCTGCAAACGCTATTTCCAAGCAAGGAAGTGTCGCATTTACGTTCATTTGAAGTGTATGCGAGGTATACATGACACGTCGCAGTGAATATTATATCTTATCATGAAACATAGAAATGTGATGTAATATGTCGATTTAACAAGCATTAGAACACTATTGCTTCGATACGTAGACATCTGCAAAGGCTACTTCCTAGCAAGGAAGTGTCGCATTTACATTCTTTTGAAGTGAATACGAGGAATACATAACACTGCACAATGAATACCATATCTTATCATGAAACATAGAAATGTGATGCGACATGACGATTTCAGAAGCATTAGAACTCTATTGCTTCGATACGTAGACATCTGCACACGCTACTTCCTAGCAAGGAAGTGTCGCATTTACATTCTTTTGAAACGAATACGAGGTATACATAACACTCCACAATGAATATTATATCTTATCATGAAACATAGAAATGAGATGCGATATCGCGATTTATGAAGCTTTAGATGTCTATTGCTTCGATACGTAGACATCTGCAAACGCTATTTCCTAGCAAGGAAGTGTTGCATTTACATTCCTTTGAAACGAATACGAGGTATACATGACACTCCACAATGAATATTATATCTTATCATGAAACATAGAAATGTGATGTAATATGGCGAGTTAAGAAGCATTAGAATTCAATTGCTACGATACGTAGATATCTGCAAACGCTACTTCCTAGCAAGGAAGTGTCGCATTTACATTCTTTTGAAGTGAATACGAGGTATACATAACACTCCACAATGAATATTATATCTTATCATGAAACATAGAAATGTGATGTAATATGGCGATTTAAGAAGCATTAGAAGTCTATTGCTTCGATACATAGACATCTGCAAACGCTACTTCCTTGCAAGGAAGTGTCGCATTTACATTCTCTTGAAGTGAATACGAGGTATACATAACACTCAACAATGAATATTATATCTTATCATGAAACATAGAAATGTGATGCGATATCGCGATTTAAGAAGCATTAGAACTATATTGCTTCGATACGTAGAAATCAGCAAACGCTACTTCCTAGCATTGAAGTGTCGCATTTACATTCTTTTGAAAGGAATACGAGGTATACATGACACTTCGCAATGAATATTATATCTTATCATGAAACATAGGAATGAGATGCAATATGGCGATTTAAGAAGCATTAGAACTCTATTGCTTCGATACGTAGACATCTGCAAACGCTATTTCCTAGCAAGGAAGTGTCGCATTTACATTCATTTTAAGTGTATGCGAGGTATACATGACACTTCGCAATGAATATTATATATTGTTATGAAACATAGAAATGAGATGCGATATCGCGATTTAAGAAGCAATAGAACACTATTGCTTCGATACGTAGACATCTGCAAACGCTACTTCCTAGCAGGGAAGTGTCGCATTTACATTCTTTTGAAAGGAATACGAGGTATACGTGACACTTCGCAATGAATATTATATCTTATCATGAAACATAGAAATGAGATGCGATATCGCGATTTATGAAGCTTTAGATGTCTATTGCTTCGATACGTAGACATCTGCAAACGCTATTTCCTAGCAGGGAAGTGTTGCATTTACATTCTTTTGATCGGAGTACGAGGTATACATGACACTTCGCAATGAATATTATATCTTATCATGAAACATAGGAATGTGATGTAATATGGCGAGTTAAGAAGCATTAGAATTCTATTGCTTCGATACTTATACATCTGCAAACGCTACTTCCTAGCAAGGAAGTGTCGCATTTACATTCTTTTGAAAGGAATACGAGGTATACATGACACTTCGCAGTGAATATTATATCTTGTCATGAAACATAGGAATGAGATGCGATATCGCGAATTAGAAAGATTTAGAAATCTATTGCTTCGGTACGTAGACATCTGCAAACGCTATTTCCTAGCAAGGAAGTGTCGCATTTACATTCTATTGAAGTGAATACGAGGTATACATAACACTCCACAATGAGTATTATATATTATCATGAAACAAAGTAATAGTTAGTGAAGTGAAGTATAGACGAGATATACATAACACCGCACAATTAATACTATATCTTATCATGAAACACAGAAATGTGATGTAATATGGCGATTTAAGAAGCATTAGAAGTCTATTGCTTCGATACATAGACATCTGCAAACGCTACTTCCTTGCAAGGAAGTGTCGCATTTACATTCTCTTGAAGTGAATACGAGGTATACATAACACTCAACAATGAATATTATATCTTATCATGAAACATAGAAATGTGATGCGATATTGCGATTTAAGAAGCATTAGAACTATATTGCTTCGATACGTAGAAATCAGCAAACGCTACTTCCTAGCATTGAAGTGTCGCATTTACATTCTTTTGAAAGGAATACGAGGTATACATGACACTTCGCAATGAATATTATATCTTATCATGAAACATAGGAATGAGATGCAATATGGCGATTTAAGAAGCATTAGAACTCTATTGCTTCGATACGTAGACATCTGCAAACGCTATTTCCTAGCAAGGAAGTGTCGCATTTACATTCATTTTAAGTGTATGCGAGGTATACATGACACTTCGCAATGAATATTATATATTGTTATGAAACATAGAAATGAGATGCGATATCGCGATTTAAGAAGCAATAGAACACTATTGCTTCGATACGTAGACATCTGCAAACGCTACTTCCTAGCAGGGAAGTGTCGCATTTACATTCTTTTGAAAGGAATACGAGGTATACGTGACACTTCGCAATGAATATTATATCTTATCATGAAACATAGAAATGAGATGCGATATCGCGATTTATGAAGCTTTAGATGTCTATTGCTTCGATACGTAGACATCTGCAAACGCTATTTCCTAGCAGGGAAGTGTTGCATTTACATTCTTTTGAACGGAGTACGAGGTATACATGACACTTCGCAATGAATATTATATCTTATCATGAAACATAGGAATGTGATGTAATATGGCGAGTTAAGAAGCATTAGAATTCTATTGCTTCGATACGTAGACATCTGCAAACGCTACTTCCTAGCAAGGAAGTGTCGCATTTACATTCTTTTGAAAGGAATACGAGGTATACATGACACTTCGCAATGAATATTATATCTTGTCATGAAACATGGGAATCAGATGCGATATCGCGAATTAGAAAGATTTAGAAATCTATTGCTTCGGTACGTAGACATCTGCAAACGCTACTTCCTAGCAGGGAAGTGTCGCATTTACATTCTTTTGAAAGGAATACGAGGTATACGTGACACTTCGCAATGAATATTATATCTTATCATGAAACATAGAAATGAGATGCGATATCGCGATTTATGAAGCTTTAGATGTCTATTGCTTCGATACGTAGACATCTGCAAACGCTACTTCCTAGCAAGGAAGTGTCGCATTTACATTCTTTTGAAAGGAATACGAGGTATACATGACACTTCGCAATGAATATTATATCTTGTCATGAAACATAGGAATGAGATGCGATATCGCGAATTAGAAAGATTTAGAAATCTATTGCTTCGGTACGTAGACATCTGCAAACGCTATTTCCTAGCAAGGAAGTGTCGCATTTACATTCTATTGAAGTGAATACGAGGTATACATAACACTCCACAATGAGTATTATATATTATCATGAAACAAAGTAATAGTTAGTGAAGTGAAGTATAGACGATATATACATAACACCGCACAATTAATACTATATCTTATCATGAAACACAGAAATGTGATGTAATATGGCGATTTAAGAAGCATTAGAAGTCTATTGCTTCGATACATAGACATCTGCAAACGCTACTTCCTTGCAAGGAAGTGTCGCATTTACATTCTCTTGAAGTGAATACGAGGTATACATAACGCTCAACAATGAATATTATATCTTATCATGAAACATAGAAATGTGATGCGATATCGCGATTTAAGAAGCAGTAGAACTATATTGCTTCGATACGTAGAAATCAGCAAACGCTACTTCCTAGCATTGAAGTGTCGCATTTACATTCTTTTGAAAGGAATACGAGGTATACATGACACTTCGCAATGAATATTATATCTTATCATGAAACATAGGAATGAGATGCAATATGGCGATTTAAGAAGCATTAGAACTCTATTGCTTCGATACGTAGACATCTGCAAACGCTATTTCCTAGCAAGGAAGTGTCGCATTTACATTCATTTTAAGTGTATGCGAGGTATACATGACACTTCGCAATGAATATTATATATTGTTATGAAACATAGAAATGAGATGCGATATCGCGATTTAAGAAGCAATAGAACACTATTGCTTCGATACGTAGATATCTGCAAACGCTACTTCCTAGCAGGGAAGTGTCGCATTTACATTCTTTTGAAAGGAATACGAGGTATACGTGACACATCGCAATGAATATTATATCTTATCATGAAACATAGAAATGAGATGCGATATCGCGATTTATGAAGCTTTAGATGTCTATTGCTTCGATACGTAGACATCTGCAAACGCTATTTCCTAGCAGGGAAGTGTTGCATTTACATTCTTTTGAACGGAGTACGAGGTATACATGACACTTCGCAATGAATATTATATCTTATCATGAAACATAGGAATGTGATGTAATATGGCGAGTTAAGAAGCATTAGAATTCTATTGCTTCGATACGTAGACATCTGCAAACGCTACTTCCTAGCAAGGAAGTGCCGCATTTACATTCTTTTGAAAGGAATACGAGGTATACATGACACTTCGCAATGAATATTATATCTTGTCATGAAACATAGGAATGAGATGCGATATCGCGAATTAGAAAGATTTAGAAATCTATTGCTTCGGTACGTAGACATCTGCAAACGCTATTTCCTAGCAAGGAAGTGTCGCATTTACATTCTATTGAAGTGAATACGAGGTATACATAACACTCCACAATGAGTATTATATATTATCATGAAACAAAGTAATAGTTAGTGAAGTGAAGTATAGACGAGATATACATAACACCGCACAATTAATACTATATCTTATCATGAAACACAGAAATGAGATGCGATATGGCGATTTAAGAAGCATTAGAAGTCTATTGGTTCGATACGTAGACATCTGCAAACACTATTTCCTAGCAAGGAAGTGTCACATTTACATTCTTTTGAAGTGAATACGAGGTATACATAACACTTCACAATGAGTATTATATATTATCATGAAACATAGAAATGAGATGCGATATGACGATTTAAGAAGCATTAGAAAACTATTGCCTCGATACGTAGACATCTGCAAACGCTATTTCCAAGCAAGGAAGTGTCGCATTTACATTCTTTTGAAGTGAATACGAGGTATTCATAACACTGCAAAATGAATATTACATCTTATCATGAAACATAGAAATGAGATGCGATATCGCGATTTAAGAAGCTTTAGAACTCTATTGCTTCGATACGTAGATATCTGCAAACGCTATTTCCTAGCAAGGAACTGTCGCATTCACATTCATTTCAAGTGTATGCGAGGTATACATGACACGTCGCAGTGAATATTATATCTTATCATGAAACATAGAAATGTGATGTAATATGGCGATTTAAGAAGCATTAGAACACTATTGCTTCGATACGTAGACATCTGCGAAGGCTACCTCCTAGCAAGGAAGTGTCGCATTTACATTCTTTTGAAGTGAATACGAGATATACATAATACTCCACAATGAGTATTATATATTATCATGAAACAAAGTAATGAGTAGCGATATCGCGTTTTGAGAAGCATTGGAACTCTAATGCCACGATACGTAGACATCTGCAGACGCTATTTCCTAGCAAGGAAGTGTCGCATTTACATTCATTTTAAGTGCATGCGAGGTATACATGACACTTCGCAATGAATATTATATATTGTTATGAAACATAGAAATGAGATGCGATATCGCGATTTAAGAAGCAATAGAACACTATTGCTTCGATACGTAGACATCTGCAAACGCTACTTCCTAGCAGGGAAGTGTCGCATTTACATTCTTTTGAAAGGAATACGAGGTATACGTGACACTTCGCAATGAATATTATATCTTATCATGAAACATAGAAATGAGATGCGATATCGCGATTTATGAAGCATTAGATGTCTATTGCTTCGATACGTAGACATCTGCAAAGGCTACTTCCTAGCAAGGACGTGTCGCATTTACATTCTATGGAAATGAATACGAGGTATACATAACACTCCACAATGAATATTATATATTATCATGAAACATAGAACTGAGATGCGATATCGCGTTTTGAGAAGCATTAGAGCACTAATGCCACGATACGTAGACATCTGCAAACGCTATTTCCAAGCAAGGAAGTGTCGCATTTACATTCTTTTGAAGTGAATACGAGGTATTCGTAACACTGCACAATGAATATTATATCTTATCATGATACATAGAAATGAGATGCGATATCGCGATTTAAAAAGCTTTAGGACACTACTGCTTCGATACGTAGATATCTGCAAACGCTATTTCCTAGCAAGGAAGTGACGCATTTATATTCCTTTGAGGTGAATACGAGGTATACATAACACTGCACAATGAATATTATATCTTATCATGAAACATAGAAATGAGATGCAATATGGCGATTTAAGAAGCATTAGATCCCTATTGCTTCGATACGTAGACATCTGCAAACGCTACGTCCTAGCAAGGAAGTGTCGCATCTACATTCTTTTGAAAGGAATACGAGGTATACATGACACTTCGCAATGGATATTATATCTTATCATGAAACGTAGATATGAGATGCGATATGACGAATTAAGAAGCACTAGAAAACTATTGCTTCGATACGTAGACATCTGCAAACGCTATTTCCAAGCAAGGAAGTGTCGCATTTACATTCTTTTGAAGTGAATACGAGGTATTCGTAACACTGCACAATGAATATTATATCTTATCATGAAACATAGAAATGAGATGCGATATCGCGATTTAAAATCTTTAGGACACTATTGCTTCGATACGTAGATATCTGCAAACGCTATTTCCTAGCAAGGAAGTGTCGCATTTATATTCTTTTGAGGTGAATACGAGGTATACATAACACTGCACAATGAATATTATATCTTATCACGAAACATAGAAATGAGATGCAATATGGCGATTTAAGAAGCATTAGATCCCTATTCCTTCGATACGTAGACATCTGCAAACGCTACTTCCTAGCAAGGAAGTGTCGCATCTACATTCTTTTGAAAGGAATACGAGGTATACATGACACTTCGCAATGGATATTATATCTTATCATGAAACGTAGATATGAGATGCGATATGACGAATTAAGAAGCACTAGAAAACTATTGCTTCGATACGTAGACATCTGCAAACGCTATTTCCAAGCAAGGAAGTGTCGCATTTACGTTCATTTGAAGTGTATGCGAGGTATACATGACACTTCGCAGTGAATATTATATATTATCATGAAACATAGAAATGAGAAGCGATATCGCGATTTATGAAGCATTAGATGTCTGTTGCTTCGATACGTAGACATCTGCAAACGCTACTTCCTAGCAAGAAATTGTAGCATTTACATTCTTTTGAAGTGAATAAGGGGTATACATAACACTGCACAATGAATATTATATCATATCATGAAACGTAGAAACGAGATGCGATATCGCGATTTAAGAAGCATTAGAACACTATTGCTGCGATACGTAGACATCTGCAAACACTATTTCCCAGCAAGGAACTGTCGCATTCACATTCGTTTGAATTGTATGCGAGGTATACATGAAACTTAGCTATGAATATTATATATTATCATGAAACATAGATATGAGATGGGATATCGCGTATTAGCAAGCTTTAGAAATCTATTGCTTCGATACGTAGACATCTGCAAACGCTATTTCCTTGCAAGGAAGTGTCGCATTTACATTCATTTTAAGTGTATGCGAGGTATACATGACACTTCGCAATGGATGTTACATATTGTCATGAAACATAGAGATGATATGCGATATCGCCATTTAAGAAGCATTAGAACACTATTGCTTCGAAACGTAGATATCTGCAAACACTATTTCCTAGCAAGGAACTGTCGCATTCACATTCATTTGAAGTGTATGCGAGGTATACATAACACATCGCAATGAATATTATATATTATCATGAAACACAGATATGAGATGCGATATCGCGAAATAGCAATCATTAGAAATCTATTGGTTCGATACGTAGAAATCAGCAAACGCTACTTCCTAGCATTGAAGTGTCGCATTTACATTCTTTTGAAAGGAGTACGAGGTATACATGACACTTCGCAATGAATATTATATCTTATCATGAAACATAGGAATGAGATGCAATATGGCGATTTAAGAAGCATTAGAACACTATTGCTTCGATACGTAGACATCTGCAAACGCTATTTCCTAGCAAGGAAGTGTCGCATTCACATTCACTTGAAGTGTATGCGAGGTATACATGACACGTCGCAGTGAATATTATATCTTATCATGAAACATAGAAATGTGATGTAATATGTCGATTTAACAAGCATTAGAACACTATTGCTTCGATACGTAGACATCTGCAAAGGCTACTTCCTAGCAAGGAAGTGTCGCATTTACATTCTTTTGAAGTGAATACGAGGAATACATAACACTGCACAATGAATACTATATCTTATCATGAAACATAGAAATGTGATGCGACATGACGATTTCAGAAGCATTAGAACTCTATTGCTTCGATACGTAGACATCTGCACACGCTACTTCCTAGCAAGGAAGTGTCGCATTTACATTCTTTTGAAACGAATACGAGGTATACATAACACTCCACAATGAATATTATATCTTATCATGAAACATAGAAATGAGATGCGATATCGCGATTTATGAAGCTTTAGATGTCTATTGCTTCGATACGTAGACATCTGCAAACGCTATTTCCTAGCAAGGAAGTGTTGCATTTACATTCCTTTGAAACGAATACGAGGTATACATGACACTCCACAATGAATATTATATCTTATCATGAAACATAGAAATGTGATGTAATATGGCGAGTTAAGAAGCATTAGAATTCAATTGCTACGATACGTAGATATCTGCAAACGCTACTTCCTAGCAAGGAAGTGTCGCATTTACATTCTTTTGAAGTGAATACGAGGTATACATAACACTCCACAATGAATATTATATCTTATCATGAAACATAGAAATGTGATGTAATATGGCGATTTAAGAAGCATTAGAAGTCTATTGCTTCGATACATAGACATCTGCAAACGCTACTTCCTTGCAAAGAAGTGTCGCATTTACATTCTCTTGAAGTGAATACGAGGTATACATAACACTCAACAATGAATATTATATCTTATCATGAAACATAGAAATGTGATGCGATATCGCGATTTAAGAAGCATTAGAACTATATTGCTTCGATACGTAGAAATCAGCAAACGCTACTTCCTAGCATTGAAGTGTCGCATTTACATTCTTTTGAAAGGAATACGAGGTATACATGACACTTCGCAATGAATATTATATCTTATCATGAAACATAGGAATGAGATGCAATATGGCGATTTAAGAAGCATTAGAACTCTATTGCTTCGATACGTAGACATCTGCAAACGCTATTTCCTAGCAAGGAAGTGTCGCATTTACATTCATTTTAAGTGTATGCGAGGTATACATGACACTTCGCAATGAATATTATATATTGTTATGAAACATAGAAATGAGATGCGATATCGCGATTTAAGAAGCAATAGAACACTATTGCTTCGATACGTAGACATCTGCAAACGCTACTTCCTAGCAGGGAAGTGTCGCATTTACATTCTTTTGAAAGGAATACGAGGTATACGTGACACTTCGCAATGAATATTATATCTTATCATGAAACATGGAAATGAGATGCGATATCGCGATTTATGAAGCTTTAGATGTCTATTGCTTCGATACGTAGACATCTGCAAACGCTATTTCCTAGCAGGGAAGTGTTGCATTTACATTCTTTTGAACGGAGTACGAGGTATACATGACACTTCGCAATGAATATTATATCTTATCATGAAACATAGGAATGTGATGTAATATGGCGAGTTAAGAAGCATTAGAATTCTATTGCTTCGATACGTAGACATCTGCAAACGCTACTTCCTAGCAAGGAAGTGTCGCATTTACATTCTTTTGAAAGGAATACGAGGTATACATGACACTTCGCAATGAATATTATATCTTGTCATGAAACATAGGAATGAGATGCGATATCGCGAATTAGAAAGATTTAGAAATCTATTGCTTCGGTACGTAGACATCTGCAAACGCTATTTCCTAGCAAGGAAGTGTCGCATTTACATTCTATTGAAGTGAATACGAGGTATACATAACACTCCACAATGAGTATTATATATTATCATGAAACAAAGTAATAGTTAGTGAAGTGAAGTATAGACGAGATATACATAACACCGCACAATTAATACTATATCTTATCATGAAACACAGAAATGTGATGTAATATGGCGATTTAAGAAGCATTAGAAGTCTATTGCTTCGATACATAGACATCTGCAAACGCTACTTCCTTGCAAGGAAGTGTCGCATTTATATTCTCTTGAAGTGAATACGAGGTATACATAACACTCAACAATGAATATTATATCTTATCATGAAACATAGAAATGTGATGCGATATCGCGATTTAAGAAGCAGTAGAACTATATTGCTTCGATACGTAGAAATCAGCAAACGCTACTTCCTAGCATTGAAGTGTCGCATTTACATTCTTTTGAAAGGAATACGAGGTATACATGACACTTCGCAATGAATATTATATCTTATCATGAAACATAGGAATGTGATGTAATATGGCGAGTTAAGAAGCATTAGAATTCTATTGCTTCGATACGTAGACATCTGCAAACGCTACTACCTTACAAGGAAGTGTCGCATTTACATTCTTTTGAAAGGAATACGAGGTATACATGACACTTCGCAATGAATATTATATCTTGTCATGAAACATAGGAATGAGATGCGATATCGCGATTTAAGAAGCATTAGAACAGTATTGCTTCGATACGTAGACATCTGCAAACGCTACTTCTTAGCAAGGAAGTGTCGCATTTACATTCCTTTGAAACGAATACGAGGTATACATGATACTCCACAATGAATATTATATCTTATCATGAAACATAGAAATGAGGTGCGATATCGCGAATTAGAAAGATTTAGAAATCTATTGCTTCGGTACGTAGACATCTGCAAACGCTATTTCCTAGCAAGGAAGTGTCGCCTTTACATTCTATTGAAGTGAATACGAGGTATACATAACACTCCACAATGAGTATTATATATTATCATGAAACAAAGTAATGAGTAGCGATATGGCGATTTATGAAGCACTAGAACTCTAATGCCACGATACGCAGACACTGCAAACGCTATTTCCTTGCAAGGAAGTGTCGCATTTACATTCATTTTAAGTGTATGCGAGGTATGCATGACACTTCGCAATGAATATTATATATTGTCATGAAACATAGAAATGAGATGCGATATCGCGTTCTGAGAAGCATTAGAACTCTAATGCCACGATACGCAGACACTGCAAACGCTATTTCCTTGCAAGGAAGTGTCGCATTTACATTCTTCTGAAGTGAATACGAGGTATACGTAACACTTCGCAATGAATATTATATCTTATCATGAATCATAGAAATGAGATGCGATATGTCGATTTATGAAGCATTAGAACCCTAATGCCACGATACGCAGACACTGCAAACGCTATTTCCTTGCAAGGAAGTGTCGCATTTACATTCTTCTGAAGTGAATACGAGGTATACATAACACTTCGCAATGAAAATTATATCTTATCATGAAACATAGAAATGAGATGCGATATGGCGATTTATGAAGCATTAGAACTCTAATGCCACGAATCGTAGACATCTGCAAACACTATTTCCTAGCAAGGAAGTGTCGCATTTACGTTCAATTGAAGTATTGACGAGATATACATAACACCGCACAATTAATACTATATCTTATCATGAAACACAGAAATGAGATGCGATATGGCGATTTAAGAAGCATTAGAAGTCTATTGGATCGATACGTAGACATCTGCAAACGCTATTTCCTAGCAAGGAGGTGTCACATTTACATTCTTTTGAAGTGAATACGAGGTATACATGACACTTCACAATGAGTATTATATATTATCATGAAACATAGAAATGTGATGCGATATGACGATTTAAGAAGCATTAGAAAACTATTGCCTCGATACGTAGACATCTGCAAACGCTATTTCCAAGCAAGGAAGTGTCGCATTTACATACTTTTGAAGTGAATACGAGATATTCATAACACTGCAAAAGGAATATTATATCTTATCATGAAACATAGAAATGAGATGCGATATCGTGATTTAAGAAGCTTTAGAACTCTATTGCTTCGATACGTAGATATCTGCAAACGCCATTTCCTAGCAAGGAACTGTCGCATTCACATTCACTTGAAGTGTATGCGAGGTATACATGACACGTCGCAGTGAATATTATATCTTATCATGAAACATAGAAATGTGATGTAATATGGCGATTTAAGAAGCATTAGAACACTGTTGCTTCGATACGTAGACATCTGCAAAGGCTACTTCCTAGCAAGGAAGTGTCGCATTTACATTCTTTTGAAGTGAATACGAGGAATACATAACACTGCACAATGAATACTATATCTTATCATGAAACATAGAAATGTGATGCGATATCGCGATTAAAGAAGCATTATAACTCTATTGCTTCGATACGTAGACAT
The DNA here is from genome assembly GCF_050948175.1 of Xylocopa sonorina. Lineage (NCBI taxonomy): Eukaryota > Metazoa > Arthropoda > Insecta > Hymenoptera > Apidae > Xylocopa > Xylocopa sonorina. The sequence goes on along the minus strand of NW_027490129.1, from coordinate 738,946 downwards.
CTGCAAACGCTACTTCCTAGCAAGGAAGTGTCGCATTTACATTCATTTGAAGTGAATACGAGGTATACATAACTCTCAACAATGAATATTATATCTTATCATGAAACATAGAAATGTGATGTAATATGGCGATTTAAGAAGCATTAGAACTCTATTGCTTCGATACGTAGACATCTGCAAACGCTACTTCCTTGCAAGGAAGTGTCGCATTTACATTCTCTTGAAGTGAATACGAGGTATACATAACTCTCAACAATGAATATTATATCTTATCATGAAACATAGAAATGTGATGCGATATCGCAATTTAAGAAGCATTAGAACTCTATTGCTTCGATACGTAGAAATCAGCAAACGCTACTTCCTAGCATTGAAATGTCGCATTTACATTCTTTTGAAAGGAATACGAGGTATAGATGACACTTCGCAATGAATATTATATCTTATCATGAAACATAGGAATGAGATGCAATATGGCGATTTAAGAAGCATTAGAACTCTATTGCTTCGATACGTAGACATCTGCAAACGCTATTTCCTAGCAAGGAAGTGTCGCATTTACATTCATTTTAAGTGTATGCGAGGTATACATGACACTTCGCAATGAATATTATATATTGTTATGAAACATAGAAATGAGATGCGATATCGCGATTTAAGAAGCATTAGAACACTATTGCTTCGATACGTAGACAGCTGCAAACGCTACTTCCTAGCAGGGAAGTGTCGCATTTACATTCTTTTGAAAGGAATACGAGGTATACGTGACACTTCGCAATGAATACTATATCTTATCATGAAACATAGAAATGTGATGCGACATGACGATTTCAGAAGCATTATAACTCTATTGCTTCGATACGTAGACATCTGCACACGCTACTTCCTAGCAAGGAAGTGTCGCATTTACATTCTTTTGAAACGAATACGAGGTATACATAACACTCCACAATGAATATTATATCTTATCATGAAACATAGAAATGAGATGCGATATCGCGATTTATGAAGCTTTAGATGTCTATTGCTTCGATACGTAGACATCTGCAAACGCCATTTCCTAGCAAGGAAGTGTTGCATTTACATTCTTTTGAAAGGAGTACGAGGTTTACGTGGCACTTCGCAATGAATATTATATCTTATCATGAAACATAGAAATGTGATGTAATATGGCGAGTTAAGAAGCATTAGAATTCTATTGCTTCGATACGTAGACATCTGCAAACGCTACTTCCTAGCAAGGAAGTGTCGCATTTACATTCTTTTGAAGTGAAAACGAGGTATACATAACACTCCACAATGAATATTATATATTCTCATGAAACACAGTAATGAGTAATGATACCGCGTTTTGAAAGCATTAGAAATCTAATGCCACGATACGTAGACATCTGCAAACGCTATTTCCTAGCAAGGAAGTGTCGCATTTACATCCGTTTGAAGTATAGACGAGATATACATAACACTGCACAATGAATATTATATCTTATTATGAAACATAGATATGAGATGCGATATGGCGATTTAAGAAGCATTAGAACACTATTGCTTCGATACGTAGACATCTGCAAACGCTATTTCCTAGCAAGGAAGTGTCGCATTTACATTCTTTTGAAGTGAATACGAGGTATACATAACACTCCACAATGAATATTATATCTTATCATGAAACATAGAAAAGTGAGGTAATATGGCGATTTAAGAAGCATTAGAACACAATTGCTTCGATACGTAGACATCTGCAAACGCTACTTCCTAGCAAGGAAGTGACGCATTTACATTATTTTGAAGTGAGTACGAGGTAAGCATGACACTTCGCAATGAATATTATATCTTTTCACGAAACATAGAAATGAGATCCGATATCGCGATTTAAGAAGCATTAGAACACTATTTCTTCGTTACGGAGACATCTGCAAACGCTATTTCCTAGCAAGGTATTGTCGCATTTAATTTCTTTTGAAGTGAATACGAGGAGCACATAACACTGCACATTGAATATTATATCTTATCATGAAACATAGGAATGTGATGCGATATCGCGTTTTGAGAAGCTTTAGAACACTATTGCTTCGATACGTAGACATCTGCCAACGCTATTTCCTATCAAAGATGTGTCGCATTTACACTCCTTTGAAATGAATACGAGGTATGCAGAACACTGCACATTGGATATTATATCTTATCATGAAACGTAGAAATGAGATGCGATATCGCGATTTAAGAAGCATTGGAACACGATTGCTTGGATACGTAGACATCTGCAAACCAGATTTCCTAGCAAGGAAGTGTCGCATTTACATTCTTTTGAAATGAATACTAGCTATACATGACACTTCGCAATGAATATTATATCAACTCATGAAGCATAGAAATGAGATGCGATATCGCAAATTAGCAAGCTTTAGAACACTATTGCTTCGATACGTAGACATCTGCAAGCACTATTTCCCGGCAATTAAGTGTCGCGTTTATATTCTTTTGAAGTAAATACGAGGTATACATAACACTACACAATGAATATTATATCTTATCATGAAACATAGAAATGAGATACGATATCGCTATTTAAGAAACTTTAGAGCTCTATTTCTTCGATACGTAGACATCTGCAAACGCTATTTCCTAGCAAGGAACTGTGGCATTCACATTCATTTGAAGTGTATGCGAGGTGTACATGACACTTCGCAATGAATATTATATATTATCATGAAACATAGAAATGAGATGCGATATCGCGAATTAGCAAGCTTTAGAACCCTATTGCTTCGATACGTATACATCTGCAAACGCTACTTCCTAGCAAGGAAGTGTCGCATTTACATTCATTTGAAGTATTGACGAGATATACATAACACTGCACAATTAATATTATATCTTATCATGAAACATAGAAATGAGATGCGATATCGCGATATAAGAAGCATTAGAACTCTATTGCTTCGATACGTAGACATCTGCAAACGCTATTTCCTAGCAAGGAAGTGTCGCATTTACATTCTTTTGAAAGCAATACGAGGTATACATGACACTTCGCAATGAATATTATATCTTATCATGAAACATAGAAATGTGATGCGATATGACGATTTAAGAAGGATTAGAATTCTATTGCTTCGATACGTAGACATCTGCAAACGCTATTTCCTAGCAAGGAAGTGTCGCATGTACATTCAATTAATGTGTATGCGAGGTATACATAACACTTCGCAATGAATATTATATATTATCATGAAACTTAGAAATGAGAAGCGATATCGCGCGTTGAGAAGCATTAGAACTCTACTGCTTCGATACGTACACATCTGCAAACGCTACTTCCTAGCAGGGAAGTGTCGCATTTACATTCTTTTGAAAGGAATACGAGGTATACGTGACACTTCGCAATGAATATTATATCTTATCATGAAACATAGAAATGGGATGCGATATCGCGTTTTGAGAAGGATTAGAACACTATTGCTTCGATACGTAGACATCTGCAAACGCTACTCTCTATCAAGGAAGCGTCACATTTACATTCTTTTGATGTGAATACGAGACATACATAACACTGCACAATGTATATTATATCTTGTCATGAAACATAGAAATGAGATGCGATATCGCGATTTAAGAAGCATTAGTACTCTATTGCTACGATACGTAGAAATCTGACGTCGCTATTTCCTGGCAAGGAAATGTCGGTTTTGCACTCTTTTGAAGTGAATACGAGGTATTCATAACACTCCACAATGAATATTATATCTTGTCATGAAACATAGAAAAGAGATGCGATATCGCGTTTTAACGAGCACTAGAACTCTATTGCTACGATACATAGACATTTGCCAACGCTATTTCCTAGCATGAAAGTGTCGCATTTACATTCATTTGAAGTGCACGCGAGGTATACATGACACTTCGTCATGAATATTATATCTTGTCATGATACATTGAAATGTGATGGGATATCGCGTTTTGAGAAGCATTAGAGTTCAATTGCTACGATACGTAGACATCGGCAAACGCTATTTCCTAGCAAGGAAGTGTCGCATTTACATTCGTCTGAAGTGAATACGATGTATAAATAACGCTCCACAATGAATATTATATCTTATCTTGAAACATATAAATGAGATGAGATATCGTGCTTTAGGAAGCATTAGAACTCTATTGCTTCGATACGTGGATATCTGCGAACGCTACTTCCTAGCTAGGAAGTGTTGCATTTACATTCTTTTGAAGTGAATACGAGGTATTCATAACAATTCGCAATGAATATTATATCGTATAATGAAACATAGAAATGAAATGCGATATCTCATTTGAACAAGCATTAGAACACTCTTGCTTCTATACGTAGACATCTGCAATCGCTACATCCTAGCAAGGAAGTGTCGCATTTACATTCGTCTGAAGTGAATACGATGTATAAATAACGCTCCACAATGAATATTATATCTTATCTTGAAACATATAAATGAGATGAGATATCGTGCTTTAGGAAGCATTAGAACTCTATTGCTTCGATACGTGGATATCTGCGAACGCTACTTCCTAGCTAGGAAGTGTCGCATTTACATCCATTTAAAGTGTATGCGAGGTATACATAACACTTCGCTATGAATATTATATCTTATCATGAAATATAGAAATGAAATGCGATATCGCGTTTTAAGAAGCTTTAGAACCCTATTGCGTCGATACGTAGACATATGCAAACGCTATTTAATAGCATGGAAGTGCCGCATTTACATTCTTTTGAAATGAATACGAGGTATACATAACACTCCACAGTGAATATTATATATTATCATGAAACATAGTAATGAGTAGCGTTATCGCGTTTTGAGAAGCATTAGAACTCTAATGCTACGATACGTAGACATCCGCAAACGCTATTTCTTAGCAAGGAAGTGTCGCATTTACATTCATTTGAAGTGTATGCAAGGTATACATGACACTACTCGATGAATATTGTATACTATCATGAAACATAGAAATGAGAAACGCTGTCGCGTATTGAGAAGCATTAGAGCACTAATGCTACGATACGTAGACATCTGCAAACGCTACTTCCTAGCAAGGAAATGTCGCATTTAATTCATTTTAAGTGTATGCGAGGTATACATGACACTTCGCAATGAATATTATATATTATAAAGAAACGAAGAAATGAGAAGCGATATCGCGTTCTGTCAAGATATAGAACTCTAATGCCACGATACGTAGACATCTGCAAACGCTACTTCCTAGCAAGGAAGCGTCGCATTTACATTCATTTGAAGTATAGATGAGATAAACATAACACTACACAATGAATATTATATCTTATCGTGAAACATAGAAAAGAGGTGCGATATCGCGATTTAAGAAGCACTAGAACTCTATTGCTTCGATACGTAGACATCTGCAAACGATATTTCCTAGCAAGGAAGTGTCGCGTTTACATTCTTTTGAAGTGAATACGAGGTATACATAACACTGCACTGTGAATATTATATCTTATCATGAAACATAGAAATGAGATGCGATATCGCGATTTAAGAAGCATTCGAACACTATTGCTTCGATGCGTAGATATGTGCAAACGCTACTTCCTAGGAAGGAAGTGTCGCATTTACAATCTTTTGAAAGGAATACGAGGTATACGTGACACTTCGCAATGAATATTATATCTTATCATGAAACCTAGAAATGAGATGCGATATCGCGATTTATGAAGCATTAGATGTCTATTACTTCGATACGTAAACATCTGCAAACGCTATTTCCTAGCAAGGAACTGTCGCATTCACATTCGTTTGAATTGTATGCGAGGTACACATGAAACTTCGCAATGAATATTATATATTATCATGAAACGCAGATATGAGATTCGATATCGCGAATTAGCAAGCTTTAGAAATCTATTGCTTCGATACGTTTACATCTGCAAACGCTATTTCCTAGCAAGGAAGTGTCGCATTTACATTGTATTGAAATGAATACGAGGTATACATAACACTCCACAATGAATATTATATATTATCATGAAACATAGAAATGAGATGCGATATCGCGTTTTGAGAAGCATTAGAACACTAATGCCACGATACGTAGACATCTGCAAACGCTACTTCCTAGCAAGGAAGTGTCGCGTTTACATTCTTTTGAAGTGAATACGAGGTATACATAACACTGCACTGTGAATATTATATCTTATCATGAAACATAGAAATGAGATGCGATATCGCGATTTAAGAAGCATTAGAACACTATTGCTTCGATGCGTAGACATCTGCAAACGCTACTTCCTAGCAAGGAAGTGTCGCATTTACATTCTTTTGAAGTGAGTACGAGGTATACGTAACACTGCACTCTGAATATTATATCTTATCATGAAACATAGAAATGAGATGCGACATCGCGTTCTGAGAAGCATTAGAACTCTAATGCCACGATGCGCAGACATCTGCAAACGCTATTTCCTAGCAAGGAAGTGTCGCATTTACATTCTTTTGACGTGAATACGAGGAATACATAAGCTCCACAATGAATATTATATCTTATCATGAAACATAGAAATGTGAAGCGATTTCGCGTTTTGAGAAGCATTAGAACTCTAATCCCACGATACGTAGACATCTGCAAACGCTATTTCCTTGCAAGGAAGTGTCGCATTTACATTCATTTTAAGTGCACGCGAGGTATACATGACACTTCGCAATGAATATTATATATTGTCATGAAACATAGAAATGAGATGCGATATCGCGATTTAAGAAGCATTAGAACACTAGTGCTTCGATACGTAGACATCTGCAAACGCTACTTCCTAGCAACGAAGTGTCGCATTTACATTCTTCTGAAGTGAATCCGAGGTAAGCATAACACTGCCCACTGAATATTATATCTTATCATGAAACATAGAAATGAGATGCTATATCGCGATTTAAGAAGCATTAGAACTCTATTACATCGATACGTAGACATCAGCAATCACTATTTCCTTGCAAGGAACTATCGCATTCACATTCAGTTGAAGTGTATGCGAGGTATACCTGACATTTCGCAATGAATATTATAAATTATCATTTAACATAGATATGAGGTTCGATATCGCGAATTAGCAAGATTTAGAAATCTATTGCTTCGATACGTAGACATCTGCAAAGGCTATTACCTTGCAAGGAAGTGTCGCATTTACATTCTTTTGAAGTGAATACGAGGTATACATAACACTTCGCAATGAATATTATATCTTATCATGAAGCATAGAAATGAGATGCGATATGGCGATTTATGAAGCATTAGATGTCTATTGCTTAGATAAGTAGACATCTGCCAGCGCTACTTCCTAGCAAGGAAGTGTCGCACTTACATTCTTTTGAAGTGAATACGGGGTATACATAACACTCCACAATGAATATTATTTCTTATCATGAAACATAGAAATGTGATGTAATATGGCGATTTGAGAAGCACTAGAACTCTATTGCTTCCATACGTAGACACCTGCAAACTCTACATTCTAGCAAAGAAGTGTCGCATTTACATTCTTTTGAAGTGAATACGAGGTACCCATGACACTTCGGAGTGAATAGTATATCTTATCATGAGACATAGAAATGAGATGCGATATCGCGTTCTAAGTTGCATTAGAACCCCCGTGCTTCAATACGTAGACTTCTGCAAACGCTACATCCTAGCAAGGAAGTACGGCATTTATATTCTTTTGAAGTGAATACGAGGTACGCACGACACTTCGCAATGATTATTATATCTTATCATGAGACATAGAATTGAGATGCGATATCGCGTTTTTGAGGGGCATTAGAACTCTATTGCTCTGATACGTAGACATTTGCAAACGCTATTTCCTAGCAAGGAAGTGTCGCATTTACATTCTTTTGAAGTGAATACGAGGTATACGTAACACTGCACTCTGAATATTATATCTTATCATGAAACATAGAAATGATATGCGACATCGCGTTCTGAGAAGCGTTAGAACACTAATGCCACGATGCGCAGACATCTGCAAACGCTATTTCCTAGCAAGGAAGTGTTGCATTTACATTCTTTTGACGTGAATACGAGGAATACATAAGCTCCACAATGAATATTATATCTTATCATGAAACATGGTAATGAGATGCTATATCGCGATTTAAGAAGCACTAGAACACTACTGCTTCGATACGTAGACATCTGCAAACGATATTTCCTAGTGTCACGTCCCGAGGTGCGGTTGCGCTCGCAACGGTGGCACAAAGTCGTAACCGTTCCCGAAAATAACGCGAATTGCGTCCGGACCGGGTTCGTTGGCGTTTCGGACTCGATAAAACGGTAACTAACACTAAACTTACCTTGCGAAGGCTTGATTCCGCTGTCTGATTTCTCTTTCCAGGTACCTGGAACGCCTTGGATCCGCAACCGGGATGGCGGCGGCGTACGGCTGGAACGGAGGTACGTCTACGGGAATAAGCGTCCAGGCGGGTTGACTCCGGCTGGCAGGTATCGGCGTTTGGCCCTGACGATTGGCGACTCGTACGGGTCGTGCGGCGAAGGAAACCTCCTTCACAGGAACCAGGACTCGAACATAGGAAATTGAATATTCTGGTGCATCACCCACGTATTCCCGAGCGAGACGACGAATGAACTCTCTCCTCCCCGCGCGTCGTGTACGCTTTGTCGGAGGTGCAAGGCTCATCGAGAATACTTGAACTTCGGTTGAATACGGCACGGCTAAGCGTTGGTTCGCTCTAGCTTACCGGGATCGACCTGGGCGCAAGATATTCTGTACACGGTAGAAGTGAGGATGGAGCAACTAAGCGCTGGTTCGCTCTAGTCGTCGAGCCTCAAGACTATCGTAGATGAGATATAGAATTAGAATAATCGCGAGCGTACCCGTGGATTAGAATTAAGGAATTGTATTTGAACTCGAATAAAGATACTTTGAATCTGGTAAAAATAAACTATATTCTATGATTTCACTATACTAGATACACTTGACTAAATTCTAAGTTACTGACTAGCGATTACAATGAGAATTAGAAATAGTATAAAGTATCGAATGGACTCCGCTATGGGAGTATGGATAGAGACGAATGCATTAGAGCTAATTGCTCGTTGCGAATGAGCCTATTGCTCGGATCGGAGGTGCATCGTTCGGATGCTGGATTAGAACTCCTCGGTTCGGAGATGAGATACGAACTCTCCAGTTCGGAGATGAGATACCAACTCTCCCGTTCGGAGGTGAGATTAGAACTGACTCTCTGATCTCGCGTCCGCGACCTCCTCGGGTCGCGCGGCGCGCGAGTCGCTGGGCCCTCGCGGTGGGGCGGACGGTCGGAGTAGGGCGGCCGCTCGGCCCCCGTGGTGGGGCGGCCGTTCGGAGTGGGGCGCGGCCCGCGTTAAGCGTGAGCCGCGAGCGTCGAGTGTGCGCGCGAGTGCACGGAACATAGCCGTGCATGAATAAAATATATACATATATTTACTTAAATCTAGGTGTGTGTTGGTGTGTATGTACATATATGAGTAGTGTGCTTATTCTAATCCCACATGTACGAGAAGTACGTATAGGGCTTCGTGATCGCTGGGGATTCGACCCAGTATGTGTCGGAGAGCTCCTCGCCCTCGTAATACGGGGTGAAGTCCTCCCCCTCGTGTGTGGAGATCGCGCGTGGGCGCGGCATGCTGCATCCCTCTTCCCTCTCGTACCTTTGTCTCCTTCTGTAGGGACGGCGAGTCGGCGGGTGGCCCGTGTGCAGGGGCTCCGGATACGGATGCTGGGGATGATGAGGTGGACGCCGGAGGGTGGCAGGCGGTACGCCTGACGTTACACCACCCCCCTTGGAAAAAGAATCTCAGCCATGCCGAGATCTCTTGTCTGTTGGGTAGATTTCGGGATGCTGGATCCTTCTCTTGGTCCTGTCGGCTGGATGCTGCAGAATCTGAGGTTTTTCGCCTGGTTGATCCTGGCGATAACGTTTGGAGATTGGACCGTGACTGCGGGCTTCCTTCGGATTGCAGGCACTTTCGTCGCTTTCACTTTCAGCGTTCGTTTGAATGTCACTGCTCTCACTGACTTCATTTTCAGTTTTTCGCACTTTTCTTTCACTAGCATCCACACTCTGCATACTATGCATTCGTTTACAAATTTTGATTTTGTTCGTATGAACAATTTTATGGCGCCCTTTTACATTCAGCTTAACATTACAATTGCCCAAAATTTCGAGGATACGGTACGGTCCAGAATACTGTGCCTGGAACTTATGTTTGTTCGGCTCTTTTAAAAGATAGACCCATTGGCCTACCTCGAAGTTTTGGACATTGAGATTTCGGTCATAATAATATTTAGAACGGCGTTTCGCATTGTCTAGATTGGCTTTAGCCAAATCCTGAGATTTCGAGATTTTCTCCTGAAGTTGTATAAGATAGTCGCTATAAGTTTCGTTATCAGAGCTGTCCTGAAAAGGAGTGGCTGACGGCGTCCTAGCTATCCTGCCGAACACTAGTTCGTGTGGGGTGTATAATGTACCCTCGTGCACACTGGTGTTGTATGAAAACATTGCGTACGGTAACCAATTCACCCAATCGTTACTCGACTCTATGTAATGCTTCAGATATTCGGCCAGGACGTGGTGAGATCGTTCAACGGACCCGTTTGTCTGTGGATGGAACGCAGTGGACTTGTATTGCTTAATACGGAATTTGATTGCTATGGCTTTAATCAAGCTATTTATAAAGTTCGAACCTTGGTCCGTGAGTATGCCTTTCGGGCATCCGAACTTACAAATGAATTCTTTTATTAAAGCTTCGGCAATGTCTACTGCGGTGGTGGTTTTGAGAGGAACTGCGATTGAGTATTTAGTGAGGAGATCTTGGATCGTGAGGATACTCGTATAACCGTCGGAAGTTTCGGGAAGAGGACCCATTACGTCCATTGAAATCTTATCGAATGCCCTGCCAGGGGTGTCGGTTAAAGTGAGAGGCTGTCTGGTCTTTACCCGGACCAGTTTCTCTGTCTGACAACTTTTACATTTGCCAATATATTCTTGTATTTGTGTTTTCATGTTTGGCCAAAAGTATTGTTGTCTGATGCGAGAATAAGTTTTATTAACCCCTTTGTGACCTCCCACAGGGGAGTCGTGGTTTTCTCTTATTATTTTCAGTCGCTCTTCGACCGAAGGGGTTTTAATGAGGCCCTGGCAGACCGTAATCTGGACAGTTGTTTCATAAAACAGGTCCTGAAGGATTTTCTGGATTCGGGACCAGGATACGGAGTCTAGATAGGTTTGTGCGATACTAAATGTTTGTAATTGTAATTCGTTTACAACGTCGCACAAGGATCTGAATGTTTCTATTACGGTCTGGAAATTGATTGATCTGGTGGAATGTTCGATGATTGGAAGCTGGATTTGGAATTCGTTTCCGATTTGTATGACTTTGGCTTTGGTAAGAACGTGATTTTTGTTTGGAAGGAATTTTTCAGCGTTCGCTAGATCTTTGGCGCCCGTGTCATAGGGGTGCCCAGATTGCGTGACGAAGACAACTACATTGTCTCGTCGCGTTGATAATGCGTCACGGCTGAAATTAAATAGAGGTTCGCGTCGGAAAAATTCATTTGGAGCAGGAGTATAGAAGTCGGTGCTGTCGCTGGCGACTTGCGGAGGTGGTGCTGTGTTGGTACGGAAGGACGTGCCTGGAGTCGGTAATTCAGGTTCTGATGTTACCGGAGTAGGAGGAGGCGCTAGTGTGGTATACTTTTTACGGGTTTCCGGAGGCACATCGAAGATGTCGTCCTCCGAGTTTTCTGAATACGAGAGCGGAAAAATTTGAGCGGGATTCCGCGACAATGCGTCCGCATTAAGGTTCGTTTTTCCACTTTTATAGACCATCTCGTAGTCAAATTCCGCTAACTTAAGCCTCCACCGTACGAGTCTACTTGACGGGTCCTTGACCGAATTCATCCACACTAACGGTCGATGGTCGGTAACGAGTTTGAATTGATTACCGTATATGTATGGACGAAAGTAATGGACGGCGTAGACAATCGCCAGACACTCCTTCTCGATCGTGGAGTAGTTTTTCTCCGCAGCGTTTAACAGTCGCGACGTGTACGCGATTGGCAAGTCGCGGCCTATTGGTCCTTGACTCAAGATAGCACCAATAGCTTCGGCGGACGCGTCGGTCGTTATCACGAATGGTTGTTTGAAGTTGGGGTACTGCAAGATAGGCGCTTCGCATAGGCAATCTCGGAGTTTGACGAATGAATTCTCTTGCTCGTTACGCCATACAAAGGGCGCGTCTTTTTTTAACAAATTTGTAAGTGGCTTAGCAATATTAGAAAAATTTGCGATGAACCGCCTGTAGTATCCCGCGAGCCCGAGGAATTGTTTGATCTGTTTCGCGTTGCGCGGGCGCGGAAAATTTTTGACGGCGCTAATTTTCGCAGGGTCAGGTTTTACACCGTGCTCACTGATAATATGACCCAAATAGCTTACTTCTCTCCTCAAGAATTCGCACTTATCCGGCTGCAATACTAAATTAGCTTCTTTGAGCCGTTGAGTTAATTTATCGAATTTAAGTCGATGTTCTTGAAGAGAGCTAGCGTAGATAACAATGTCGTCCAAATAGACGAAAATTTCGTTCCCCTGGAGACCGGACAGGACATTGTCCATAAGTCGTTGGAACATCGCTGGCGCATTTTTTAATCCGAATGGCATTCTTTTAAATTCATAATGCCCGTGAGGCGTCGAAAAAGCGGTTTTGGGAGCATCGGCGGGCTCCATTGGGATCTGGTGAAATCCGCTCGCGAGATCGAATGTACTAAAATACTTCGCGCTCCCGAGCTGATCAAGTATCTCGGTAATGCAAGGGAGGGGATAGGCATCGGCGACAGATTTCTCATTGAGTGCGCGGTAGTCGATGACGACGCGCCATTGCTTGTTGCCCAAGGAGTCCGGTTTCTTTGGGACAACCCACAATGGCGAATTATATGGCGATTTAGATGGAGAGATGACACCATTTTGTAAAAATTTGTCGACTTGTCGTCGAATCTCCTCCTTATGAGCTGGTGGGAAACGGTATTGTTTCACATTGACGGGGCGGTCGTCGACGGTTGGAATCTTGTGCGTGGTTGCTGACGTATGCCCTAATTTATCCCCCTCAATGTGAAAAAGCTCCTGCGTGCTTTGAACGAGACGGACGACGTGCTCTTTTTCCTCTGCGTTGAGGTGGTCGAGACGGAGGAGACTAAGAAGTCGATCTAGACGAGATTTCGAAGGATTGGCGGATTTCGATGTTTGTTTTAACGGCGACTGTTGTACATTATTTTTAACCGCCTGAGCATAAGAGATCTGTTGAACATTCGCGATTTTGCAACGCGAAGGAGGAGTTTCGATTGTCGGATATGGTGTCTGACTCGAGAAAGAAATAGAAGTTTTTCCCTTTTGGGATGAGCCGATCGGTACGGCGGATACGTTAGATTTACTAGATTTAGAAAAAACCGGATAGAGCGACGGACTATCCTCCTCGTGGAGGGGAGTCATGATTTGCGCGGGCTCGAGTATGATCTCTGGTAACGCGATTTCGACGGCGCGGTCGGATGAATTAATTATTCGAGTTACCGCTTTGCCCCGAATTACTCTGACGAGAGCGTTTCCGAAAAATATGCCCGGCGCAAGATCGATACGAGGAATTATACCTTCCGCGAGATTTGAATTAACTACGCGGACCTTGATACCGATATTTGATCTCGGCGGAATGGAGATACGGTCTCCTGACTTCGGAGAAGCTGCTTTGTCTTGCGTTCGAAGCTTCGATTTCGTTGTTGCATCGCGTTTCAGCGGAGGCGATGATTTACGCGGCGGGCGCGGCGGCGGAGGGGGAATAGATTCCGTGCGCGGCGCTTGTTTACGTTTCGGCGATAGGAGAGGCTTTATTTTCGACTCCGGTGACGGTTCCTCGAGTGCTTCGATATCGTCTTCGAACGGAATTCTCTTACCATTCCATTTGATTATTTTATTTGGAAAAGAGATTTCTGCGTCCATACAGAACCCGGAGCCGAGGATCCCGCTTGGTTTAAGGGGAAAATCATCCTCGACCACATTAAAAGGAACGACGCGACCGAAAATGACAAGATTCACCGTCCCTAAGGTTGCGGTTTTGCCATCGGTTACCCCTGTTATTATGACGATCTCGGACTTATCGATTCGCGCGGATGCTTTTAGAGCCGAACGTTTTATAATATTTATTTCCGCCCCAGTGTCCACCATGAAGCGAGTTGGTGAAATTAGAAGGTCGGACTTTAAAATTACGTTTGGCGTGCTAGTTTTTCCGGTTATGTTTATCGCGGCGTTTCGTCGATTTCCGCGTTGGAGTTGTTCGCGGCGAGAGGACGGACTTGGTGCGCGGCCTCGCCACCTGTCTCGCGGCGGGTGCGGAGGCCATTGTCGTTTCCCGAATTTTTATTTACCGCGTTGTTGTACTGCCTTTTGCGGCACTCGCCTATTTCGTGCCCCGGGGTCTTGCAATAGCGACAAAATTTGGGCGCGTCCCTGGCTACGATTTGTCTCGGTTGTTCGTACGCGGGGCCTCGAGTAGGAGGCGGTACGTCCCTGGATCGCAAGTATTCCTGCGGTCGGTACGGCGATGGCGGTCTGAGCCGACACTCGGTCGCGTAATGTCCGATATTATTGCATTTTCGGCAAATAATTTCGGCTGGTTTTTCGCGCGATTCTGGTCGCGCGACACGCGATCTACCTAGCCGGTTGCAATCACGTTCGTGCATTTGATAGAGCTCCCGCGCTCGAGCGAACGTTTCTCGCAATGTACCGAATGAACTTATAGTCATTTGCATTCGAATTTCCGGAATGAGACCGTCTTTAAAACATTGTAGGGTGAGCGCGTCTACGTCATCGAGCGATTCCGGTGTGTCTCGTCGAGCAAGCCTCTCGCAATCAATTATAGCGGTTCTAAGATCTTTTACTCGACCGATGTAATCTAGAATGTGCTCGTTCGCGCGCATAAATATATTAGCAAGTTCACCCCGATAATGATGAGCTGATTTTACGGAGCAAAAAGTGCTGCGAAGAACGTCCGTTAATTCGAGTATTGTGTAACACGGCTCGTCTTCTAGCGCGGCGTAGGCACGACCCTTGAGTTTTCCCTTAAGCAGGCGTGTGAAAGTTCGCTCGCACCCATTAGGGATAAGCTCATAAGCGCGTTTACACGCTCGGGTAAACTGAAGAATAGGAATGTTCTGACCATCGAATGTCGGCACGGCTTCGAGGGCCTGCTTAAGCGATAGCTCGTCGTGTTGCGAACTATTTGTATTGAAATCAGAGCTCGAATTATGTGCGGAGAGCGGATTTCCCCGAGGAATATCCAGCGAAACGGTATCGTCGCGCGTTAAATCAGGCGTTCTGCGAATAGATTCTAATTCACGGCGTAAAATTTCTATTTGCTGGAGCAACGCGGCATTACTCGGATCGGTCGCTTTCGTATTTTTCGCGGAAGTATTTTGTTGCGCGGTACTAGGAAGAGGCTCGGCGATAGCGTCTTGGAAATCAAGCGTTCTGCTAGTGCGTTTTTCGCGTTCAGAATCGGCCATCGCGGCGGCTCGCTGTGTCTGCTGGCGCGTTTTTGTCGGAGTCCGGGTTGCCATATCTAGTTTCGCGGTTCCTTTCGGCGGAATTTCCGGAGGAAACGCGTGGCTATCCCACCGCTGTCACCAAAAATAACTTTCGTGTCACGTCCCGAGGTGCGGTTGCGCTCGCAACGGTGGCACAAAGTCGTAACCGTTCCCGAAAATAACGCGAATTGCGTCCGGACCGGGTTCGTTGGCGTTTCGGACTCGATAAAACGGTAACTAACACTAAACTTACCTTGCGAAGGCTTGATTCCGCTGTCTGATTTCTCTTTCCAGGTACCTGGAACGCCTTGGATCCGCAACCGGGATGGCGGCGGCGTACGGCTGGAACGGAGGTACGTCTACGGGAATAAGCGTCCAGGCGGGTTGACTCCGGCTGGCAGGTATCGGCGTTTGGCCCTGACGATTGGCGACTCGTACGGGTCGTGCGGCGAAGGAAACCTCCTTCACAGGAACCAGGACTCGAACGTAGGAAATTGAATATTCTGGTGCATCACCCACGTATTCCCGAGCGAGACGACGAATGAACTCTCTCCTCCCCGCGCGTCGTGTACGCTTTGTCGGAGGTGCAAGGCTCATCGAGAATACTTGAACTTCGGTTGAATACGGCACGGCTAAGCGTTGGTTCGCTCTAGCTTACCGGGATCGACCTGGGCGCAAGATATTCTGTACACGGTAGAAGTGAGGATGGAGCAACTAAGCGCTGGTTCGCTCTAGTCGTCGAGCCTCAAGACTATCGTAGATGAGATATAGAATTAGAATAATCGCGAGCGTACCCGTGGATTAGAATTAAGGAATTGTATTTGAACTCGAATAAAGATACTTTGAATCTGGTAAAAATAAACTATATTCTATGATTTCACTATACTAGATACACTTGACTAAATTCTAAGTTACTGACTAGCGATTACAATGAGAATTAGAAATAGTATAAAGTATCGAATGGACTCCGCTATGGGAGTATGGATAGAGACGAATGCATTAGAGCTAATTGCTCGTTGCGAATGAGCCTATTGCTCGGATCGGAGGTGCATCGTTCGGATGCTGGATTAGAACTCCTCGGTTCGGAGATGAGATACGAACTCTCCAGTTCGGAGATGAGATTGGAACTGACTCTCGGATCTCGCGTCCGCGACCTCCTCGGGTCGCGCGGCGCGCGAGTCGCTGGGCCCTCGCGGTGGGGCGGACGGTCGGAGTAGGGCGGCCGCTCGGCCCTCGTGGTGGGGCGGCCGTTCGGAGTGGGGCGCGGCCCGCGTTAAGCGTGAGCCGCGAGCGTCGAGTGTGCGCGCGAGTGCACGGAACATAGCCGTGCATGAATGAAATATATACATATATTCACTTAAATCTAGGTGTGTGTTGGTGTGTATGTACATAGGTGAGTAGTGTCCTTATTCTAATCCCACATGTACGAGAAGTACGTATAGGGCTTCGTGATCGCTGGGGATTCGACCCAGTATGTGTCGGAGAGCTCCTCGCCCTCGTAATACGGGGTGAAGTCCTCCCCCTCGTGTGTGGAGATCGCGCGTGGGCGCGGCATGCTGCATCCCTCTTCCCTCTCGTACCTTTGTCTCCTTCTGTAGGGACGGCGAGTCGGCGGGTGGCCCGTGTGCAGGGGCTCCGGATACGGATGCTGGGGATGATGAGGTGGACGCCGGAGGGTGGCAGGCGGTACGCCTGACGTTACAATATTATATCATATCATGAAACATAGAAATGAGATGCGATATCGCGTTTTAAGGAGCATTAAAACTCCATTACCCCGATACGTAGACATCTGCAAACGTTATTTCCTAGCAAGGAAGTGTCGCATTTACATTCCTTTGAAGTGAATACGAGGTATACATAACACTCCACAATGAATGTTATATGTTATCATGAAACATAGTAATGAGTAGCGATATGGCGATTTAACAAGGATTAGAACACTATTGCTTCGATACTTAGACATCTGCAAACGCTACATCCTAGCAAGGAAGTGTCGCATTTACATTCTTTTGAAAGGAATACGAGGTATACATGACACTTCCCCAATGAATACTATATCTTATCATGAAACGTACATATGAGATGCGATATGACGATTTACTAGCAAGAAATTGTAGCATTTACATTCTTTTGAAGTGAATAAGAGATATACATAGCACTGCACAATGAATATTATATCATATCATGAAACATAGAAATGAGATGCGATATCGCGTTTTAAGAAGTATTAGAACTCTATTGCTTCGATACGTAGACATCTGCAAACACTATTTCCCAGCAAGGAACTGTCGGATTCACATTCGTTTGCATTGTATGCGAGGTATACATGAAACTTCGCAATGAATATTACATATTATCATGAAACATAGATATGAGGTGCGATATCGCGAATTAGCAAGCTTGAGAAATCTATTGCTTCGATACGTGGACATCGGCAAACGCTATTTCCTAGCAAGGAAGTGTCGCATTTACATTCATTTTAAGTGTATGCGAGGTATACATGACACTTCGCAATGAATATTATATATTGTCATGAAACATAGAAATGAGATGCGATATGGCGATTTAAGAAGCATTAGATCCCTATTGCTTCGATACGTAGACATCTGTAAACGCTACTTCCTAGCAGGGAAGTGCCGCATTTACATCCATTTGAAGTATAGACGAGATATGCATAACACTGCACAATGAATATTATATCTTATCATGAGACATAGAAATGTGATGCGATATCGCAGTTTTAAGATGCATTAGAACCCTATTGCTTCGATAGGTAACATCTGCAAAGGCTATTTCCTAGCAAGGAAGTGTCGCATTTTCATCCATTTGAAGTATAGACGAGATATACATAACACTGCACAATGAACATTATATCTTATCATGAAACATAGAAATTAGATGCGATATCGCGATTTAAGAAGCATTAGAACACTATTTCTTCGTTACGGAGACATCTGCAAACACTATTTCCTAGCAATGTATTGTCGCATTTACTTTGTTTTGATGTGAATTCGAGGGGTGCATAACACTGCACGTTGAATATTATATCTTATCATGAAACATAGGAATGAGATGCGATATCATGTTTTGAGGAGCATTAGAACTCTATTGCTTCGATACGTAGACGCAATGAATATTATATCTTACCATGAAAATTTGAAATGAGATGCGGTATCGCTATTTAAGACGCATTTGATCTCTATTGCTTCGATTCGTAGACATCTGCAAACACTACTACCTTGCAAGGAAGTGTCACATTTACCTACTTTTGAAGTGAATACAAGATATACATGACACTCCACAATGAATATTATATGTTATCATGAAACATATTAATGTGTAGCGATATGGCGATTTAAGAAGCATTAGAACACTATTGCTTCGATACGTAGACATCTGCAAACGCTACTTCCTAGCAAGGAAGTGTCGCATTTACATTCTCTTGAAAGGAATACGATATATACATGACACTTCGCAATGAATACTATATCTTATCATGAAACGTAGATATGAGATGCGATATGACGAATTAAGAAGCATTAGAAAACTATTGCTTCGATACGTAGACATCTGCAAACGCTATTTCCAAGCAAGGAAGTGTCGCATTTACGTTCATTTGAAGTGTATGCGAGGTATACATGACACTGCACAATGAATATTATATATTATCATGAAACATAGAAATGAGAAGCGATATGGCGATTTAAGAAGCATTAGATGTCTGTTGCTTCGATACGTAGACATCTGCAAACGCTATTTCCTAGCAAGGAGGTGTCGCATTTACATTCCTTTGAAAGGAATACGAGGTATACATGACACCTCGCATTGAATATTATATCTTATCATGAAACATAGAAATGAGATGCGATATGGCGATATATGAAGCATTTGATGTCTATTACTTCGATACGTAGACATCTGCAAACGCTATTTCCTAGCAAGAAATTGTAGCATTTACATTCTTTTGAAGTGAATAAGGGGCATACATAACACTGCACAATGAATATTATATCATATCATGAAACGTAGAAATGAGATGCGATATCGCGATTTAAGAAGCATTAGAACAATATTGCTTCGATACGTAGACATCTGCAGACGCTACTTCCTAGCACGGAAGTGTCGCATTTACATTCTTTTGAAAGGAACACGAGGTATACATGACACTTCGCAATGAATGCTATATCGTATCATGAAACGTAGATATGAGATGCGATATGACGATTTAAGAAGCATTAGAAAACTATTGCTTCGATACGTAGACATCTGCAAACGCTATTTCCAAGCAAGGAAGTGTCGCCTTTACATTCCTTTGAAAGGAATACGAGGTATACATGACACTTCGCAATGAATACTATATCTTATCATGAAACGTATATATGAGATGCGATATGACGATTTAAGATGCATTAGAAAACTATTTCTACGATACGTAGACATCTGCAAACGCAATTTTCATGCAAGGAAGTGTCGCATTTACATTCTTTTGAAGTGAATACGAGGTATTTGTAACACTGCACAATGAATATTATATCTTATAATGAAACATAGAAATGAGATGCAATATCGCGATTTAAGAAGCTTTAGGACACTATTGCTTCGATACGTAGACATCTGCAAACGCTATTTCCTAGCAAGGAAGTGTCGCATTTATATTCTTTTGAGGTGAATACGAGGTATACATAACACTGCACAATGAATATTATATCTTATCATGAAACATAGAAATGAGATGCAATATGGCGATTTAAGAAGCATTAGATCCCTATTGCTTCGATACGTAGACATCTGCAAACGCTACTTCCTAGGTGTAACGTCAGGCGTACCGCCTGCCACCCTCCGGCGTCCACCTCATCATCCCCAGCATCCGTATCCGGAGCCCCTGCACACGGGCCACCCGCCGACTCGCCGTCCCTACAGAAGGAGACAAAGGTACGAGAGGGAAGAGGGATGCAGCATGCCGCGCCCACGCGCGATCTCCACACACGAGGGGGAGGACTTCACCCCGTATTACGAGGGCGAGGAGCTCTCCGACACATACTGGGTCGAATCCCCAGCGATCACGAAGCCCTATACGTACTTCTCGTACATGTGGGATTAGAATAAGCACACTACTCATATATGTACATACACACCAACACACACCTAGATTTAAGTAAATATATGTATATATTTTATTCATGCACGGCTATGTTCCGTGCACTCGCGCGCACACTCGACGCTCGCGGCTCACGCTTAACGCGGGCCGCGCCCCACTCCGAACGGCCGCCCCACCACGGGGGCCGAGCGGCCGCCCTACTCCGACCGTCCGCCCCACCGCGAGGGCCCAGCGACTCGCGCGCCGCGCGACCCGAGGAGGTCGCGGACGCGAGATCAGAGAGTCAGTTCCAATCTCACCTCCGAACGGGAGAGTTGGTATCTCATCTCCGAACTGGAGAGTTCGTATCTCATCTCCGAACCGAGGAGTTCTAATCCAGCATCCGAACGATGCACCTCCGATCCGAGCAATAGGCTCATTCGCAACGAGCAATTAGCTCTAATGCATTCGTCTCTATCCATACTCCCATAGCGGAGTCCATTCGATACTTTATACTATTTCTAATTCTCATTGTAATCGCTAGTCAGTAACTTAGAATTTAGTCAAGTGTATCTAGTATAGTGAAATCATAGAATATAGTTTATTTTTACCAGATTCAAAGTATCTTTATTCGAGTTCAAATACAATTCCTTAATTCTAATCCACGGGTACGCTCGCGATTATTCTAATTCTATATCTCATCTACGATAGTCTTGAGGCTCGACGACTAGAGCGAACCAGCGCTTAGTTGCTCCATCCTCACTTCTACCGTGTACAGAATATCTTGCGCCCAGGTCGATCCCGGTAAGCTAGAGCGAACCAACGCTTAGCCGTGCCGTATTCAACCGAAGTTCAAGTATTCTCGATGAGCCTTGCACCTCCGACAAAGCGTACACGACGCGCGGGGAGGAGAGAGTTCATTCGTCGTCTCGCTCGGGAATACGTGGGTGATGCACCAGAATATTCAATTTCCTACGTTCGAGTCCTGGTTCCTGTGAAGGAGGTTTCCTTCGCCGCACGACCCGTACGAGTCGCCAATCGTCAGGGCCAAACGCCGATACCTGCCAGCCGGAGTCAACCCGCCTGGACGCTTATTCCCGTAGACGTACCTCCGTTCCAGCCGTACGCCGCCGCCATCCCGGTTGCGGATCCAAGGCGTTCCAGGTACCTGGAAAGAGAAATCAGACAGCGGAATCAAGCCTTCGCAAGGTAAGTTTAGTGTTAGTTACCGTTTTATCGAGTCCGAAACGCCAACGAACCCGGTCCGGACGCAATTCGCGTTATTTTCGGGAACGGTTACGACTTTGTGCCACCGTTGCGAGCGCAACCGCACCTCGGGACGTGACACGAAAGTTATTTTTGGTGACAGCGGTGGGATAGCCCCGCGTTTCCTCCGGAAATTCTGCCGAAAGGAACCGCGAAACTAGATATGGCAACCCGGACTCCGACAAAAACGCGCCAGCAGACACAGCGAGCCGCCGCGATGGCCGATTCCGAACGCGAAAAACGCATTAGCAGAACGCTCGACTTCCAAGACGCTATCGCCGAGCCTCTTCCTAGTACCGCGCAACAAAATACTTCAGCGAAAAATACGAAAGCGACCGATCCGAGTAATGCCGCGTTGCTCCAGCAAATAGAAATTTTACGCCGTGAATTAGAATCTATTCGCAGAACGCCTGATTTAACGCGCGACGATACCGTTTCGCTGGATATTCCTCGGGGAAATCCGCTTTCCGCACATAATTCGAGCTCTGATTTCAATACAAATAGTTCGCAACACGACGAGCTATCGCTTAAGCAGGCCCTCGAAGCCGTGCCGACATTCGATGGTCAGAACATTCCTATTCTTCAGTTTACCCGAGCGTGTAAACGCGCTTATGAGCTTATCCCTAATGGGTGCGAGCGAACTTTCACACGCCTGCTTAAGGGAAAACTCAAGGGTCGTGCCTACGCCGCGCTAGAAGACGAGCCGTGTTACACAATACTCGAATTAACGGACGTTCTTCGCAGCACTTTTTGCTCCGTAAAATCAGCTCATCATTATCGGGGTGAACTTGCTAATATATTTATGCGCGCGAACGAGCACATTCTAGATTACATCGGTCGAGTAAAAGATCTTAGAACCGCTATAATTGATTGCGAGAGGCTTGCTCGACGAGACACACCGGAATCGCTCGATGACGTAGACGCGCTCACCCTACAATGTTTTAAAGACGGTCTCATTCCGGAAATTCGAATGCAAATGACTATAAGTTCATTCGGTACATTGCGAGAAACGTTCGCTCGAGCGCGGGAGCTCTATCAAATGCACGAACGTGATTGCAACCGGCTAGGTAGATCGCGTGTCGCGCGACCAGAATCGCGCGAAAAACCAGCCGAAATTATTTGCCGAAAATGCAATAATATCGGACATTACGCGACCGAGTGTCGGCTCAGACCGCCATCGCCGTACCGACCGCAGGAATACTTGCGATCCAGGGACGTACCGCCTCCTACTCGAGGCCCCGCGTACGAACAACCGAGACAAATCGTAGCCAGGGACGCGCCCAAATTTTGTCGCTATTGCAAGACCCCGGGGCACGAAATAGGCGAGTGCCGCAAAAGGCAGTACAACAACGCGGTAAATAAAAATTCGGGAAACGACAATGGCCTCCGCACCCGCCGCGAGACAGGTGGCGAGGCCGCGCACCAAGTCCGTCCTCTCGCCGCGAACAACTCCAACGCGGAAATCGACGAAACGCCGCGATAAACATAACCGGAAAAACTAGCACGCCAAACGTAATTCTAAAATCCGATCTTCTAATTTCACCAACTCGCTTCATGGTGGACACTGGGGCGGAAATAAATATTATAAAACGTTCGGCTCTAAAAGCATCCGCGCGAATCGATAAGTCCGAGATCGTAATAATAACAGGGGTAACCGATGGCAAAACCGCAACCCTAGGGACGGTGAATCTTGTCATTTTCGGTCGCGTCGTTCCTTTTAATGTGGTCGAGGATGATTTTCCCCTTAAACCAAGCGGGATCCTCGGCTCCGGGTTCTGTATGGACGCAGAAATCTCTTTTCCAAATAAAATAATCAAATGGAATGGTAAGAGAATTCCTTTCGAAGACGATATCGAAGCACTCGAGGAACCGTCACCGGACTCGAAAATAAAGCCTCTCCTATCGCCGAAACGTAAACAAGCGCCGCGCACGGAATCTATTCCCCCTCCGCCGCCGCGCCCGTCGCGTAAATCATCGCCTCCGCTGAAACGCGATGCAGCAACGAAATCGAAGCTTCGAACGCAAGACAAAGCAGCTTCTCCGAAGTCAGGAGACCGTATCTCCATTCCGCCGAGATCAAATATCGGTATCAAGGTCCGCGTAGTTAATTCGAACCTCGCGGAAGGTATAATTCCTCGTATCGATCTTGCGCCGGGTATATTTTTCGGTAACGCTCTCGTCAGAGTAATTCGGGGCAAAGCGGTAACTCGAATAATTAATTCATCCGACCGCGCCGTCGAAATCGCGTTACCAGAAATCGTACTTGAGCCCGCGCAAATCATGACT
Organism: Xylocopa sonorina; assembly: GCF_050948175.1. NCBI lineage: Eukaryota > Metazoa > Arthropoda > Insecta > Hymenoptera > Apidae > Xylocopa > Xylocopa sonorina. The sequence goes on along the minus strand of NW_027490129.1, from coordinate 714,710 downwards.
CCCCTCCATAAGGAGGAAAGTCCATCGCTCTATCTGGTTTTTTCTAAATCCAACGTATCCGCCGTACCGATCGGCTCATCCCAAAAGGGAAAAACTTCTATTTCTTTCTCGAGTCAGACACCATATTCGACACTCGAAACTCCTCCTTCGCGTTGCAAAATCGCGAATGTTCAACAAATCTCCTATGCTCAGGCGGTTAAAAATAATGTACAACAGGCGCCGTTAAAACAAACATCGAAATCCGCCAATCCTTCGAAATCTCGACTAGATCGAATTCTTAGTCTCCTCCGTCTCGACCACCTCAACGCAGAGGAAAGAGAGCACGTCGTCCGTCTCGTTCAAAGCACGCAGGAGCTTTTTCACATTGAGGGGGATAAATTAGGGCATACGTCAGCAACCACGCACAAGATTCCAACCGTCGACGACCGCCCCGTCAATGTGAAACAATACCGTTTCCCACCAGCTCATAAGGAGGAGATTCGACGACAAGTCGACAAATTTTTACAAAATGGTGTCATCTCTCCGTCAAAATCACCATATAATTCGCCATTGTGGGTTGTCCCAAAGAAACCGGACTCCTTGGGCAACAAGCAATGGCGCGTCGTCATCGACTACCGCGCACTCAATGAGAAATCTGTCGCCGATGCCTATCCCCTCCCTTGCATTACCGAGATACTTGATCAGCTCGGGAGCGCGAAGTATTTTAGTACATTCGATCTCGCGAGCGGATTTCACCAGATCCCAATGGAGCCCGCCGATGCTCCCAAAACCGCTTTTTCGACGCCTCACGGGCATTATGAATTTAAAAGAATGCCATTCGGATTAAAAAATGCGCCAGCGACGTTCCAACGACTTATGGACAATGTCCTGTCCGGTCTCCAGGGGAACGAAATTTTCGTCTATTTGGACGACATTGTTATCTACGCTAGCTCTCTTCAAGAACATCGACTTAAATTCGATAAATTAACTCAACGGCTCAAAGAAGCTAATTTAGTATTGCAGCCGGATAAGTGCGAATTCTTGAGGAGAGAAGTAAGCTATTTGGGTCATATTATCAGTGAGCACGGTGTAAAACCTGACCCTGCGAAAATTAGCGCCGTCAAAAATTTTCCGCGCCCGCGCAACGCGAAACAGATCAAACAATTCCTCGGGCTCGCGGGATACTACAGGCGGTTCATCGCAAATTTTTCCAATATTGCTAAGCCACTTACAAATTTGTTAAAAAAAGACGCGCCCTTTGTATGGCGTAACGAGCAAGAGAATTCATTCGTCAAACTCCGAGATTGCCTATGCGAAGCGCCTATCTTGCAGTACCCCAACTTCAAACAACCATTCGTGATAACGACCGACGCGTCCGCCGAAGCTATTGGTGCTATCTTGAGTCAAGGACCAATAGGCCGCGACTTGCCAATCGCGTACACGTCGCGACTGTTAAACGCTGCGGAGAAAAACTACTCCACGATCGAGAAGGAGTGTCTGGCGATTGTCTACGCCGTCCATTACTTTCGTCCATACATATACGGTAATCAATTCAAACTCGTTACCGACCATCGACCGTTAGTGTGGATGAATTCGGTCAAGGACCCGTCAAGTAGACTCGTACGGTGGAGGCTTAAGTTAGCGGAATTTGACTACGAGATGGTCTATAAAAGTGGAAAAACGAACCTTAATGCGGACGCATTGTCGCGGAATCCCGCTCAAATTTTTCCGCTCTCGTATTCAGAAAACTCGGAGGACGACATCTTCGATGTGCCTCCGGAAACCCGTAAAAAGTATACCACACTAGCGCCTCCTCCTACTCCGGTAACATCAGAACCTGAATTACCGACTCCAGGCACGTCCTTCCGTACCAACACAGCACCACCTCCGCAAGTCGCCAGCGACAGCACCGACTTCTATACTCCTGCTCCAAATGAATTTTTCCGACGCGAACCCCTATTTAATTTCAGCCGTGACGCATTATCAACGCGACGAGACAATGTAGTTGTCTTCGTCACGCAATCTGGGCACCCCTATGACACGGGCGCCAAAGATCTAGCGAACGCTGAAAAATTCCTTCCAAACAAAAATCACGTTCTTACCAAAGCCAAAGTCATACAAATCGGAAACGAATTCCAAATCCAGCTTCCAATCATCGAACATTCCACCAGATCAATCAATTTCCAGACCGTAATAGAAACATTCAGATCCTTGTGCGACGTTGTAAACGAATTACAATTACAAACATTTAGTATCGCACAAACCTATCTAGACTCCGTATCCTGGTCCCGAATCCAGAAAATCCTTCAGGACCTGTTTTATGAAACAACTGTCCAGATTACGGTCTGCCAGGGCCTCATTAAAACCCCTTCGGTCGAAGAGCGACTGAAAATAATAAGAGAAAACCACGACTCCCCTGTGGGAGGTCACAAAGGGGTTAATAAAACTTATTCTCGCATCAGACAACAATACTTTTGGCCAAACATGAAAACACAAATACAAGAATATATTGGCAAATGTAAAAGTTGTCAGACAGAGAAACTGGTCCGGGTAAAGACCAGACAGCCTCTCACTTTAACCGACACCCCTGGCAGGGCATTCGATAAGATTTCAATGGACGTAATGGGTCCTCTTCCCGAAACTTCCGACGGTTATACGAGTATCCTCACGATCCAAGATCTCCTCACTAAATACTCAATCGCAGTTCCTCTCAAAACCACCACCGCAGTAGACATTGCCGAAGCTTTAATAAAAGAATTCATTTGTAAGTTCGGATGCCCGAAAGGCATACTCACGGACCAAGGTTCGAACTTTATAAATAGCTTGATTAAAGCCATATCAATCAAATTCCGTATTAAGCAATACAAGTCCACTGCGTTCCATCCACAGACAAACGGGTCCGTTGAACGATCTCACCACGTCCTGGCCGAATATCTGAAGCATTACATAGAGTCGAGTAACGATTGGGTGAATTGGTTACCGTATGCAATGTTTTCATACAACACCAGTGTGCACGAGGGTACATTATACACCCCACACGAACTAGTGTTCGGCAGGATAGCTAGGACGCCGTCAGCCACTCCTTTTCAGGACAGCTCTGATAACGAAACTTATAGCGACTATCTTATACAACTTCAGGAGAAAATCTCGAAATCTCAGGATTTGGCTAAAGCCAATCTAGACAATGCGAAACGCCGTTCTAAATATTATTATGACCGAAATCTCAATGTCCAAAACTTCGAGGTAGGCCAATGGGTCTATCTTTTAAAAGAGCCGAACAAACATAAGTTCCAGGCACAGTATTCTGGACCGTACCGTATCCTCGAAATTTTGGGCAATTGTAATGTTAAGCTGAATGTAAAAGGGCGCCATAAAATTGTTCATACGAACAAAATCAAAATTTGTAAACGAATGCATAGTATGCAGAGTGTGGATGCTAGTGAAAGAAAAGTGCGAAAAACTGAAAATGAAGTCAGTGAGAGCAGTGACATTCAAACGAACGCTGAAAGTGAAAGCGACGAAAGTGCCTGCAATCCGAAGGAAGCCCGCAGTCACGGTCCAATCTCCAAACGTTATCGCCAGGATCAACCAGGCGAAAAACCTCACATTCCGCAGCATCCAGCCAACAGGACCAAGAGAAGGATCCAGCATCCCGAAATCTACCCAACAGACAAGAGATCTCGGCATGGCCGAGATTCTTTTTCCAAGGGGGGTGGTGTAACGTCAGGCGTACCGCCTGCCACCCTCCGGCGTCCACCTCATCATCCCCAGCATCCGTATCCGGAGCCCCTGCACACGGGCCACCCGCCGACTCGCCGTCCCTACAGAAGGAGACAAAGGTACGAGAGGGAAGAGGGATGCAGCATGCCGCGCCCACGCGCGATCTCCACACACGAGGGGGAGGACTTCACCCCGTATTACGAGGGCGAGGAGCTCTCCGACACATACTGGGTCGAATCCCCAGCGATCACGAAGCCCTATACGTACTTCTCGTACATGTGGGATTAGAATAAGCACACTACTCATATATGTACATACACACCAACACACACCTAGATTTAAGTAAATATATGTATATATTTTATTCATGCACGGCTATGTTCCGTGCACTCGCGCGCACACTCGACGCTCGCGGCTCACGCTTAACGCGGGCCGCGCCCCACTCCGAACGGCCGCCCCACCACGGGGGCCGAGCGGCCGCCCTACTCCGACCGTCCGCCCCACCGCGAGGGCCCAGCGACTCGCGCGCCGCGCGACCCGAGGAGGTCGCGGACGCGAGATCAGAGAGTCAGTTCCAATCTCACCTCCGAACGGGAGAGTTGGTATCTCATCTCCGAACTGGAGAGTTCGTATCTCATCTCCGAACCGAGGAGTTCTAATCCAGCATCCGAACGATGCACCTCCGATCCGAGCAATAGGCTCATTCGCAACGAGCAATTAGCTCTAATGCATTCGTCTCTATCCATACTCCCATAGCGGAGTCCATTCGATACTTTATACTATTTCTAATTCTCATTGTAATCGCTAGTCAGTAACTTAGAATTTAGTCAAGTGTATCTAGTATAGTGAAATCATAGAATATAGTTTATTTTTACCAGATTCAAAGTATCTTTATTCGAGTTCAAATACAATTCCTTAATTCTAATCCACGGGTACGCTCGCGATTATTCTAATTCTATATCTCATCTACGATAGTCTTGAGGCTCGACGACTAGAGCGAACCAGCGCTTAGTTGCTCCATCCTCACTTCTACCGTGTACAGAATATCTTGCGCCCAGGTCGATCCCGGTAAGCTAGAGCGAACCAACGCTTAGCCGTGCCGTATTCAACCGAAGTTCAAGTATTCTCGATGAGCCTTGCACCTCCGACAAAGCGTACACGACGCGCGGGGAGGAGAGAGTTCATTCGTCGTCTCGCTCGGGAATACGTGGGTGATGCACCAGAATATTCAATTTCCTACGTTCGAGTCCTGGTTCCTGTGAAGGAGGATTCCTTCGCCGCACGACCCGTACGAGTCGCCAATCGTCAGGGCCAAACGCCGATACCTGCCAGCCGGAGTCAACCCGCCTGGACGCTTATTCCCGTAGACGTACCTCCGTTCCAGCCGTACGCCGCCGCCATCCCGGTTGCGGATCCAAGGCGTTCCAGGTACCTGGAAAGAGAAATCAGACAGCGGAATCAAGCCTTCGCAAGGTAAGTTTAGTGTTAGTTACCGTTTTATCGAGTCCGAAACGCCAACGAACCCGGTCCGGACGCAATTCGCGTTATTTTCGGGAACGGTTACGACTTTGTGCCACCGTTGCGAGCGCAACCGCACCTCGGGACGTGACACGAAAGTTATTTTTGGTGACAGCGGTGGGATAGCCACGCGTTTCCTCCGGAAATTCCGCCGCAGAACGCTTGATTTCCAAGACGCTATCGCCGAGCCTCTTCCTAGTACCGCGCAACAAAATACTTCCGCGAAAAATACGAAAGCGACCGATCCGAGTAATGCCGCGTTGCTCCAGCAAATAGAAATTTTACGTCGTGAAATAGAATCTATTCGCAGAACGCCTGATTTAACGCGCGACGATACCGTTTCGCTGGATATTCCTCGGGGAAATCCGCTTTACGCACATAATTCGAGCTCTGATTTCAATACAAATAGTTCTCAACACGACGAGCTATCGCTTAAGCAGGCCCTCGAAGCCGTGCCGACATTCGATGGTCAGAACATTCCTATTCTTCAGTTTACCCGAGCGTGTAAACGCGCTTATGAGCTTATCCGTAATGGGTGCGAGCGAACTTTCACACGCCTGCTTAAGGGAAAACTCAAGGGTCGTGCCTACGCCGCGCTAGAAGACGAGCCGTGTTACACAATACTCGAATTAACGGACGTTCTTCGCAGCACTTTTTGCTCCGTAAAATCAGCTCATCATTATCGGGGTGAACTTGCTAATATATTTATGCGCGCGAACGAGCACATTCTAGATTACATCGGTCGAGTAAAAGATCTTAGAACCGCTATAATTGATTGCGAGAGGCTTGCTCGACGAGACACACCGGAATCGCTCGATGACGTAGACGCGCTCACCCTACAATGTTTTAAAGACGGTCTCATTCCGGAAATTCGAATGCAAATGACTATAAGTTCATTCGGTACATTGCGAGAAACGTTCGCTCGAGCGCGGGAGCTCTATCAAATGCACGAACGTGATTGCAACCGGCTAGGTAGATCGCGTGTCGCGCGACCAGAATCGCGCGAAAAACCAGCCGAAATTATTTGCCGAAAATGCAATAATATCGGACATTACGCGACCGAGTGTCGGCTCAGACCGCCATCGCCGTACCGACCGCAGGAATACTTGCGATCCAGGGACGTACCGCCTCCTACTCGAGGCCCCGCGTACGAACAACCGAGACAAATCGTAGCCAGGGACGCGCCCAAATTTTGTCGCTATTGCAAGACCCCGGGGCACGAAATAGGCGAGTGCCGCAAAAGGCAGTACAACAACGCGGTAAATAAAAATTCGGGAAACGACAATGGCCTCCGCACCCGCCGCGAGACAGGTGGCGAGGCCGCGCACCAAGTCCGTCCTCTCGCCGCGAACAACTCCAACGCGGAAATCGACGAAACGCCGCGATAAACATAACCGGAAAAACTAGCACGCCAAACGTAATTTTAAAGTCCGACCTTCTAATTTCACCAACTCGCTTCATGGTGGACACTGGGGCGGAAATAAATATTATAAAACGTTCGGCTCTAAAAGCATCCGCGCGAATCGATAAGTCCGAGATCGTCATAATAACAGGGGTAACCGATGGCAAAACCGCAACCTTAGGGACGGTGAATCTTGTCATTTTCGGTCGCGTCGTTCCTTTTAATGTGGTCGAGGATGATTTTCCCCTTAAACCAAGCGGGATCCTCGGCTCCGGGTTCTGTATGGACGCAGAAATCTCTTTTCCAAATAAAATAATCAAATGGAATGGTAAGAGAATTCCTTTCGAAGACGATATCGAAGCACTCGAGGAACCGTCACCGGAGTCGAAAATAAAGCCTCTCCTATCGCCGAAACGTAAACAAGCGCCGCGCACGGAATCTATTCCCCCTCCGCCGCCGCGCCCGCCGCGTAAATCATCGCCTCCGCTGAAACGCGATGCAACAACGAAATCGAAGCTTCGAACGCAAGACAAAGCAGCTTCTCCGAAGTCAGGAGACCGTATCTCCATTCCGCCGAGATCAAATATCGGTATCAAGGTCCGCGTAGTTAATTCGAATCTCGCGGAAGGTATAATTCCTCGTATCGATCTTGCGCCGGGCATATTTTTCGGAAACGCTTTCGTCAGAGTAATTCGGGGCAAAGCGGTAACTCGAATAATTAATTCATCCGACCGCGCCGTCGAAATCGCGTTACCAGAGATCATACTCGAGCCCGCGCAAATCATGACTCCCCTCCACGAGGAGGATAGTCCGTCGCTGTATCCGGTTTTTTCTAAATCTACTAAATCCAACGTATCCGCCGTACCGATCGGCTCATCCCAAAAAGGGAAAACTTCTATTTCTTTCTCGAATCAGACACCATATTCGACAATCGAAACTCCTCCTTCGCGTTGCAAAATCGCGAATACTCAGCAAATCTCCTATGCTCAGGCGGTTAAAAATAATGTACAACAGGCGCCGTTAAAACCAACATCGAAATCCGCCAACCTTTCGAAATCTCGCTTAGATCGAATTCTTAGTCTCCTCCGTCTCGACCACCTCAACGCAGAGGAAAGAGAGCACGTCGTCCGTCTCGTTCAAAGCACGCAGGAGCTTTTTCACATTGAGGGGGATAAATTAGGGCATACGTCAGCAACCACGCACAAGATTCCAACCGTCGACGACCGCCCCGTCAATGTGAAACAATACCGTTTCCCACCAGCTCATAAGGAGGAGATTCGACGACAAGTCGACAAATTTTTACAAAATGGTGTCATCTCTCCGTCAAAATCACCATATAATTCGCCATTGTGAGTTGTCCCAAAGAAACCGGACTCCTTGGGCAACAAGCAATGGCGCGTCGTCATCGACTACCGCGCACTCAATGAGAAATCTGTCGCCGATGCCTATCCCCTCCCTTGCATTACCGAGATACTTGATCAGCTCGGGAGCGCGAAGTATTTTAGTACATTCGATCTCGCGAGCGGATTTCACCAGATCCCAATGGAGCCCGCCGATGCTCCCAAAACCGCTTTTTCGACGCCTCACGGGCATTATGAATTTAAAAGAATGCCATTCGGATTAAAAAATGCGCCAGCGACGTTCCAACGACTTATGGACAATGTCCTGTCCGGTCTCCAGGGGAACGAAATTTTCGTCTATTTGGACGACATTGTTATCTACGCTAGCTCTCTTCAAGAACATCGACTTAAATTCGATAAATTAACTCAACGGCTCAAAGAAGCTAATTTAGTATTGCAGCCGGATAAGTGCGAATTCTTGAGGAGAGAAGTAAGCTATTTGGGTCATATTATCAGTGAGCACGGTGTAAAACCTGACCCTGCGAAAATTAGCGCCGTCAAAAATTTTCCGCGCCCGCGCAACGCGAAACAGATCAAACAATTCCTCGGGCTCGCGGGATACTACAGGCGGTTCATCGCAAATTTTTCTAATATTGCTAAGCCACTTACAAATTTGTTAAAAAAAGACGCGCCCTTTGTATGGCGTAACGAGCAAGAGAATTCATTCGTCAAACTCCGAGATTGCCTATGCGAAGCGCCTATCTTGCAGTACCCCAACTTCAAACAACCATTCGTGATAACGACCGACGCGTCCGCCGAAGCTATTGGTGCTATCTTGAGTCAAGGACCAATAGGCCGCGACTTGCCAATCGCGTACACGTCGCGACTGTTAAACGCTGCGGAGAAAAACTACTCCACGATCGAGAAGGAGTGTCTGGCGATTGTCTACGCCGTCCATTACTTTCGTCCATACATATACGGTAATCAATTCAAACTCGTTACCGACCATCGACCGTTAGTGTGGATGAATTCGGTCAAGGACCCGTCAAGTAGACTCGTACGGTGGAGGCTTAAGTTAGCGGAATTTGACTACGAGATGGTCTATAAAAGTGGAAAAACGAACCTTAATGCGGACGCATTGTCGCGGAATCCCGCTCAAATTTTTCCGCTCTCGTATTCAGAAAACTCGGAGGACGACATCTTCGATGTGCCTCCGGAAACCCGTAAAAAGTATACCACACTAGCGCCTCCTCCTACTCCGGTAACATCAGAACCTGAATTACCGACTCCAGGCACGTCCTTCCGTACCAACACAGCACCACCTCCGCAAGTCGCCAGCGACAGCACCGACTTCTATACTCCTGCTCCAAATGAATTTTTCCGACGCGAACCCCTATTTAATTTCAGCCGTGACGCATTATCAACGCGACGAGACAATGTAGTTGTCTTCGTCACGCAATCTGGGCACCCCTATGACACGGGCGCCAAAGATCTAGCGAACGCTGAAAAATTCCTTCCAAACAAAAATCACGTTCTTACCAAAGCCAAAGTCATACAAATCGGAAACGAATTCCAAATCCAGCTTCCAATCATCGAACATTCCACCAGATCAATCAATTTCCAGACCGTAATAGAAACATTCAGACCCTTGTGCGACGTTGTAAACGAATTACAATTACAAACATTTAGTATCGCACAAACCTATCTAGACTCCGTATCCTGGTCCCGAATCCAGAAAATCCTTCAGGACCTGTTTTATGAAACAACTGTCCAGATTACGGTCTGCCAGGGCCTCATTAAAACCCCTTCGGTCGAAGAGCGACTGAAAATAATAAGAGAAAACCACGACTCCCCTGTGGGAGGTCACAAAGGGGTTAATAAAACTTATTCTCGCATCAGACAACAATACTTTTGGCCAAACATGAAAACACAAATACAAGAATATATTGGCAAATGTAAAAGTTGTCAGACAGAGAAACTGGTCCGGGTAAAGACCAGACAGCCTCTCACTTTAACCGACACCCCTGGCAGGGCATTCGATAAGATTTCAATGGACGTAATGGGTCCTCTTCCCGAAACTTCCGACGGTTATACGAGTATCCTCACGATCCAAGATCTCCTCACTAAATACTCAATCGCAGTTCCTCTCAAAACCACCACCGCAGTAGACATTGCCGAAGCTTTAATAAAAGAATTCATTTGTAAGTTCGGATGCCCGAAAGGCATACTCACGGACCAAGGTTCGAACTTTATAAATAGCTTGATTAAAGCCATAGCAATCAAATTCCGTATTAAGCAATACAAGTCCACTGCGTTCCATCCACAGACAAACGGGTCCGTTGAACGATCTCACCACGTCCTGGCCGAATATCTGAAGCATTACATAGAGTCGAGTAACGATTGGGTGAATTGGTTACCGTATGCAATGTTTTCATACAACACCAGTGTGCACGAGGGTACATTATACACCCCACACGAACTAGTGTTCGGCAGGATAGCTAGGACGCCGTCAGCCACTCCTTTTCAGGACAGCTCTGATAACGAAACTTATAGCGACTATCTTATACAACTTCAGGAGAAAATCTCGAAATCTCAGGATTTGGCTAAAGCCAATCTAGACAATGCGAAACGCCGTTCTAAATATTATTATGACCGAAATCTCAATGTCCAAAACTTCGAGGTAGGCCAATGGGTCTATCTTTTAAAGAGCCGAACAAACATAACTTCCAGGCACAGTATTCTGGACCGTACCGTATCCTCGAAATTTTGGGCAATTGTAATGTTAAGCTGAATGTAAAAGGGCGCCATAAAATTGTTCATACGAACAAAATCAAAATTTGTAAACGAATGCATAGTATGCAGAGTGTGGATGCTAGTGAAAGAAAAGTGCGAAAAACTGAAAATGAAGTCAGTGAGAGCAGTGACATTCAAACGAACGCTGAAAGTGAAAGCGACGAAAGTGCCTGCAATCCGAAGGAAGCCCGCAGTCACGGTCCAATCTCCAAACGTTATCGCCAGGATCAACCAGGCGAAAAACCTCAGATTCCGCAGCATCCAGCCGACAGGACCAAGAGAAGGATCCAGCATCCCGAAATCTACCCAACAGACAAGAGATCTCGGCATGGCCGAGATTCTTTTTCCAAGGGGGGTGGTGTAACGTCAGGCGTACCGCCTGCCACCCTCCGGCGTCCAACTCATCATCCCCAGCATCCGTATCCGGAGCCCCTGCACACGGGCCACCCGCCGACTCGCCGTCCTTACAGAAGGAGACAAAGGTACGAGAGGGAAGAAGGATGCAGCATGCCGCGCCCACGCGCGATCTCCACACACGAGGGGGAGGACTTCACCCCGTATCACGAGGGCGAGGAGCTCTCCGACACGTACTGGGTCGAATCCCCAGCGATCACGAAGCCCTATACGTACTTCTCGTACATGTGGGACTAGAATAAGCACACTACTCATATATGTACATACACACCAACACACACCTAGATTTAAGTAAATATATGTATATATTTTATTCATGCACGGCTATGTTCCGTGCACTCGCGCGCACACTCGACGCTCGCGGCTCACGCTTAACGCGGGCCGCGCCCCACTCCGAACGGCCGCCCCACCACGAGGGCCGAGCGGCCGCCCTACTCCGACCGTCCGCCCCACCGCGAGGGCCCAGCGACTCGCGCGCCGCGCGAACCGAGGAGGTCGCGGACGCGAGATCCGAGAGTCAGTTCCAATCTCACCTCCGAACGGGAGAGTTGGTATCTCATCTCCGAACTGGAGAGTTCGTATCTCATCTCCGAACCGAGGAGTTCTAATCCAGCATCCGAACGATGCACCTCCGATCCGAGCAATAGGCTCATTCGCAACGAGCAATTAGCTCTAATGCATTCGTCTCTATCCATACTCCCATAGCGGAGTCCATTCGATACTTTATACTATTTCTAATTCTCATTGTAATCGCTAGTCAGTAACTTAGAATTTAGTCAAGTGTATCTAGTATAGTGAAATCATAGAATATAGTTTATTTTTACCAGATTCAAAGTATCTTTATTCGAGTTCAAATACAATTCCTTAATTCTAATCCACGGGTACGCTCGCGATTATTCTAATTCTATATCTCATCTACGATAGTCTTGAGGCTCGACGACTAGAGCGAACCAGCGCTTAGTTGCTCCATCCTCACTTCTACCGTGTACAGAATATCTTGCGCCCAGGTCGATCCCGGTAAGCTAGAGCGAACCAACGCTTAGCCGTGCCGTATTCAACCGAAGTTCAAGTATTCTCGATGAGCCTTGCACCTCCGACAAAGCGTACACGACGCGCGGGGAGGAGAGAGTTCATTCGTCGTCTCGCTCGGGAATACGTGGGTGATGCACCAGAATATTCAATTTCCTACGTTCGAGTCCTGGTTCCTGTGAAGGAGGATTCCTTCGCCGCACGACCCGTACGAGTCGCCAATCGTCAGGGCCAAACGCCGATACCTGCCAGCCGGAGTCAACCCGCCTGGACGCTTATTCCCGTAGACGTACCTCCGTTCCAGCCGTACGCCGCCGCCATCCCGGTTGCGGATCCAAGGCGTTCCAGGTACCTGGAAAGAGAAATCAGACAGCGGAATCAAGCCTTCGCAAGGTAAGTTTAGTGTTAGTTACCGTTTTATCGAGTCCGAAACGCCAACGAACCCGGTCCGGACGCAATTCGCGTTATTTTCGGGAACGGTTACGACTTTGTGCCACCGTTGCGAGCGCAACCGTACCTCGGGACGTGACAATACGCAGACATCTGCAAACGCTATTTCCTAGCAAGGAAGTGTCGCATTTACATTCAATTGAAGTGTATGCGAGATATACATGGCACTTCGCAATGAATATTATATATTATCACGAAACATAGAAATGAGTAGCGATACTGCGTCTTGAGAAGCATTAGAACTCTAATGCCACGATTCGCAGACATCTGCAAACGCTATTTCCTAGCAAGGAAGTATCGCATTTACATTAATTTGAAGTATAGACGAGATATACATAACACTGCACAATGAATATTATATCTTATCGTGAAACATAGAAAAGAGATGCGATATCGCGTTTTAAGAAGCATTAGAACTCTATTGCTACGATACGTATACATCTGCAAACGCTATTTCCAAGCAAGGAAGTGTCGCATTTAATTCTTTTTAAGTGAATACGAGGTGTACATGACACTTCGCAATGAATATTATATCTTGTCATGAAACATAGAAGTGAGATGCGATGTCGCGTTTTAAGATGCATTAGAAATTTATTGGTACGATACGTAGACATTCGCAAACGTTATTTCCTAGCAAGCAAGTGTCGCATTTACAATCTTTTGAAGTGGATATGAGGTATACATGACATTTCGCAATGAATATTATATCTTATCATGAAACATAGAAATGAGATGCGATATCGCGTTTTAAGGAGCATTGGAAATCTATTGCTACGATACGTAGACATCTGCAAACGCTGTATCCTAGGAAGGAAGTGTCGCATTAACATTCTTTTGAAGTGAATACGAGGTATACATAACACTGCACAATGAATATCATATCTTATCATGAAACATAGAAATGAGGTGCGATATCGCGTTTCAAGTAGCATTAGAATTCTATTGCTTCGATACGTAGACATCTGCATACGCTATTTCCTAGCAAGGTAGCGTCGCATTTACATTCTTTCGAAGTAAATACGGGTACACATAACAATCCACAATGAAGATTATATCTTATCATGAAACATAGAAAAGAGATGCGATATCGTGTTGGAAGAAACATTAGAACTCTATTGCTTCGATACGTAGACATTTGCAAACGCTATTTCCTAGGAAGGATGTGTCGCGTTTACATTCTTTTGAAGTGTATGCGAGGTGTAAGTGACATTTCGCAATGAATATTATATCTTATCATGAAACATAGAAGTGAGATGCAATATCGCGTTTTAAGATGCACTAGAAATTTATTGGTACGATAGGTAGACATCTGCAAACGCTATATCCAAGCATGGAAGTGTCGCATTTACATTCCTCTGAAGTGAATACGAGGTATACATGCCACTTCGCAATGAATATTATATCTTATCATGAAACATAGGAGTGAGATGCGATATAGTGTTTTGAGAGTAGTCAGAACACTATTGCTTCGAAACGGAGGCATTTGCAAACGCTATTTCCAAGCAAGGAAGTGTTGCATTTACATTCTACTGAAGTGAATACGAGGTATTCATAACACTGCACAATGAATATTATATCTCATCATGAAACATTAAAATGAGATGCGATATCGCGATTTATGTAGCTTTAGATATCTATTGCTTCGATACGTAGACATCTGCAAACGCTATTTCCTAGCAAGGATGTGTCGCATTTGCATTCATTTGAAGTGTATGCGAGGTATACATGTCACTTCGCAGTGAATATTATATCTTAACATGAAGCATAGAAATGATATGCGATATGACGATTTAAGAAGCATTAGAATTCTGCTGCTTTGATACGTAGACATCTGCAAACGCTATTTCCTAGCAAGGAAGTGTCGCATTTACATTCTTCTGAAGCGAATACGAGGTACTCATAACACTGCACAATGAATATTATATCTCATCATGAAACATTGAAATAAGATGCGATATCGCGATTTATGTAGCTTTAGATATCTATTGCTTCGATACGTAGACATCTGCAAACGCTATTTCCTAGAAAGGAAGTGTCGCATTTGCATTCATTTGAAGTGTATGCGAGGTGTACATGACACTACGCAATGAATGTTATATACTATCATGAAACATAGAAATGTGAAACGATGTCGCGTTTTGAGAAGCATTAGAGCACTAATGCTACGATACGTAGACACCTGCAAACGCTATTTCCTAGCAAGGAAGTGTCGCATTTACATTCTTCTGAAGTGAATACGAGGTATACATAACACTGCACAGTGAATATTATATATTATCATGAAACATAGATATGAGATGCAATATGACGTTTTAAGAAGCATTAGAAAACTACTGCTTCGATACGTAGACATCTGCAAACGCTACTGCATAGCAAGGAAGTGTCGCATTTACATTCTTTTGAAAGGAATACGAGGTATACATGACACTTCGCAATGAATAATATATCTTATCATGAAACATAGAAATGAGAGGCGATATCGCGATTTAAGAAGCATTAGAACTCTATTGCTTCGATACGTAGACATCTGCAAACGCTATTTCCTAGCAAGGAAGTGTCGCATTTACATTCATTTGAAGCATAGACGAGATATACATGACACTGCACAATGGATATTATATCTTATCCTGAAACATAGAAATGAGATGCGATATCGCTATTTAAGAAGCATTAGATTCCTATTGCTTCTATACGTAGACATCTGCAAACGCTATTTCCTAGCAAGCAAGTGTCGAATTTACATTCTTTTGAAAGAAATACGATGTATACATGACACTTCGAAATGAATATTATATCTTATCATGAAACGTAGATATGAGATGCGAAACGACGATTTAAGAAGCATTAGATATCTATTGCTTCGATACGTAGACATCTGCAAACGCTATTTCCTAGCAAGGAAGTGTCGCATTTACATACTTTTGAAGTGATTACGAGGTATTCATAACACTGCACAATGAATATCATATCTCATCATGAAACATTGAAATGAGATGCGATATCGCGATTTATGAAGCTTTAGAACTCTATTGCTTCGATACGTAGACATCTGCAAACGCTACTTCCCAGCAAGGAAGTGTCGCATTTACATTCTTTTGAAAGGAATACGAGGTATACATGACACTTCGCAATGAATTCTATATCTTATCATGAAACATAGAAATGAGATGCGATATGGCGATTTAAGAAGCATTAGAACTCTATTGCTTCGATACGTTGACATCTGCAAAGCAAGGAAGTGCCGCATTTACATTCTTCTGAAAGTAATACGAGGTATACATGACACTTCGAAATAAATATTATATCTTATCAGGAAACGTAGATATGAGATGCGATATGACGATTTAAGAAGCACTAGAACTCTATTGCTTCGATACGTCGACATCTGCAAACACTATTTCCCAGCAAGGAACTGTCGCATTTACATTCTTTTGAAGTGAATACGAGGTATACATGACACTTCGCAGTGAATATTATATATTATCATGAAACATAGAAATGAGAAGCGATATGGCGATTTAAGAAGCATTAGATCTCCATTGCTTCGACACGTAGATATCTGCAAACACTATTTCCCAGCAAGGAACTGTGGCATTCACATTCATTTGAAGTGTAAGCGAGGTATACATGACACTTCGCAATGAATATTATATATTATCATGAAACATAGAAATGAGATGCCATATGGCGATTTAAGAAGCATTAGAACTCTATTGCTACGATACGTAGACATCTGCAAACGTTATTTCCTAGCAAGGAAGTGTCGCATTTTCGTTCGTTTGAAGTGCATGCGAGGTATACATGACACTTCGCAGTAAATATTATATATTATCATGAAACATAGAAATGAGAAGCGATATGGCGATTTAAGAAGCATTAGATCCCTATTGCCTCGATACGTAGACATCTGCAAACGCTACTTCCCAGCAAGGAAGTGTCGCATTTACATTCTTTTGAAAGGAATACGAGGTATACATGACACTTCGCAATGAATTCTATATCTTATCATGAAACGTATATATGAGATGCGATATGACGATTTAAGAAGCATTAGAAAACTATTGCTTCGATACGTAGACACCGGCAAACGCTATTTCCTAGCAAGGAGCTGTCGCATTCACATTCATTTGACGTGTATGCTAGGTATACATGACACTTCGCAATGAATATTATATATTATCATGAAACATAGATATGAGATGCGATATTGCGATTTAAGAAGTATTAGAACACACTTGCTTCGATACGTAGACATCTGCAAACGCTATTTCATAGCAAGGAAGTGTTGCATTTACATTCATTTTAAGTGTATGCGAGGTATACATAACACTGCACAATGAATATTATATCTTATCATGAAACATAGAAATGAGATGCGATATGGTGATTTAAGAAGCATTAGAACTCTATTGCTTCGATACGTAGAGACATCTGCAAACGCTACTTCCTAGCAAGGAAGTGTCGCATTTACATTCTTTTGAAAGGAATACGAGGTATACATGACACTTCGCAATGAATATTATAACTTATCATGAAACGCAGAAATGAGATGCGATATGGCGATTTATGAAGCATTAGATGTCTATTTCTTCGATACGTAGACATCTGCAAACGCTATTTCCTAGGAAGGAAGTGTCGCATTTACATTCATTTTAAGTGTATGCGAGGTATACATGACACTCCACAATGAATATTATATATTATCATGAAACATGGTAATGAGTAGCGATATCGCGTTTTGAGAAGCATTAGAACTCTGCTGCTACGATACGAAGACATCTGCAAACGCTATTTCTTGGCAAGGAAGTGTCACGTTAACATTCCTTTGAAGTGAATACGAGGTATACATAACACTCCACAATGAATATTATATCTTATCATGAAACATAGGAAGGAGATGCGATATGGCGATTTATGAAGCATTAAAAATCTATTGCTTCGATACGTAGACATCTACAAACACTATTTCATAGGAAGGAAGTGACGCATTTACATTCTTTTGAAGTGAATACGAGGTATACATAACACTCCACAATGAATATTATATATTATCATGAAACATAGAAATGAGATGTAATATGGCGATTTAAGAAGCATTAGAACTCTATTGCTTCGATACGTAGACATCTGCAAACGCTACTTCCTAGCAAGGAAGTGTCGCATTTACATTCTTTTGAAAGGAATACGAGGTATACATGACACTTCGCAATGAATATTATATCTTATCAGGAAACGTAGATATGAAATGCGATATGACGGTTTAAAGAAGCATTAGAACTCTATTGCTTCGATACGTAGACATCTGCAAACGCTATTTCCTAGCATGGAAGTGTCGCAATTACATTCCATTGAGGTGAATACGAGGTATACATAACACTCCACGATGCATATTATATACTATCATGAAACATGGTAATGAGTAGCGATATCACGTTTTGAGAAGCATTAGAACTCTAATTCTACGATGCGTAGACATCTGCAAACGCTATTTGCTGGCAAGGACGTGTGGCGTTTACAACTTTTGAAGTGAATAAGAGGTATACATAACACTCCACAATGAATATTATATCTTACCATGAAACATAGAAATGAGATGCAATATGGCGATTTAAGAAGCATTAGAATTCTATTGCTTCGATACGTAGGCATCTGCAAACGCTATTTCCAAGCAAGGAAGTGTCGCATTTACATTCTTTTGAAGTGAATACCAGGTATTCATAACACTGCACAATGAATATTAATTCTTATCATGAAACGTAGAAATGAGATGCGATATCGCGATTTAAGAAACTTTAGAACTCTATTGCGTCGATACGTAGATATGTGCAAACACTATTTCCTAGCAAGGAACTGTCGCATTCACATTCATTTGAAGTGTATGTGAGGTACACATGACACTTCGCAATGTATATTATATATTATCATGGAACATAGGTATGAGATGCGATATCGCGAATTAGCAAGGTTTAGAATTCTATTGCTTCGATACGTAGACATCTGCAAACGCTATTTCCTAGCAAGGAAGAGTGGCATTTACATTCTTTTGAAGTGAATACGAGGTATACATAACACTCCACAATGAATATTATATATTATCATGAAACATGGTAATGCGTAGTGTCACGTCCCGAGGTGCGGTTGCGCTCGCAACGGTGGCACAAAGTCGTAACCGTTCCCGAAAATAACGCGAATTGCGTCCGGACCGGGTTCGTTGGCTTTTCGGACTTGATAAAACGGTAACTAACACTAAACTTACCTTGCGAAGGCTTGATTCCGCTGTCTGATTTCTCTTTCCAGGTACCTGGAACGCCTTGGATCCGCAACCGGGATGGCGGCGGCGTACGGCTGGAACGGAGGTACGGGTCGTGCGGCGAAGGAAACCTCCTTCACAGGTACCAGGACTCGAACGCAGGAAATTGAATATTCTGGTGCATCACCCACGTATTCCCGAGCGAGACGACGAATAAACTCTCTCCTCCCCGCGCGTCGTGTACGCTTTGTCGGAGGTGCAAGGCTCGTCGAGAATACTTGAACTTCGGTCGAGTACGGCGCGGCTAAGCGTTGGTTCGCTCTAGCTTACCGGGATCAACCTGGGCGCAAGATATTCTGTATACGGTAGAAGTGAGGATGGAGCAACTAAGCGCTGGTTCGCTCTAGTCGTCGAGCCTCAAGACTATCGCAGATGAGATATAGAAATTGAATAATCGCGAGCGTACCCGTGGAGTAGAATTAAGGAATTGTATTTGAACTCGAATAAAGATACTTTGAATCTGGTAAAAATAAACTATATTCTATGATTTCACTATACTAGATACACTTGACTAAATTCTAAGTTACTGACTAGCGATTACTATGAGAATTAGAAATAGTATAAAGTATCGAATGGACTCCGCTATGGGAGTATGGATAGAGACGAATGCATTAGAGCTAATTGCTCGTTGCGAATGAGCCTATTGCTCGGATCGGAAGTGCATCGTTCGGATGCTGGATTAGAACTCCTCGGTTCGGAGATGAGTTAGCAACTCTCCCGTTCGGAGGTGAGATTGGAACTGACTCTCGGATCTCGCGTCCGCGACCTCCTCGGGTCGCGCGGCGCGCGAGTCGCTGGGCCCTCGCGGTGGGGCGGACGGTCGGAGTAGGGCGGCCGCTCGGCCCTCGTGGTGGGGCGGCCGTTCGGAGTGGGGCGCGGCCCGCGTTAAGCGTGAGCCGCGAGCGTCGAGTGTGCGCGCGAGTGCACGGAACATAGCCGTGCATGAATAAAATATATACATATATTTACTTAAATCTAGGTGTGTGTTGGTGTGTATGTACATATATGAGTAGTGTGCTTATTCTAGTCCCACATGTACGAGAAGTACGTATAGGGCTTCGTGATCGCTGGGGATTCGACCCAGTACGTGTCGGAGAGCTCCTCGCCCTCGTGATACGGGGTGAAGTCCTCCCCCTCGTGTGTGGAGATCGCGCGTGGGCGCGGCATGCTGCATCCTTCTTCCCTCTCGTACCTTTGTCTCCTTCTGTAAGGACGGCGAGTCGGCGGGTGGCCCGTGTGCAGGGGCTCCGGATACGGATGCTGGGGATGATGAGTTGGACGCCGGAGGGTGGCAGGCGGTACGCCTGACGTTACAGTAGCGATATCGCGTTTTGAGAAGCATTAGAAATCTATTCCTTCGATACGTAGACATCTGCAAACGCTATTTCCTAGGAAGGAAGTGTCGCATTTACATTCTTTTGAAGTGAATACGAGGTATACATAACACTCCACAATGAATATTATATATTATCATGTGTAACGTCAGGCGTACCGCCCGCCACCCTCCGGCGTCCATCTCATCATCACCAGCATCCGTATCCGGAGCCCCTGCACACGGGCCACCCGCCGACTCGCCGTCCCTACAGAAGGAGACAAAGGTACGAGAGGGAAGAGGGATGCAGCATGCCGCGCCCACGCGCGATCTCCACACACGAGGGGGAGGACTTCACCCCGTATTACGAGGGCGAGGAGCTCTCCGACACATACTGGGTCGAATCCCCAGCGATCACGAAGCCCTATACGTACTTCTCGTACATGTGGGATTAGAATAAGGACACTACTCACCTATGTACATACACACCAACACACACCTAGATTTAAGTGAATATATGTATATATTTCATTCATGCACGGCTATGTTCCGTGCACTCGCGCGCACACTCGACGCTCGCGGCTCACGCTTAACGCGGGCCGCGCCCCACTCCGAACGGCCGCCCCACCACGAGGGCCGAGCGGCCGCCCTACTCCGACCGTCCGCCCCACCGCGAGGGCCCAGCGACTCGCGCGCCGCGCGACCCGAGGAGGTCGCGGACGCGAGATCCGAGAGTCAGTTCCAATCTCACCTCCGAACGGGAGAGTTGGTATCTCATCTCCGAACTGGAGAGTTCGTATCTCATCTCCGAACCGAGGAGTTCTAATCCAGCATCCGAACGATGCACCTTCGATCCGAGCAATAGGCTCATTCGCAACGAGCAATTAGCTCTAATGCATTCGTCTCTATCCATACTCCCATAGCGGAGTCCATTCGATACTTTATACTATTTCTAATTCTCATTGTAATCCCTAGTCAGTAACTTAGAATTTAGTCAAGTGTATCTAGTATAGTGAAATCATAGAATATAGTTTATTTTTACCAGATTCAAAGTATCTTTATTCGAGTTCAAATACAATTCCTTAATTCTAATCCACGGGTACGCTCGCGATTATTCTAATTCTATATCTCATCTACGATAGTCTTGAGGCTCGACGACTAGAGCGAACCAGCGCTTAGTTGCTCCATCCTCACTTCTACCGTGTACAGAATATCTTGCGCCCAGGTCGATCCCGGTAAGCTAGAGCGAACCAACGGTTAGCCGTGCCGTATTCAACCGAAGTTCAAGTATTCTCGATGAGCCTTGCACCTCCGACAAAGCGTACACGACGCGCGGGGAGGAGGGAGTTCATTCGTCGTCTCGCTCGGGAATACGTGGGTGATGCACCAGAATATTCAATTTCCTACGTTCGAGTCCTGGTTCCTGTGAAGGAGGTTTCCTTCGCCGCACGACCCGTACGAGTCGCCAATCGTCAGGGCCAAACGCCGATACCTGCCAGCCGGAGTCAACCCGCCTGGACGCTTATTCCCGTAGACGTACCTCCGTTCCAGCCGTACGCCGCCGCCATCCCGGTTGCGGATCCAAGGCGTTCCAGGTACCTGGAAAGAGAAATCAGACAGCGGAATCAAGCCTTCGCAAGGTAAGTTTAGTGTTAGTTACCGTTTTATCGAGTCCGAAACGCCAACGAACCCGGTCCGGACGCAATTCGCGTTATTTTCGGGAACGGTTACGACTTTGTGCCACCGTTGCGAGCGCAACCGCACCTCGGGACGTGACACGAAAGTTATTTTTGGTGACAGCGGTGGGATAGCCACGCGTTTCCTCCGGAAATTCCGCCGAAAGGAACCGCGAAACTAGATATGGCAACCCGGACTCCGACAAAAACGCGCCAGCAGACACAGCGAGCCGCCGCGATGGCCGATTCCGAACGCGAAAAACGCATTAGCAGAACGCTCGACTTCCAAGACGCTATCGCCGAGCCTCTTCCTAGTACCGCGCAACAAAATACTTCCGCGAAAAATACGAAAGCGACCGATCCGAGTAATGCCGCGTTGCTCCAGCAAATAGAAATTTTACGCCGTGAATTAGAATCTATTCGCAGAACGCCTGATTTAACGCGCGACGATACCGTTTCGCTGGATATTCCTCGGGGAAATCCGCTTTCCGCACATAATTCGAGCTCTGATTTCCATACAAATAGTTCGCAACACGACGAGCTATCGCTTAAGCAGGCCCTCGAAGCCGTGCCGACATTCGATGGTCAGAACATTCCTATTCTTCAGTTTACCCGAGCGTGTAAACGCGCTTATGAGCTTATCCCTAATGGGTGCGAGCGAACTTTCACACGCCTGCTTAAGGGAAAACTCAAGGGTCGTGCCTACGCCGCGCTAGAAGACGAGCCGTGTTACACAATACTCGAATTAACGGACGTTCTTCGCAGCACTTTTTGCTCCGTAAAATCAGCTCATCATTATCGGGGTGAACTTGCTAATATATTTATGCGCGCGGACGAGCACATTCTAGATTACATCGGTCGAGTAAAAGATCTTAGAACCGCCATAATTGATTGCGAAAGGCTTGCTCGACGAGACACACCGGAATCGCTCGATGACGTAGACGCGCTCACATTACAATGTTTTAAAGACGGTCTCATTCCGGAAATTCGAATGCAAATGACTATAAGTTCATTCGGCACATTGCGAGAAACGTTCGCTCGAGCGCGAGAGCTTTACCAAATGCACGAACGTGATTGCAACCGACTAGGTAGATCGCGTGCCGCGCGACCAGAATCGCGCGAAAAACCAGCCGAAATTATTTGCCGAAAATGCAATAATATCGGACATTACGCGACCGAGTGTCGGTTCAGACCGCCATCGCCGTACCGACCGCAGGAATACTTGCGATCCAGGGACGTACCGCCTCCTACTCGAGGCCCCGCGTACGAACAACCGAGACAAATCGTAGCCAGGGACGCGCCCAAATTTTGTCGCTATTGCAAGACCCCGGGGCACGAAATAGGCGAGTGCCGCAAAAGGCAGTACAACAACGCGGTAAATAAAAATTCGGGAAACGACAATGGCCTCCGCACCCGCCGCGAGACAGGTGGCGAGGCCGCGCACCAAGTCCGTCCTCTCGCCGCGAACAACTCCAACGCGGAAATCGACGAAACGCCGCGATAAACATAACCGGAAAAACTAGCACGCCAAACGTAATTTTAAAGTCCGACCTTCTAATTTCACCAACTCGCTTCATGGTGGACACTGGGGCGGAAATAAATATTATAAAACGTTCGGCTCTAAAAGCATCCGCGCGAATCGATAAGTCCGAGATCGTCATAATAACAGGGGTAACCGATGGCAAAACCGCAACCTTAGGGACGGTGAATCTTGTCATTTTCGGTCGCGTCGTTCCTTTTAATGTGGTCGAGGATGATTTTCCCCTTAAACCAAGCGGGATCCTCGGCTCCGGGTTCTGTATGGACGCAGAAATCTCTTTTCCAAATAAAATAATCAAATGGAATGGTAAGAGAATTCCTTTCGAAGACGATATCGAAGCACTCGAGGAACCGTCACCGGAGTCGAAAATAAAGCCTCTCCTATCGCCGAAACGTAAACAAGCGCCGCGCACGGGATCTATTCCCCCTCCGCCGCCGCGCCCGCCGCGTAAATCATCGCCTCCGCTGAAACGCGATGCAACAACGAAATCGAAGCTTCGAACGCAAGACAAAGCAGCTTCTCCGAAGTCAGGAGACCGTATCTCCATTCCGCCGAGATCAAATATCGGTATCAAGGTCCGCGTAGTTAATTCGAATCTCGCGGAAGGTATAATTCCTCGTATCGATCTTGCGCCGGGCATATTTTTCGGAAACGCTCTCGTCAGAGTAATTCGGGGCAAAGCGGTAACTCGAATAATTAATTCATCCGACCGCGCCGTCGAAATCGCGTTACCAGAGATCATACTCGAGCCCGCGCAAATCATGACTCCCCTCCACGAGGAGGATAGTCCGTCGCTCTATCCGGTTTTTTCTAAATCTACTAAATCTAACGTATCCGCCGTACCGATCGGCTCATCCCAAAAGGGAAAAACTTCTATTTCTTTCTCGAGTCAGACACCATATCCGACAATCGAAACTCCTCCTTCGCGTTGCAAAATCGCGAATGTTCAACAGATCTCTTATGCTCAGGCGGTTAAAAATAATGTACAACAGTCGCCGTTAAAACAAACATCGAAATCCGCCAATCCTTCGAAATCTCGTCTAGATCGACTTCTTAGCCTCCTCCGTCTCGACCACCTCAACGCAGAGGAAAAAGAGCACGTCGTCCGTCTCGTTCAAAGCACGCAGGAGCTTTTTCACATTGAGGGGGATAAATTAGGGCATACGTCAGCAACCACGCACAAGATTCCAACCGTCGACGACCGCCCCGTCAATGTGAAACAATACCGTTTCCCACCAGCTCATAAGGAGGAGATTCGACGACAAGTCGACAAATTTTTACAAAATGGTGTCATCTCTCCATCTAAATCGCCATATAATTCGCCATTGTGGGTTGTCCCAAAGAAACCGGACTCCTTGGGCAACAAGCAATGGCGCGTCGTCATCGACTACCGCGCACTCAATGAGAAATCTGTCGCCGATGCCTATCCCCTCCCTTGCATTACCGAGATACTTGATCAGCTCGGGAGCGCGAAGTATTTTAGTACATTCGATCTCGCGAGCGGATTTCACCAGATCCCAATGGAGCCCGCCGATGCTCCCAAAACCGCTTTTTCGACGCCTCACGGGCATTATGAATTTAAAAGAATGCCATTCGGATTAAAAAATGCGCCAGCGACGTTCCAACGACTTATGGACAATGTCCTGTCCGGTCTCCAGGGGATCGAAATTTTCGTCTATTTGGACGACATTGTTATCTACGCTAGCTCTCTTCAAGAACATCGACTTAAATTCGATAAATTAACTCAACGGCTCAAAGAAGCTAATTTAGTATTGCAGCCGGATAAGTGCGAATTCTTGAGGAGAGAAGTAAGCTATTTGGGTCATATTATCAGTGAGCACGGTGTAAAACCTGACCCTGCGAAAATTAGCGCCGTCAAAAATTTTCCGCGCCCGCGCAACGCGAAACAGATCAAACAATTCCTCGGGCTCGCGGGATACTACAGGCGGTTCATCGCAAATTTTTCTAATATTGCTAAGCCACTTACAAATTTGTTAAAAAAAGACGCGCCCTTTGTATGGCGTAACGAGCAAGAGAATTCATTCGTCAAACTCCGAGATTGCCTATGCGAAGCGCCTATCTTGCAGTACCCCAACTTCAAACAACCATTCGTGATAACGACCGACGCGTCCGCCGAAGCTATTGGTGCTATCTTGAGTCAAGGACCAATAGGCCGCGACTTGCCAATCGCGTACACGTCGCGACTGTTAAACGCTGCGGAGAAAAACTACTCCACGATCGAGAAGGAGTGTCTGGCGATTGTCTACGCCGTCCATTACTTTCGTCCATACATATACGGTAATCAATTCAAACTCGTTACCGACCATCGACCGTTAGTGTGGATGAATTCGGTCAAGGACCCGTCAAGTAGACTCGTACGGTGGAGGCTTAAGTTAGCGGAATTTGACTACGAGATGGTCTATAAAAGTGGAAAAACGAACCTTAATGCGGACGCATTGTCGCGGAATCCCGCTCAAATTTTTCCGCTCTCGTATTCAGAAAACTCGGAGGACGACATCTTCGATGTGCCTCCGGAAACCCGTAAAAAGTATACCACACTAGCGCCTCCTCCTACTCCGGTAACATCAGAACCTGAATTACCGACTCCAGGCACGTCCTTCCGTACCAACACAGCACCACCTCCGCAAGTCGCCAGCGACAGCACCGACTTCTATACTCCTGCTCCAAATGAATTTTTCCGACGCGAACCTCTATTTAATTTCAGCCGTGACGCAATATCAACGCGACGAGACAATGTAGTTGTCTTCGTCACGCAATCTGGGCACCCCTATGACACGGGCGCCAAAGATCTAGCGAACGCTGAAAAATTCCTTCCAAACAAAAATCACGTTCTTACCAAAGCCAAAGTCATACAAATCGGAAACGAATTCCAAATCCAGCTTCCAATCATCGAACATTCCACCAGATCAATCAATTTCCAGACCGTAATAGAAACATTCAGATCCTTGTGCGACGTTGTAAACGAATTACAATTACAAACATTTAGTATCGCACAAACCTATCTAGACTCCGTATCCTGGTCCCGAATCCAGAAAATCCTTCAGGACCTGTTTTATGAAACAACTGTCCAGATTACGGTCTGCCAGGGCCTCATTAAAACCCCTTCGGTCGAAGAGCGACTGAAAATAATAAGAGAAAACCACGACTCCCCTGTGGGAGGTCACAAAGGGGTTAATAAAACTTATTCTCGCATCAGACAACAATACTTTTGGCCAAACATGAAAACACAAATACAAGAATATATTGGCAAATGTAAAAGTTGTCAGACAGAGAAACTAGTCCGGGTAAAGACCAGACAGCCTCTCACTTTAACCGACACCCCTGGCAGGGCATTCGATAAGATTTCAATGGACGTAATGGGTCCTCTTCCCGAAACTTCCGACGGTTATACAAGTATCCTCACGATCCAAGATCTCCTCACTAAATACTCAGTCGCAGTTCCTCTCAAAACCACCACCGCAGTAGACATTGCCGAAGCTTTAATAAAAGAATTCATTTGTAAATTCGGATGCCCGAAAGGCATACTCACGGACCAAGGTTCGAACTTTATAAACAGCTTGATTAAAGCCATAGCAATCAAATTCCGTATTAAGCAATACAAGTCCACTGCGTTCCATCCACAGACAAACGGGTCCGTTGAACGATCTCACCACGTCCTGGCCGAATATCTGAAGCATTACATAGAGTCGAGTAACGATTGGGTGAATTGGTTACCGTATGCAATGTTTTCATACAACACCAGTGTGCACGAGGGTACATTATACACCCCACACGAACTAGTGTTCGGCAGGATAGCTAGGACGCCGTCAGCCACTCCTTTTCAGGACAGCTCTGATAACGAAACTTATAGCGACTATCTTATACAACTTCAGGAGAAAATCTCGAAATCTCAGGATTTGGCTAAAGCCAATCTAGACAATGCGAAACGCCGTTCTAAATATTATTATGACCGAAATCTCAATGTCCAAAACTTCGAGGTAGGCCAATGGGTCTATCTTTTAAAAGAGCCGAACAAACATAAGTTCCAGGCACAGTATTCTGGACCGTACCGTATCCTCGAAATTTTGGGCAATTGTAATGTTAAGCTGAATGTAAAAGGGCGCCATAAAATTGTTCATACGAACAAAATCAAAATTTGTAAACGAATGCATAGTATGCAGAGTGTGGATGCTAGTGAAAGAAAAGTGCGAGAAACTGAAAATGAAGTCAGTGAGAGCAGTGACATTCAAACGAACGCTGAAAGTGAAAGCGACGAAAGTGCCTGCAATCCGAAGGAAGCCCGCAGTCACGGTCCAATCTCCAAACGTTATCGCCAGGATCAACCAGGCGAAAAACCACAGATTCCGCAGCATCCAGCCGACAGGACCAAGAGAAGGATCCAGCATCCCGAAATCTACCCAACAGACAAGAGATCTCGGCATGGCCGAGATTCTTTTTCCAAGGGGGGTGGTGTAACGTCAGGCGTACCGCCTGCCACCCTCCGGCGTCCATCTCATCATCCCCAGCATCCGTATCCGGAGCCCCTGCACACGGGCCACCCGCCGACTCGCCGTCCCTACAGAAGGAGACAAAGGTACGAGAGGGAAGAGGGATGCAGCATGCCGCGCCCACGCGCGATCTCCACACACGAGGGGGAGGACTTCACCCCGTATTACGAGGGCGAGGAGCTCTCCGACACATACTGGGTCGAATCCCCAGCGATCACGAAGCCCTATACGTACTTCTCGTACATGTGGGATTAGAATAAGCACACTACTCATATATGTACATACACACCAACACACACCTAGATTTAAGTAAATATATGTATATATTTTATTCATGCACGGCTATGTTCCGTGCACTCGCGCGCACACTCGACGCTCGCGGCTCACGCTTAACGCGGGCCGCGCCCCACTCCGAACGGCCGCCCCACCACGGGGGCCGAGCGGCCGCCCTACTCCGACCGTCCGCCCCACCGCGAGGGCCCAGCGACTCGCGCGCCGCGCGACCCGAGGAGGTCGCGGACGCGAGATCAGAGAGTCAGTTCCAATCTCACCTCCGAACGGGAGAGTTGGTATCTCATCTCCGAACTGGAGAGTTCGTATCTTATCTCCGAACCGAGGAGTTCTAATCCAGCATCCGAACGATGCACCTCCGATCCGAGCAATAGGCTCATTCGCAACGAGCAATTAGCTCTAATGCATTCGTCTCTATCCATACTCCCATAGCGGAGTCCATTCGATACTTTATACTATTTCTAATTCTCATTGTAATCGCTAGTCAGTAACTTAGAATTTAGTCAAGTGTATCTAGTATAGTGAAATCATAGAATATAGTTTATTTTTACCAGATTCAAAGTATCTTTATTCGAGTTCAAATACAATTCCTTAATTCTAATCCACGGGTACGCTCGCGATTATTCTAATTCTATATCTCATCTACGATAGTCTTGAGGCTCGACGACTAGAGCGAACCAGCGCTTAGTTGCTCCATCCTCACTTCTACCGTGTACAGAATATCTTGCGCCCAGGTCGATTCCGGTAAGCTAGAGCGAACCAACGCTTAGCCGTGCCGTATTCAACCGAAGTTCAAGTATTCTCGATGAGCCTTGCACCTCCGACAAAGCGTACACGACGCACTCGGGAATACGTGGGTGATGCACCAGAATATTCAATTTCCTACGTTCGAGTCCTGGTTCCTGTGAAGGAGGTTTCCTTCGCCGCACGACCCGTACGAGTCGCCAATCGTCAGGGCCAAACGCCGATACCTGCCAGCCGGAGTCAACCCGCCTGGACGCTTATTCCCGTAGACGTACCTCCGTTCCAGCCGTACGCCGCCGCCATCCCGGTTGCGGATCCAAGGCGTTCCAGGTACCTGGAAAGAGAAATCAGACAGCGGAATCAAGCCTTCGCAAGGTAAGTTTAGTGTTAGTTACCGTTTTATCGAGTCCGAAACGCCAACGAACCCGGTCCGGACGCAATTCGCGTTATTTTCGGGAACGGTTACGACTTTGTGCCACCGTTGCGAGCGCAACCGCACCTCGGGACGTGACAGTATACATGACACATCGCAGTGAATATTATATATTATCATGAAACACAGAAATGCGAAGCGATATGGCGATTTAAGAAGCATTAGATCCCAATTGCTTCGATACGTAAACATCTGCAAACGCTATTTCCTTGCTTGGAAGTGTCGCATTTACATTCACTTGAAGTGTGAGCGAGGTATAGATGAATATTTGCAATGAATATTATATCTTATCATGTAACATATGAATGTGATGCGATATCGCGATATAAAGTGCATAAGAACCCTATTGTTACGATACGTAGACACCTGCAAACTCTACTTCCTGGCAAAGAAGTGTCGCATTTACTTTCTTTTGAAGTGAATACAAGGCATAAGTGACACTTCGCAATGAATATTGTATCCTATCATCAAACATAGAAATGAGATGCGATATCACGATCGAAGAAGCTTTAGAACTCTATTGCTTCGATACGTAGATATCTGCAAACGCTATTTCCCACCAAGGAACTGTCGCATTCACATTCATTTGAAGACTATGCGAGGTATACATGACACTTCGCAATGAATATTATAAATTATCATGGAACATAGATACAGCATGCGATATCGCGAATTAGCAAGCTTTAGAAATCTATTGCTTCGATACGTAGACACCTGCAAACGCTACTTCCTAGGAAGGAAGTGCCGCATATACATTCATTTGAAGTGTATGCGAGGTATACATGACACTTCGCAGTGAATATTATATATTATCATGAAACATAGGAATGGGAAGCGATATGGCGATTTAAGTAGCATTAGATCCCTATTGCTTCGATACGTAGACATCTGCAAACGCTACTTTCTAGCAAGGAAGTGTCGCACTTACATTCTTTTGAAGTGAATACGAGGTACACATGACACTTCCTAGTGAATACTATATCTTATCGTGAAACGTAGATATGAGATGCGATATGACGATTTAAGAAGCATTAGAAAACTATTGCTTCTATACGTAGACATCTGCAAACGCTATTTCCTAGCAAGGAAGTGTCGCATTTACATTCATTTGAAGTGAATGCGAGGTATACATGACACTTCGCAGTGAATATTATATATTATCATGAAACAAAGGAATGGGAAGCGATATGGCGATTTAAGTAGCATTAGATCCCTATTGCTTCGATACGTAGACATCCGCAAACGCTACTTCCTAGCAAGGAAGTGTCCCATTTACATTCTTTTGAAAGGAATACGAGGTATACATGACACTTCGCAATGAATACTATATCTTATCATGAAACGTAGATATGAGATGCGATATGACGATATAAGAAGCATTAGAAGTCTATTGCTTCGATTCGTAGACATCTGCAAACGCTATTTCCTAGCAAGGAAGTGTCGCATTTACATTCATTTGAAGTGTATGCGATGTATACATGACACATCGCAGTGAATATTATATATTATCATGAAACATAGAAATGCGAAGCGATATGGCGATTTAAGAAGCATTAGATCCCAATTGCTTCGATACGTAAACATCTGCAAACGCTATTTCCTAGCAAGGAAGTGTCGCATTTACACTCTTTTGAAGTGAATACGACGTATACATATCACTTCGCAATGAATATTATATCTTATCATGAAACATAGAAATGAGATGCGATATGGCGATTTATGAAGCATTAGATGTCTATTGCTTCGATACGTAGACATCTGCCATCGCTACTTCCTATCAAGGAAGTGTCGCATTTACATTCATTTGAAGTGTATGCGAGGAATACATGACACTTCGCAGTGAATATTATATATTGTCATGAAACATAGAAATGAGAAGCGATATGGCGATTTAAGAAGCATTAGATCCCTACTGCTTCGATACGTAGACATCTGCAAACACTATTTCCTAGTAAGGAACTGTCGCATTCACATTCTTTTGAAGTGAATACGAGGTATACATAACACTCCACAATGAATATTATATAGTATCATGAAACACAGATATGAGATGCGATATCGCGAACTATCAAGCTTTAGAAATCTATTGCTTCGATACCTAGACATCTGCAAACGCTATTTCCTAGCAACGAAGTGTCGCATTTACATTCTTTTGAAAGGAATACGAGGTATACAAGACACTTCGCAATGAATATTCTATCTTATCAGGAAACGTAGATATAAGATGCTATATGACGATTTAAGAAGCATTAGAACACTATTGCTTCGATACGTGGACATCTGCAAACGCTATTTCCTAGCAAGGAAGTGTCGCATTTACATTCATTTGAAGTGTACGCGAGGTATACATGACACTTCACAATGAATATTATATCTTATCATGAAACACAGAAATGATATGCGATATGGCGATTTAAGAAGCATTAGAAGTCTATTGCTTCGATACTAGATATGTGCAAACACTATTTCCTAGCAAGGAACTGTCGCATTCACATTCATTTGAAGTGTATGCGAGGTATACATGACACTTCGCAATGAATATTCGATCTTATCAGGAAACGTAGATATAAAGTGCTATATGACGATTTAAGAAGCATTAGAACACTATTGCTTCGATACGTAGACATCTGCCATCGCTACTTCCTATCAAGGAAGTGTCGCATTTACATTCATTTGAAGTGTATGCGAGGTATATATGACACTTCGCAGTGAATATTATATATTGTCATGAAACATAGAAATGAGAAGCGATATGGCGATTTAAGAAGCATTAGATCCCTATTGCTTCGATACGTAGACATCTGCAAACACTATTTCCTAGTAAGGAACTGTCGCATTCACATTCTTTTGAAGTGAATACGAGGTATACATAACACTCCACAATGAATATTATATATTATCATGAAACACAGATATGAGATGCGATATCGCGAACTAGCAAGCTTTAGAAATCTATTGCTTCGATACGTAGACATCTGCAAACGCTATTTCCTAGCAAGGAAGTGTCGCATGTACATTCAATTGAAGTTCATGCGAGGTATACATGGCACTTCGCTATGAATATCATATCTTATCATGAAACATAGAAATGAGATGCGATATCGCGTTTTGAGAAGCATTAGAACTCTGATGCTACGATACGAAGACGTCCGCAAACGCTATTTCTTGGCAAGGAAGTGTCACGTTTACATTCCTTTGAAGTGAATACGAGGTATACATAACACTCCACAATGAATATTATATCTTATCATGAAACATAGGAATGAGATGCGATATGGCGATTTATGAAGCATTAGATGTCTATTTCTTCGATACGTAGACATCTGCAAACGCTATTTCCTAGCAAGGAAGTGTCGCATTTACATTCTTTTGAAGTGAATACGAGGTATACATAACACTCCACAATGAATATTATATATTATCATGAAACATGGTAATGCGTAGCGATATCGCGTTTTGAGAAGCATTAGAAATCTATTGCTTCGATACGTAGACATCTGCAAGCGCTATTTCCAAGCAATGAAGTGTCGCATTTACATTCATTTGAAGTGTATGCGAGGTATGAGCGACACTTCGCAATGAATTTTATATCTTATCATGAATCGTAGAAATGAGAATCGATATCGCCTTTTAAGAAGCATTGGAACTCTATTGCTACGATACGTAGACATCTGCAAACGCTATTTCCTTGCTTGGAAGTGTCGCATTTACATTCACTTGAAGTGTGAGCGAGGTATAGATGAAAATTTGCAATGAATATTATATCTTATCATGTAACATATGAATGTGATGCGATATCGCGATATAAAGTGCATAAGAACCCTATTGTTACGATACGTAGACACCTGCAAACTCTACTTCCTGGCAAAGAAGTGTCGCATTTACTTTCTTTTGAAGTGAATACAAGGCATAAGTGACACTTCGCAATGAATATTGTATCCTATCATCAAACATAGAAATGAGATGCGATATCACGATCTAAGAAGCTTTAGAACTCTATTGCTTCGATACGTAGATATCTGCAAACGCTATTTCCCACCAAGGAACTGTCGCATTCACATTCATTTGAAGACTATGCGAGGTATACATGACACTTCGCAGTGAATATTATATATTATCATGAAACATAGGAATGGGAAGCGATATGGCGATTTAAGTAGCATTAGATCCCTATTGCTTCGATACGTAGACATCCGCAAACTCTACTTCCTAGCAAGGAAGTGTAGCATTTACATTCTTTTGAAAGGAATACGAGGTATACATGACACTTCGCAATGAATACTATATCTTATCATGAAACGAGGATATGAGATGCGATATGACGATATAAGAAGCATTAGAAAACTATTGCTTCGATTCGTAGACAGCTGCAAACGCTATTTCCTAGCAAGGAAGTGTCGCATTTATATTCTTTTGAAGTGAATACGAGGTATACATAACACTCCACAATGAATATTATATATTATAATGAAACATGGTAATGAGAAGCGATATCGCGTTTTGAGAAGCATCAGAAATCTAAAGGTACGATACGTAGACATTTGCAAACGCTATTTCCTGGCAACGAAGTGTCGCGTTTACATTCTTTTGAAGCGAGTGCGAGGGATACATTACTCTCCGCAATGAATATTATATCTTATCATGAAGCATATGAATGAGATGCGATATCGCGATTTAAGAAGCATTAGAACACTACTGCTCCGATACGGAGACATCTGCAAGCGCTATTTCCTTGCATGGAAGTGTCGCATTTACATTCACTTGAAGTGTGTGCGAGGTATAGATGAAACTTTGCAATGAATATTATATCTTATCATGTAACATATGAATGTGATGCGATATCGCGATATAAAGTGCATAAGAACCCTATTGTTACGATACGTAGACACCTGCAAACTCTACTTCCTGGCAAAGAAGTGTCGCATTTACATTCTTTTGAAAGGAATACGAGGTATACAAGACACTTCGCAATGAATATTCTATCTTATCAGGAAACGTAGATATAAGATGCTATATGACGATTTAAGAAGCATTAGAACACTATTGCTTCGATACGTAGATATCTGCAAACGCTATTACCTAGCAAGGAACTGTCGCATTCACATTCATTTGAAGTGTATGCGAGGTATACATGACACTTCGCAATGAATATTATTAATTATCATGAAACATAGATATGAGATTCGATATCGCGAATTAGCAAGATTTAAAAATCTATTGCTTCCATACGTAGGCATCTGCAAACGCTATTTCCTAGCAAGGAAGTGTCGCATTTACATTCTTTTGAAGTGAACACGAGGTATACATAACACTTCGCATTGAATATTATATATTATAATGAAACATGGTAATGAGTAGCGATATCGCGTTTTGAGAAGCACTAGAACTCTAATGGTACGATAAGTAGACATCTGCAAACGCTATTTCGTAGCAAGGACTTGTCGCATTTACATTCATTTGAAGTATGGACGAGATATACATAACACTGCACAATGAATATTATATCTTATCATGAAACACAGAAATGATATGCGACATTGCGATTTAAGAAGCATTAGAAATCTATTGGTTCGATACGTAGACATCTGCAAACGCTACTTCCTAGCAAGGAAGTGTCGCATTTACATTCTTTTGAAAGGAATACGAGGTATACATGACACTTCGCAATGAATATTATATCTTATCATGAAACATAGGAACGAGATGAGATATGACGATTTAAGAAGCATTAGAACTCTATTGCTTCGATACGTAGACATCTGCTAACATTATTTCCCAGCAAGGCACTGTCGCATTCACATTCGTTTGAATTGTATGCGAGGAATACATGAATCTTCGCAATGAATATTATATATTATCATGAAACGTAGATATGAGATGCGATATCGCGATTTAGCGAGCTTTAGAAGTCTATTGCTTCGATACGTAGACATCTGCAAACGCTACTTCCTAGCAAGGAAGTGTCGCATTTACATTCTTTTGTAAGGAATACGAGGTATACATGACACTTGGCAATGAATATTATATATTATCATGAAACATAGTAGTAATGCGAAGCGATATCGCGTATTGAGAAGCATTAGACCTCTAATGCCACGATACGTAGACATCTGCAAACGAAATTTCCCAGGTGGG
The DNA here is from genome assembly GCF_050948175.1 of Xylocopa sonorina. Lineage (NCBI taxonomy): Eukaryota > Metazoa > Arthropoda > Insecta > Hymenoptera > Apidae > Xylocopa > Xylocopa sonorina. Next base: position 679,116 of record NW_027490129.1, on the reverse strand, counting down.
AAGTGTCGCATTTACATTCATTTGAAGTATAGACGAGATATACATGACACTGCACAATGAATATTATATCTTATCATGAAACGTAGAAATGAGATGCGATGTGGCGATTTAAGAAGCATTAGAAATCTATTGGTTCGATACGTAGACATCTGCAAACGCTACTTCCTAGCAAGGATGTGTCGCATTTACATTCTTTTGGAAGGAATACGAGGTATACGTGACACTTCGCAATGAATATTATATCTTATCATGAAACATAGAAATGAGATGCGATATTGCGAATTAGAAAGATTTAGAAAACTATTGCCTCGATACGTAGACATCTGCAAACGCTATATCCAAGCAAGGAAGTGTCGCATTTACATTCTTTTGAAGTGAATGCGAGGTATTCATAACACTGCAATATGAATATTATATCTTATTATGAAACATAGAAATGAGATGCGATATCGCGATTTAAGAAGCTTTAGAACCCTATTGCTTCGATACGTAGATATCTGCAAACGCTAATTCCTAGCAAGGAAGTGTCGCAGTTACATTCCTTTGAGGTGAATACGAGGTATACGTAACACTGCACAATGAATATTATATCTTATCATGAAACACAGAAATGATATGCGATATGGCGATTTAAGAAGCATTAGAAGTCTATTGCTTCGATACTAGATATGTGCAAACACTATTTCCTAGCAAGGAAGTGTCGCGTTTACATTCTTTTGAAAGGAATACGAGGTATACATGACACTTCGCAATGAATATTATGTCTATTTCCTAGCAAGGATGTGTCGCATTTACATTCTTTTGAAGTGAATACGAGGTATACATAACACTCCACAATGAGTATCATATATTATCATGAAACATAGTAATGAGTAGCGATATCGGGTTTTGAGAAGCATTAGAACTCTAATGCTCCGATACGTAGACATCTGCAAACGCTATTTCCAAGCAAGGAAGTGTCGCGTTTACATTCATTTCAATTGTATGCGAGGTGTACATGACACTGCGCAATGAATATTGTATACTATCATGAAACATAGAAAGGAGAAGCGATGTCGCGTTTTGAGAAGCATTAGAGCACTAATGCTACTATACATAGACACCTGCAAACGCTATTTCCTAGCAAGGAAGTGTCGCATTTACATTCTTTTGAAGTGAATACGAGGTATACATAACACTCCACAATGAATATTATATATTATCATGAAACATGGTAATGAGTAGCGATATCGCGTTTTGAGAAGCATTAGAACTCTAATGGTACGATACGTAGACATCTGCAAACGCTATTTCCTGGCAACAAAGTGTCGCATTTACATTCATTTGAAGTCTATGCGAGGTGTACATGACATTACGCAATGAATATTATATACTATCATGAAACATAGAAATGAGAAACGATGTCGCGTTTTGAGAAGCATTAGAGCACTAATGCTACGATACGTGGACATCAGCAAACGCTATTTCCTGGGAAGGAAGTGTCGCGTTTACACTCTTTGGAAGTAAATACGAGGAATACATGACACTCCACAATGAATTTTATATCTTATCATGAAACATAGAAATGTGATGCAATATGGCGACTTAAGAAGCATTAGGATTCTATTGCTTCGATACGTAGATATCTGCAAACGCTATTTCCTAGCAAGGAACTGTCGCATTCACATTCATTTGAAGTGTATGCGAGGTATACATGACACTTCGCAATGAATATTACATATTATCATGAAACATAGATATGAGATGCGATACCGCGAATTAAGTATCATTAGAACTCTATTGCTTCGATACGTAGACATCTGCAAACGCTATTTCCTAGCAAGCAAGTGTCGCATCTACATTCTTTTGAGGTGAATACGAAGTATAAATAACACTGCACAATGGATATTATATCTTATCATGAAACATAGAAATGTGATGCGATATCGCGATTTAAGAAGCATTAGAACTCTATTGCTTCGATACGTAGACATCTGCAAACGCTATTTCCTAGCAAGCAAGTGTCGCATTTACATTCTTTTGAGGTGAATACGAAGTATAAATAACACTGCACAATGGATATTATATCTTATCATGAAACATAGAAATGAGATGCGATATGGCGATTTAAGAAGCATTAGAACTCTATTGCTTCGATACGTAGACATCTGCAAACGCTATCTCCTAGCAAGGAAGTGTCGCATTTACATTCATTTCATGTATAGACGAGATATACGTAACACTGCACAATGAATATTATATCTTATCATGAAACATAGAAATGAGATGCAACATGGCGATTTAAGAAGCATTAGGACTCTATTGCTTCGATACGTAGACATTTGCAAACGCTACTTCCTAGCAAGGGAGTGTCGCATTTACATTCATTTGAAGAGTAGACGAGATATACATAACACTGCACAATGAATATTATATCTTATCGTGAAACATAGAAATGAGATGCAACATGGCGATTTAAGAAGCATTAGAATTCTATTGCTTCGATACGTAGACATCTGCAAACCCTACTTCCTAGGAAGGAAATGTAGCATTTAAATTCATTTGAAGTGTATGCGAGGCCTACATGACACTTCGCAATGAATATTGTATCTTATCGTGAAACATAGAACTGAGAGTTGATATCCCGTTTAAAGAAGCATTGGAAATCAATTGCTTCGATGCTTTGACATCTGGAAACGCTATTTCTTAGCAAGGAAGTGTGGCATTTTCATTCTTTTGTAGTGCAGACGAAGTATACATAACACTTTGCAATGAATATTGTATCTCATCATGAAACATAGAACTGCGATGCAACATTGCTTTTTAAGAAGCATTAGATATCTATTGCTTCGATACGTAGATATCTGCTAACGCTACTTCCTAGCAAAGTGTACCGCCTGCCAACCTCAGACGGCGCCCGCCATCCTCGACGGCCACAGATCAGCATCCGCATATCCTCCAGCATCCGGATCCCCAACACGCTGGCAACGCGCATACTCGCCGCCACGGAACGGGGATGCGACGCCACACATACGCGAGGGAGGATTCCACTCCACGCTACGAGGATGAGGAGAGCTACGACGCCTGGAGCATCGAAAGGTAAGTTGCACGTCTTTGTAACGGGTAAATCGAGTCTTGTCCGCCGACGAACCCAGCCCTGCGCAATTCGCTTCGATTTCGGGAACGGCTACGATAAGTGTCCACGTGACGAGCGCTTTCGCGACTTCAGGATGTGACACTTCAAAAAAATGTAACTGCGACACTTCCTTGCTAGGAAATAGCGTTTGCCGATGTCTACGTATCGTAGCAATTGTGTGCTAATGCTCCTTAAAACGGGATATCGCATCTCATTTCTATGTTTGATGATAAGATATTATATTCATTGCGAAGTGTCATGCATACCCCGTATTCACTTCAAATGAACGTAAATGCGAGATTTCCTTTGCTAGGAAATAGCGCTTCCAGTTGTCTAGGTGCAGAAAGAATAGTGTTCTAATACTACTTAAAACGCGATAACGCATCTCACTTCTCTGTTTCATGATAACCCATAACATTCATTGCGAAGTGCTATGTATTCCTCGTCTGCACTTCAGATGAATGTAAATGCGACATTTCCTTGCTAGGAATTAGCGTCTGCAGGTGTCTACGTATCGACGCAATAGAGCTCTAATGCTTCTCAAAACGCGATATCGCATCTCATTTCTACGTTTCATGATAAGATATAATATTCATTGCGAAGTACCATGTCTACCTCGTATTCCGTCCAAAAGAATGTAAATGCGACACTTCCTTGCAAGGAAATTACGATTGAAGATATCTACGTCTAGTAGCAATAGAGTTCTAATGCTTCTCAAAACGCGATAACGCATTTCATTTCAATGTTTCATGATAAGATACAATATTCATTGCGAAGTGTCATGTATAACTCGTATTCACTTCAAAAGAATGTAAATGCGGAACTTCCTTCCTGGGAAATAGCGTTTCCAGATGTCTACGTATCGAAGCAGTAGAGTTCTAATGCTTCCTAAATCCCGATATCGCATTTCATTACTGTATTTCGTGATAGTGTATAATATTCGTTGTGGAGTGTTATGTATACCTCGTGTTCACTTCAAATGAAAGTAAATGCGACACTTCCTTCCTAGTAAATAGAGTTTGCAAATGTCTAGGTATCGTAGCAATAGAGTTCTAATGTTCCTTAAATCGCGATATCGCATCTCATTTCTAGGTTTCATGATCAGATATAATACTCATTGTACAGTGTTATGTATACCTCGTATTCACCTCAAAGGAATGTAAATGCAACACTTCCTTGCTAGGAAATAGCGCTTGCAGATGTCTTCGTATCGAAGCAATAGAGTTCTAATGCTTCTTATATCGTCATATCGCATCTCATATCTACGTTTCCTGATAAGATATAATATTCATTGCGATGTGTCATGTATGCCTCGATTTCACTTCACAAGAATGTAAACGTGACACTTCCTTGCTAGGAAATGTTGTTTGCGGATGTCTACGTATCACAGCAATAGAGTACTAATGCCTCTTAAAACGAGATGTCGTATTTCATTTCTATGTTTCGTAATAAGATATAATATTCATTGCGAAGTGTCATTCTTACCTCGTATTCACTTCAATGGAATGTAAGTGCGACATTTCCTTGCTAGGAAATAGAGTTAGCAGATGTCTACGTACATCAGCAATAGAGATCTAATGCTTCTCAAAACGCGATATCGCATCTCATTCCTATGTTTCATTATAAGATATAATACCCATTGCGAAGTGTCATGTATACTTCGTATTCACATCGAAAGAATGTAAATGCGTCACTTCCATGCTAGGAAATAGCGTTTGCAGATGTCTACGTATAGTAGCAATAGAGTTCTAATGCTTCTCAAAACGCGATATCGCATCTCATTCCTATGTTTCATTAGAAGATATAATACTCATTGCGAAGTGTCATGTATACCTGGTATTCACTTCAATGGAATGTGTGTTATTTCCTTGCTAGGAAATAGAGTTTGCAGATGTCAAACGCATATTAGCAATAGAGATCTAAAACTTCTCAAAACGCGATATCGCATCTCATTCCTATGTTTCATGATAAGACATAATATTCATTGCGAAGTGTCATGTATATCTCGATTTCACTTCACAAGAAATTAAACGCGACACTAAAATCTATTCTAGTTCTAGTTCTTCTTATATCACGATATCGAATCTCATTTCTATGTTTCGTGATAAGATATAATATTCATTTTGGAGTGTTATGTATACCTCATATTCACTTCAAAAGAATGTAAATGCGACGCTTCCTTTCTAGGAAATATTGTTTGCAGATGTCTACGTATCGTAGCAATAGAGTTCTAATGCTTCTTAAAAAGCGATTTCGCATCTCACTTCTATGTTTCATGCTAAGGTATAATATTTAATGCGAACTGTCATGTATACCTCGTATTCACTTCAAAAGAATGTAAATGCGACACTTCCATGCTAGGAGATAGCGTTTGCAGATGTCAACGTATCGTCGCAATAGAGTTCTAATGCTTCTTAAAACGAGATGTCGCATTTCATTTCTATATTTCGTGATGAGATATAATATTCATTGTGGAGTGTTATGTATACCTCGTATTCACTTCAAAAGAATGTAAATACGACACTTCCTTGCTAGGAAATATTGTTTGCAGATGTCTACGTATCGTAGAAATAGAGTTCTAATGCCTCTTAAAACGAGATGTCGCATTTCATTTCTAAGTTTCGTGATAAGATATAATATTCACTGTGGAGTGTAATATATACCTCGTATTCACTTCAAAAGAATGTAAATGCGACACTTGCATGCTAGGAAGTAGCGTTTGCAGATGTCTACGTATCGAAGCAATAGATTTCTAATGCTTCTTAAAACGCGATATCGAATCTCACTTCTATGTTTCGTGATAAGATATAATATTCATTGCGATGTGTCATGTATACCTCGATTTCACTTCACAAGAATGTAAACGTGACACTTCCTTGCTAGGAAATGTTGTTTGCGGATGTCTACGTATCACAGCAATAGAGTACTAATGCCTCTTAAAACGAGATGTCGTATTTCATTTCTATGTTTCGTAATAAGATATAATATTCATTGCGAAGTGTCATTCTTACCTCGTATTCACTTCAATGGAATGTAAGTGCGACATTTCCTTGCTAGGAAATAGAGTTAGCAGATGTCTACGTACATCAGCAATAGAGATCTAATGCTTCTCAAAACGCGATATCGCATCTCATTCCTATGTTTCATTATAAGATATAATACCCATTGCGAAGTGTCATGTATACTTCGTATTCACATCGAAAGAATGTAAATGCGTCACTTCCATGCTAGGAAATAGCGTTTGCAGATGTCTACGTATAGTAGCAATAGAGTTCTAATGCTTCTCAAAACGCGATATCGCATCTCATTCCTATGTTTCATTAGAAGATATAATACTCATTGCGAAGTGTCATGTATACCTGGTATTCACTTCAATGGAATGTGTGTTATTTCCTTGCTAGGAAATAGAGTTTGCAGATGTCAAACGCATATTAGCAATAGAGATCTAAAACTTCTCAAAACGCGATATCGCATCTCATTCCTATGTTTCATGATAAGACATAATATTCACTGCGAAGTGTCATGTATATCTCGATTTCACTTCACAAGAAATTAAACGCGACACTAAAATCTATTCTAGTTCTAGTTCTTCTTATATCACGATATCGAATCTCATTTCTATGTTTCGTGATAAGATATAATATTCATTTTGGAGTGTTATGTATACCTCATATTCACTTCAAAAGAATGTAAATGCGACGCTTCCTTTCTAGGAAATATTGTTTGCAGATGTCTACGTATCGTAGCAATAGTGTTCTAATGCTTCTTAAAACGAGATGTCGCATTTCATTTCTATATTTCGTGATAAGATATAATATTCATTGTGGAGTGTTATGTATACCTCGTATTCACTTCAAAAGTATGTAAATACGACACTTCCTTGCTAGGAAATATTGTTTGCAGATGTCTACGTATCGCAGAAATAGAGTTCTAATGCTTCTCAAAACGCGATATCGCATCTCACTTCTATGTTTCATGATAAGATATAATATTCATTGCGAAGTGTCATGTATACCTCGTATTCACATCAAAAGAATGTAAATGCGACACTTACTTGCTAGGAAATAGCGTTCGCAGATCTCTACGTATCGAAGCAATAGAGTTCTAGTGAATCTTAAAACGCGATATCGCATCTCATTTCTAGGTTTCATGATAAGCTATAATATTCATTGCGAAGTGTCATGTATACCACGTATTCACTTCAAAAGAATGTAAATGTGACTATTCCTTGCTAGGAAATAGCGTTTGCAGATGTCTACGTATCGTAGCCATAGATTTCTAATGCTGCTTAAATCGTGATATCGCATCTCATTTCTATGTTTCGTGATAAGTTACAATATTCATTGCGAAGTTTCATGTGTACCTCGTATTCACTTCAAAAGAATGTAAATGCGACACTTCCATGCTAGGAAATAGCGTTTGCAGATGTCTACGTATCGTAGCAATAGAGTTCTAATGCTTCTCAAAGCGCCATATCGCATCTCCTTTCTATGTTTCAGGATAAGGTATAATATTCATTGTGGGGTGTTATGTATACCTCGTATTCACTTCAAAAGAATGTAAATGCGACACTTCCTTGCTAGGAAATTACGTTTCCAGATGTCTACGTATCGAAGCAAAAGAGTTCTAATGCTTCTCAAAAGGAGATATCGCATCTCATTCTATGTTTCATGATAAGATATAGTATTCATTGTGGTGTGCTATGTATATCTCGTATTCACCTCAAAAGAATGTAAATGCGACACTTCCTTGCTAGGAAATAGCGATTGCATATGGCTACGTATCGTAGTAATACAGTTTTATGCTTCTTAAAACGCGATATCGCATCTCATTTCTATGCTTCATGATAACATATAATATTCATTGCGAAGTGTTATGTACTCCACGTCTACACTTCAAATGAATGTAAATGCGACACTTCCTTGCTAGGAAATAGCGTTGGCAAATGTCTACGTATCGTAGTAATAGAGTTCTAATGCTTCTCAAAACGCGATATCGCATCTCACTTCTATGTTTCATCATAAGATATAACATTCATTGCGAAGTGTCATGTATACCTCTTATTCATTTCAAATGAATGTAAATGCGACACTTCCTTACTAGGAAATAGCGTTTGCAGATGTCTAGGTATCGAGACAATAGAGATCTAATGCTTCTTAAAACGAGATGTCGCATCTCATTTCTATGTTTCATAATAAGATATAATATTCATTGCGAAGTGTCATGTATACCTCGTATTCACTTCACAAGAATGTAAATGCAACACTAGCATACTAGGAAATAGCGATTGCAGATGTCTACGTATCGTAGCAATAGAGTTCTAATGCTTCTCAAAGCGCCATATCGCATCTCCTTTCTATGTTTCAGGATAAGGTATAATATTCATTGTGGGGTGTTATGTATACCTCGTATTCACTCCAAAAGAATGTAAATGCGACACTTCCTTGCTAGGAAATTACATTTCCAGATGTCTACGTATCGAAGCAATAGAATTCTAATGCTTCTTAAATCGTCATATCGCATCTAATTTCTATGTTTCATGATAAGATATAATATTCATTGTGCAGTGTTATGAATACCTCGCATTAACTTCAAAAGAATGTAAATGCGACACTGCCTTGTTTGGAAATAGCGTTTGCAGATATCTATGTATCGTAGCAAGAGTTCTAATGCTTCTTAAGACGCGATATCGAATCTCATTTCTATGTTTCGTGATAAGGTATAATATCCATTGCGAAGTGTCTAGTATACCTCGTATTCACTTCAATAGAATGAAATTGCGACACTTCGACGCTAGGAAATATTGTTTGCAGATGTCTACGTATCGTAGCAATAGGGTTCTAATGCTTCTTAAAATCAGAAGTCGCATTTCATTTCTATGTTTCGTGATGAGATATAATATTCGTTGTGGATTGTTATGTATACCTCGCACTCACTTCAAAAGAACGTTAATGCGACACTTCCTTGCTAGGAAATATTGTTTGCAGATGTCTCCGAATCGAAGCAGTAGGGTTCTAATGCTTCTTAAAACGCGAAATCGCATCTCGTTTCTATGTTTCATGATAAGATATAATATTCATTGTGGAGTGTTATGTATACCTCGCATACACTTTACATGGATGTAAATGTGACACTTCCTTCCTGGGAAATAGCGTTTGCTGATAGCTACGTATCGAAGCAATATGGTTCTAATATTTCTTAAAACGAGATATCGCATCCCATTTCTATGTCTCATGATAAGATATAATATTCACTGCGATGTGTTATGTATTTCTTGTATTCACTTCAGAAGAATGTAAATGCGACAATTCCTTGCTAGCAAGCAACTCTTGCAGATGTCTACGTATCGTAGCAATAGAGATCTAATGCTTCTCAAAACGCGATATCGCATCTCCTTTCTATGTTTCATGATAAGGTATAATATTCATTGTGGAGCGTTATGTCTTCCTCCTATTCACTTCAAAAGATTGTAAATGAGACAATTCCTTGCTAGGAAATAGCGTTTGCAGATGTCTACGTATCGTAGCAATAGAATTCTAATGCTTCATAAAACGCGATATTGCATCTCATTTCTATGTTTCATGAAAAGACATAATATTCATTGCGAAGTGTCATGTATACCTCGTATTCACTTCATCAATAGAATGTAAATGCGACACTTCCTTGCTAGGATGTAGCGATTGCAGATGTCTACGTATCGAAGCAAGAGAGTTCTAATGCTTGTTCAAATGAGATATCGCATTTCATTTCTATGTTTCATTATACGATATAATATTCATTGCGAAGTGTCATGTATACCTCGTATTCACTTCAAAAGAATGTAAATGCGACACTTTCTTGCTAGGAAATAGCGTTTCCAGATGTCTACGTAACGAAGCAATGGAGTACTAAGGCTACTGAAAATGCGATATCGCATCTCATTTCTATGTTTCATGATAATATGTAATATTCATTGCGAAGTGTTATGCATACCTCGTCTACACTTCAAAAGAATGTAAATGCCATAATTCCTTGTTAGGAAATAGCGTTTCCAGGTGTCTAAGTATCGAAGCAATAGAGTTGTAATGCTTCTTAAAACGCGATATAGCATCTCTGTCCTATGTTTGATGGTAAGATGTAATATTCATTACGAAGTGTTATGTATACCTCGTCTACATTTCAAAGGAATGTAAATGTCACACTTCTTTGCTAGAAAATAGCGTTTCCAGATGTCTGCGTATCGAAGCAATAGAGTTCTAATGCTTTTTAGGACACGATATCGCATCCCATTCCTACGTTTCATGACAAGATATAATATTCATTGCGAAGTGTTAGGTGTTCCTCGTCTACACTTCAAAAGAATGTAAATGCCACACTTCCTTGCTAGGAAATAACGTTTCCAGATGTCTATGTATCGAAGCAATAGAGTTCTAATGCTTCTTAAATCGCGATGTCGCACCTCATTCCTATGTTTCATTATAAGATATAACATTCATTGCGGATTGTAATGAATACCTCGTCTACACTTCAAAATAATGTAAATGTCACTCTTCTTGGCTAGGAAATAGCGTTTCCAGATGTCTACGTAGCGAAGCAATAGAGTTGTAATGCTTCTTAAAACACGATATCGCAGCTCTTTTCTATGTTTGCTGGTAAGATATAATATTCATTACGAAGTGTTATGTATACCTTGTCTAGACTTCAAAAGAATGTAAATGCCACACTTCCTTGCGACGGAATAGCGTTTCTAGATGTCTACGCATCGAAGCAGTAGATTTCTATCTCTTTATAAAACGCGATATCGCACATCAGTACTATGTCACATGATAAGATGTAATTTCAATGCATCGCGTAATGTATATCTCCTCTACACTTCAAATGAATGTAAATGCATCACTTCCTTGCTACGGAATATCGTTTCTATATCTGAAGGTTTGGAAGCAATAGAGTTCTAATGCTTCGTAAAACGCGGCTGCGCATCTTACTTCTATATTTCATGATAAGATGTAATATTCATGGCATCGCATTAAGTTTATCTGCTTCTGCACATGAATTGAGTGTAAACCCTGTAATTTCTTGCCCGGGGATAGCGTTTCTAGATGTCCAGGTGCCGAAGCATTTAATTTGTCATGCTTCATGCACCGCAATATCATATAAGCCGCATTTCATATAAACAGTTCAAAGTAAGTTAGAAGGTTGTAAAGTTCTATGCATCGCATTATGTTTATCTGCTTCTGTGCTTTATAATGCTCTGGGATGTGAGAAGGTCCTCAACCATCCTTAACCCCCTAAAGGGAAGTCAAAAGTCCAGCGGCCCTGCAGGTGGGCCATGGGAGCGCGGCGCGCGATGCGCTACGCAATTTAAATGATCAGGAGTATCCCCTCAGGGACACCCAAGAAGGCGAGAAGAGGAAATCGCCGAAGTCCACTGATCGATGGACCCGAACAATACCGAAGCCTACAGCCCACTCCACCAAGGAGCCCCGAGGAGGATCCAGGAGACCCGAGGACCATCAGCGAATTCAAAGAACCTGAAGAAGGGAACGTAAGAGCTTATTCGCTAAAGCGTCCCATTTCTTGTGTCGCATATTGTATATTGTCTCTTATATCGTGAAGCGAGTTATGATACCCGGTAATTCGCGGCGTGTTGCGTAGTTTCCCGTAACCCTTGTTAGTTAAACCCACGTCAATACCATAAATAAACATACCGTGACTTCAGTATCTCGCGATCTGAGTGTGTGTGCTTGGCTAGTCATAGTCGAGAGGAGGAGCATTTCGAAGTTTCAAGAGTTGTTCCGCCCCAGGGTTCCCGGGGTCGTGTAGTCTATCCCTTTGCTACTTTCTGAGCAGCTGGCGCCCAAGAAAAGTTGTACGTGAGCGCATACCTTGGAACGATAGATCGCTTTAGATTAAAGTACGTTTTACACCTTAAAGCATTTAGATAATTAACCCCTTCGAGCTTCCCTGACTTACTATATAGAGGTTACCGTCACAACTAATAGGAACCATCACTTTACATAGATATATAGAACACACATAGTTTTAAACGTAGAACTGAGAATTTGAGAACTTATTTTGGAACGTTAGTAGTGAGGAATTCCATCGGATTTCATAGAAATTCAGAACTTACTTGCTATGAAACATAGGCAGATAAGGGCCATCGCGTTGCTTAGAACTTTAGAACTTGCTTACTCCAACAAAGATTTCTATTGGCTTCGTCCGTTCTCTTAGAAGAGTTTTTGATAAACCACATACTTTTCACACTTCTGATATCTTTGAAAGTTCGCGAGATGGAATCGTTTAAGTTTTAAAATGATTACTTAGTGTGGATTATTATTTAGTAACTAGCTCATAAACGAGTCTGCATAGGATATAATCCATAAGTTTTAAAGCCTGGAATTTATGCAGTTATTTGTTATTCATTTATTGCTCAAACGACAAAGATTCTGACCACTTCAAAATGGTTGACTTTCATCAATTTTCTTAAAAATTGAAATACTGCCCAACTGCTTGCATTAAAGACTGTAATTAAAGCTTTCAAAACATTTTACCTCTTATAGATGAATTCTGGAATGTTCAAGTATTTTTCATATTCGTAATTATTAAAAATGTTTTACTTGATTCTTTAATTTAATATTTAGAATTTTCTGAGAAATATTTTTTATCGTAATGAACTATATAATTGCAATTATAATTCTTTATGAAATAATAATAACAGAAAGGTATGTATCCATTCTTGGAGTTTTGTCAAGAGTATTTAATCTTACTATCTAAAATGAAACATTGAGATCTGTTTACAATCTAATGGAATTTAATTACCTTTTGATTCAAATTCACAATGATAATCTTCGATAGTTCAACAATTTTGTGCGCTGTCCTCGGGAATCCGCAGCTCAGTACTTATAAAATGAACGACACAAAGAACAGCCTAACCAAACGTATTCGAACCAATTTTTCAATACTAATCTTATCATGTTTAATTTATGCTGCAAACTATTGAAATGCCCTTCGAAAAGTGTTTATTCACAGTGAAGTAAACGGTAAATGTTACGCCTTCCACCATTGTTTACAATACGTATGTTTCACTTCCTATCAAAACCGTGAGTACTATCGCCTTTCTTTACTTTTTGTAACCTTCAATGCCTTCATGTTACAGATCGTTAAACTTGCTTTAAAATGCTCTATCGTATTACGGAAGAATGGATATACCAATTCATTTTAAAAAATGAAGGTAACCTTCATATGTCCAACATAACTCCACTTACAAAAAAACTATTTTCATCAACGGATGGGCCCTTTGTACTATGCAATTTTATATTAGCAAAAACTTCTATGAAACTTATAGTTTCGTGGATATCTGAGGTGCTAATTATTACTGCCCCACCCTGTATATTGTTATGGATGTGTCCAACAAGGCAACGATGAACAGAGTTAAATTTAATATTATGATGTTTATTATTTTACGTATAATATACTTGTTTTTCTGAAATTTTGCCAAAAAACAATGTTCACGATGTCGACAGATGAATATATTTGCCTTAGAATTACAAGAGCCAACAATTTCGAAAGTAGAATATTTCTTTACTTCGCTAACCGAATCATTGCAAACGTTAAGTAAAGTGCGTGCCTTTCAAAACAGTCAGATGCAAATTACGATACAACGTTTCCAAGAAATGGTACGTGCCACTGTTTTTTAATTTCCGTTTATTTAATCAAAGGAAATTTAATTGAAATATCCGCAAAATTTGAGGACAAAAAGTTATTGTAATTTTACGCAACATATATGATGATGATAAAGAATAAGTATACGGAACTGAAAATGGAAAGTAGCGAGCAGAAAAAGAAACTGATGGAGCTACAAAGTAGATTGATACATCCGTCAAATGATGATTCTAGGTTAATAAAATCTGTTAATCAAAGAACTATTGCAAAAATCAACTATAATCAATATTACTTCTGCTCAAAGGCTATAATAGAATTGGACCGAAATGGGTACAAAACAGGCAATTATATCTATACGTTCTATTCTATGCAAAGGCAAATATTTCGAAGAGAAAAGATGTGTTACTTACAAATTACTTATGTTCCTAGATATCTCACTAATTCAGGCTTCTTGTCTTGCAGAACTAATCATTCATTTAACATGTAAAGGGGTCGAAGAATAGTAAAAGATTTTTATATTTCATAGCCTCACTCGATACGTCGATTGGATCACGTAAAATATCGGGCATTAATTGCATCTACATCTTCAGACCTTAAATATATGATTGCAACAACATATTTAATAGCGTTTTAATAACATTTTTCTAATTGTTTATATCTATGTCTAATAAATATATATTAATCGAATAAGTTGCTTTACCAAAGAATAAAAGTATCTGAGGCTTACAAATCGGAGCATTACATAACAAACGTGCATCACATATATAATATTACATGTAACAAAAGATGAAGACCAAAAAGATCGTACATAAGTTGAATCCACAATGCGGTCATAGAGTTACAGAAACGGTAAAAATTCCAAACAATAATTTAAAAAATTCAAAAAGGGGGGAGTGAAAATCCATCTCCTTGACGATGATAAGGAACAAGTCTGCCTCATGCACTACAATATCCCAAACAGCCAGCGATTGGCACGCCAATGACAATGGATGGAACGAATTTCGTGACAGAACTGTGCTAACAAAGTGCTCCTACTCTGCTTTCGAAATGGCATACTGTTAGTGCTGGGGCGGCATTCGTATCACGGCACATTAAAGCACCGAGGTACAGCACACGGGCTACACGGCCGTGACAATGACACTATCAGCTCACCATAGCTACACGCGTGGTTGTGGCATAGGCTGACATTTACTAATGGGGAAGCTGTTTCCATAAAAATTATAAGCAAATATGAAAAATGACTAAACTGCGCAATTTATTTATTTTGATTCCAAAATAGATACACCGGCACAAAACAAAGATATAAGAACTCGATTTTATTATTTTCTATAAACTAGCTCGATAGGGCGATTTTTTCCATAAAGTCGATAATTACTTTGTCATAAAAATATATACACTTATTTTATATATATTTTCTTCAATTTATTGTTAAAAATTCATGCAATTGGGGGTTACATTAAATACGATGAGAGCATGTTACTTCAAAAATTACACAAGGCGAAGTTAGGGACGCAACAGCATGAATTTTTGTTTTATAAGTAATATTTTTTTATAAATAATATTTTTAGTCTATGATGGATTGAAAGAAACATATACGACTCGCTCAATAACTATAAATATAGGAAAACGACCATCAAAATATCTATCAATACTCATATGCTGAACATCTACTGACATCTAACGGTTCTAATTTGTATGAAAGCACAGGTTCCCCATTGCCAAATGTGATCCTGCGTAATTGCTGAGGAGATTCATGAATGGAGCGATGATACATGTGTCACCGTGGTGCTGGTACTGCGCGATTCGCTTGTCTAGAACGTGCTGGTAACACGTTCTGGCATTTTAGTTAACGAATCCGGTCACAGATGACTACGAATCAGTTGACACTCCTCGGAAGTGGCAATATAGTGCCGGCATGGTGTCGCTACCATCTTGCCGTTTGTTATCTGGGATGCTTTTTAGTGCATTATTCGGAATTTAATTTAAACACATAGCTACTTAATCGCGAATTTGTATGTACATAATTATACATGACTGCATAAAAGGGATATCATATACTTTTATAATCAGTCCGATATAAGAATATAAAATGAAGAACTATCCACTCCCATCAGGAGTAAAAACAATGTTTGGTACGGAAAGTTCATTGTAAAATATAATCAAGCAGTTAATATATCAAATCACAGCACACAATAAATCACTGAATGTATAACGATATGAATAGTAAGAAAAACATATTTACCTGTTAAATGTTTATAAATTCAAATTTAAAAGTCCAAGTCACATTTAATATATTATTGTTTAACAAGGTGATTTAATGTTGTTTCAAATAGGCGTGCAGAACTAACTCGTACTTCTGTCAATGTAATTTCATTCGAAAAGTACAAAGGATAAGAGGAAATATTCTCCAACATATAACATATATAAATCAACGGATGCAAGAGAGAACACTCGATCTCGGTATAACGAGACCGGGGCGTCATCCTGCAGTAATCGTATAACGCCTGTTCCGAGATGGTGTAGAGAGGGAATGTGGAGGGTGAAAAGCATAAAATAACAACAATGTAACTAAAGAGAAAGAGAAAGAAAATATGTGGAAGCATTGCATTTATTAAGAGGAAATCCTAGAAATATCAAACAACAGATTATATATTATACTGCAAGGGTAAGGTACAACGAAATAGACGATATCGTGAGAGAAACTAAAAAAAATCGAGAAACTTAAAGAGAAAATAATAATTTAGATTGAGCGAATCAATATCACTGATCCCGGCAAGCTTAATGGAAAACGCATAACGATGAATCGGTTAGAGTATAAGATAGATGTTGGTCGCGGTTTGAGTGGCCCTGGGAATCCTTTGCCCGCATCAGGGCAAGCAATAGGATGGTGGAGGGCCTGCCCTCCTGTTGCTTGGGTCTATAGAATTCTCATTCTTTTGTAGAGTAGAAGCAGATAATTATAATGCTTTTCATAGAAGATTAAAGCTTACTTAATTCGAAACGTTGAAATGAGATGAGTCATGGCATGGTATGATGCATTAGTACTCTATTGTCTCGACATGTAGACACTACGAAGGGCAATCCTGTTGCATGGAGCTGTAGAATTTACATTCTTATGAAGTTTTAAAGCAGATAAGCATAGAGTTATGCATAAGAGATTACAGCATTCTTACTTTAAAACGATGAAATGGGATGCGCCAGCGCATTGCATGGAGAATTCTAGCTCGATTGCTTTAACAGACAGAAACTACGGAGCGCCATGCCGTTGTATGGAATTATATAGTTCACATTCTATTGAAGACATCTAACAGTTAAGCATAATGTTATGGATATATGATTACAGATTCTTTGCTTTGAAACGTGTAAATGAGATGCGTCATTGCGCTGCATGAAGTATTAGAAATGTCTTGCTTGGACACGTAGAGATCTGGAAACGATATTCTGTTGCATGTAAGTATAGGATTCACATCCTTCTAAGGTCTAGATGCAGACAAATGTAACATATTGCATAGAACATTGCAATTTACCATGAATCATTGAAATGACTTGCGACATCGTGTTGAATGAAGCAATAGAACTCTATTGCTTCGAAAAGTAGACATCTAAGAACGCAAGTCCCTCGCAAGGAAGTGTAGAAATCACAGTCTTTTGGCGTGTATATGCAGACAAGCATAACGAGATGTGTAGAGTATTTTTATCTACTTACATACTTCGAACTGTTGATATCAAATGCGATATCGCGTTTTATATAGCATTAGAAATCTATTGCTTTAATACGTGCACATCTAGAAACGCTACCTCCTGGCAAGATATTGTAGGACTTTTATACTGTTGACGTGTAGAAGCAGATAAACGTAACGCGTTTCATTGAATATTAAATCTCAACACGCGGCATTGAAATGAGATGCGACATCGATCTGAATAAAGTAATAGAACTTTATTGCTTGGACAAGTAGATATCTAAAAACGCTATTCCCCTGCAAGGGAGTGTAGGGTTCAAATTCGCTAGAAGTGTTGAAAAGTTAAACGTAACGCGCTGCATTGAATATTACATCTTACATTACACATTGAAATGTGATGCGAGATCGTGATGAATGATGTATTAGAACTCTATTGCTTCGACACATTTACAACCAGAATCGCCATCCTCTTGTCGGGAAGTGTGGAAACCACACTTTTGAGGCGCAGAAGCAGATGAGCATAATGATATATACAGTGCATAAAAATCTATATACATACTTCGAACTATTGATGTGAAATGCTATATCGCGTTCCATGAAGCATTAGAACTCCTATGCCTCGATTCGTAGACATGTAGAAACACTGTTCCGTAGCAAGCAAGTGCGGTATTTGCATTATTTTCAAGTGCAGACGAGATATACGTAACGCTTGCGTTGACGTTGCATCTTAACATGAGACATAGATATGAGATGCGATATAGCGCTACATGAAGTATTAGAAATCTATTGCATCGATATGTAGAATTCTGGAACCGCTACTCCGAAGCAAGGAAGTGAGGCACTTACATTAGTTTGAAGTCTAGATGAGAGATACATAACTTTTTGCAATGAATAGTACATCTTATTGGGAGACATAGAAATGAGATGTGATATTGCGTTTTATGAAGCGTTACAACTCTAATGCTTCGATACGTAGATATCTAGAAACGCGATTTCGTCGTAAAGAAGCGTGAGATTTACATTCCTTCGAAGTGCTGACAAGATATAATTAACACGATGCATTGATTTACATTTCAACATAAAACATAGAAATATGATGCAACATCGCACTTTATTTAGCATTAGAACTCTAATGCATCGATATCTGGTCATCTAGAAGCGCTATTCCGTAGCAAGGAAGTGTGAGATTTACATTCCTCTTAAGCGTTGCCGAGAAATACATAACGCGTTACATACAAATACATCTTGTCATTTTTCACAGAAATCATCTGCGAAATCGCGTTTAACGAAGCATTACAACTCTATTGCCCCGACACGTAGACATCTGCAAGCTATATTCCGTAGCAAGGAAGAGTGGGATTTACAATTCATTTGAAGTGTAGACAAGATATACGTAACGTGTTGCTTTGACTATTACATCTCATCATGAAACATAGAAATGAGATGCGATATCGCGTTTTAAGGTGCATTAGAACTCCATTTCTTCGATACCTAGACATCTGGACACGCTATTTCCTAGCAAGGAAGAGCGGCGTTTACTTTCACTTGAGGTGTATACGAGGTATACATAACACTTCGCAATGAATATTATATCTTATCATGAAACATAGAAATTAGATGCGAGATCGCGTTTGAAGAAGTATTAGAATTCTATTGCTTCGATACTTAAACAACTGGAAACGCTACTTCCTAGCCAGGTGGCATTTACATTCTTTTGAAGTGTAGACGAGGAATACACGATTCTTCGCAATGAAGATAATATCTTATCATGCAACATAGAAATGAGATGCGATATCGCGTTTTAAGAAGCATTAGAACTCCATTGCTCCGATACCTAGACACCTGGAAACGCATTTCCTAGCAAGGATGTGTGACATTTACTTTCTTTTGAAGTGTAGACGAGGCATACGTAATACTTCGCAGTGAACATTATATCTTATCATGAAACATAGAAATGAGATGCGATATGGCGATTTAAGAAGCATTAGAAAACTATTGCTTCGATACGTAGACATCTGCAAACGCTACTCTCTAGCAAGGAAGTGTCGCATTTACATTCTTTTGAAAGGAATACGATCTATACATGACACTTCGCAATGAATATTATATCAACTCATGAAACACAGAAATGAGATGCGATATGGCGATTTATGAAGCATTAGAATTCTATTGCTTCGATACGTAGACATCTGCAAACGCTATTTCCTAGCAAGGAAGTGTCGCACGTACATTCAATTGAAGTGTATGCGAGGTATACATGACACTTCGCAATGAATATTATATATTATCATGAAACATAGGAATGAGATGTGATATCGCGATTTCAGATGCATTAGAACACTATTGCTTCGATACGTAGACATGTGCAAGTGATACTTCCCTGCAAGGAAGTGTCGCATTTACATTCTTCTGAAATGAATGCGAGGTATACATAACACTCCACAATGAATATTATATCTTATAATGAAACATAGAAATGAGATACGATATCGCGATTTAAGAAGCATTAGAACTCTATTGCTTTGATACACAGACATCTGCAAACGCTACTTCCTAGCAAGCAAGTGTCGCATTTACATTCTTTTGAAAGGAATACGAGCTATATATGACACTTCGCAATGAATGTTATATCAACTCATGAAACATAGAAATGAGATGCGATATGGCGATTTATGAAGCATTAGAATTCTATTGCTTCGATACGGAGACATCTGCAAACGCTATTTCCTAGAAAGGAAGTGTCGCATTTACATTCATTTGAAGTGGATGTGTGGTATACATGACACTTCGCAATGAATATTATATCTTATCATTGAACCCAGAAATGAGATGCAATATCGCGTTTTGCGAAGCATTAGAACTCTAATGATACGATACGTAGACATCTGCAAGCGCTATATTCTAGAAAGCAAGTGTCGCATTTACATTCATTTGAAGTGCATGCGAGGTATACATGACACTTCGCAATGAATATTATATCTTGTCATGAAACGTAGAAATGAAATGCGATACCGCGTTTTGAGGAG
Organism: Xylocopa sonorina; assembly: GCF_050948175.1. Taxonomy (NCBI): domain Eukaryota; kingdom Metazoa; phylum Arthropoda; class Insecta; order Hymenoptera; family Apidae; genus Xylocopa; species Xylocopa sonorina. Next base: position 658,654 of record NW_027490129.1, on the reverse strand, counting down.
CATTAGAACGCTATTGCTTCGATACGTAGACACCTGGAAACGCTTCTCCTAGCAGGGATGTGTGACATTTACTTTCTTTTGAAATGTAGACGAGGTATACATGACACTTCGCAATGAATATTATATCTTATCACGAAACATAGAAATGGGATACGATATCGCGTTTTGTGAAGCATTAGAACTCCAATGCTATGATACGTAGACATCTGCAAACGCTATTTCCTAGCAAGGAAGTGTCGGATTTACATTCTTCTGAAGCGAATACGAGGTATAGATAACACTGAATAATGAATATTATATCTTATCATGAAACATAGAAATGAGATGCGATATCTTGTTTTATGAAGCTTTAGCACTCTATTGCTTCGATACTTAGATATCTGCAAACGCTATTTCCTAAGAAGGAAGTTTCGCATTTACATTCTTTTGACGTGAATACGAAGTAGACGTAACACTCCACAATGAATATTATATCTTATCACGAAACATAGGAATGAGATGCGATATCGCGTTGTAAGAATCATTAGAACTCTACTGCTTCGGTACGTAGACATCGGCAAACGTTATTTCCTAGCAAGGAAGTGTTGCATTTACATTCTTTTGAAGTGAATACGAGGTATTCATAACAATTCGCTATGGATATTATACCTTATCATGAAACATAGAAACGAGATGCGATACCCTGTTTTAAGAAGCATCAGAACTCCATTGCTTCGAAGTTTAGACATCTGCAAGCGCTATTTCCTAGCAAGGAAGTGTCGCAATTACATTCGTTTGAAGTGAATACGATGTATAAATAACACTCCACCATGAATATTATATCTTATCTTGAAACATAGAAATGAGATGAGATATCGTGCTTTAAGAAATATTAGAACTCTACTGCTTCGATACGTGAATATCTGCGAACGCCATTTCCTAGCTAGGAAATGTCGCATTTACATCCACTTAAAGTGTATGCGAGGTACACATAACACTTCGCAATGAATATTATATCTTATCAAGAGACATGGAAATGAGATCTGATTTCGCGTTTTAGGAAGCATTAGAACTCTATCGCTTCGATACGGAGACATCTGCAAACGCTACTTCCTAGCCATGAAGTGTCGCATTTACATTCTTTTTGAAGTGATTACGAGGTATACATAGCACACCACATTGAATATTATATCTTATCATGAGACTTAGGAATGAGATGAGATAGCGCGTTGTTAGAAGCATTAGAACTATATTGCTGCGGTCAGTAGACATCTGGAAACACAATTTTCTAGAAAGGAAGTGTCGCATTTACATTCAATTGAAGCGTAGACGAGCAATACATAACACTTCGCAATGAATATTATATCTAATCATGAAACATACAAATGAGATGCGATATCTCGTTCTAACAAGCATTAGAACTCTATTGCTACGATACGTATACATCTACAAATGCTACTTCCTAGCAAGGAAGTGTCGCATTTACATTCTTTTGAAGTGAATACGAGGTATAAATGACATTTCGCAATGAATATTATATCTTATCATGAGACATAAAAATGAGATGCGATATGGCGATTTGAGAAGCATTGGATCTCTATGGTTTCGATACAGACACATCTGGGAACGTTATTTCCTAGAAAGGTAGTGTCGCATTTACATTCATTTGATGTGTATGCGAGGTATACATGACACTTCGCAGTGAATATTGTATCTTATCACGAAACATAGAAATGAGATGCGATAGCGCCTTTTAAGAAGCATTAGAACTATACTGCTACGATAATTAGAAATCTGCAAACGATATTTCCTAGCATGGAAGTGTCGCATTTTCATTCATTTGAAGTGTATGCGAACTATACATGACATTTTGCAATGAATAGTATATCTTATATCGAAACATATATGTGAGATGCGATATCGCGTCTAAAGAAGCATTAGAACACTATTGCTACGATACTTAGTAACCTGCAAACGCTATTTTCTACCATGGAAGTGTCGCATTTACATTCTTTTGAAGTGAATACGAGGTATACATGACACTTTGCAATGAACATTATATCTTATCATGAAACATAGAAACCAGATACGATACCTCGTTTTAAGAAGTACTAGAATTGTATGGCTTCGATACGTAGACATCTGCAAACGCTATTTCCAAGCAAGGAAGTGTCGCATTTACATTCTTTTGAAGTGAATACGAGGTGTACATAACACTCCACAGTGAATATTATATATTATCATGAAACATAGAAATGAGATGCGATATGACGGTTTAAGAAGCATTAGAATTCTATTACTTCTATACGTAGACATCTGCAAACGCTACTTCCTAGCAAGGAAGTGTCGCATTTACATTCTTCTGATGTGAATACGAGGTATACATAACACTCCACAGTGAATATTATATATTATCATGAAACATAGAAATGAGATGTAATATGGCGATTTAAGGAGCATTAGAACCCTATGGCTTCGATACGTAGACATCTGCAAACGCTCCTTCCTAGCAAGGAAGTGTCGCATTTACATTCTTTTGAAAAGAATACGAGGTATACATGACACTTCGCAATGAATATTATATCTTATCATGAAACGTAGAAATGAGATGCGATATCGCGATTTAAGAAACTTTGGAACACTATTGCGTCGATACGTAGATATCTGCAAACACTATTTCCTAGCAAGGAAGTGCCGCATTTACATTCTTTTGAAGTGAATACGACGTATAGATAACACTGCACAATGACTATTATATCTTATCATGAAACATAGAAATGAGATGCGATATCGCGTTTTGAGAAGCATTAGAACTCTCTAGCTACGATACGTAGACAACTGCAAACGCTTCTTCCTAGCAAGGAAGTGTCGCATTTACTTTCGTTTGAAGTGTAGACGAGGAACACATAACACTTCGCAGTGAATATTATATCTTATCATGAGACAATGAAATGAGATGCGAAATCACGTTTTGAGAAGCACTAGAACACTAATGCCACGATACGTAGATATCTGCAAACACTATTTCCTAGCAAGGAAGTGTCGCATTTACATTCTTTTGAAGTGAATACGAGGTATACATAATACTCCACAATGAATATTATATCTTATCACGAAACATAGGAATGAGATGCGATATCGCGTTGTAAGAATCATTAGAACTCTACTGCTTCGGTACGTAGACATCGGCAAACGTTATTTCCTAGCAAGGAAGTGTTGCATTTACATTCTTTTGAAGTGAATACGAGGTATTCATAACAATTCGCTATGGATATTATACCTTATCATGAAACATAGAAACGAGATGCGATACCCTGTTTTAAGAAGCATCAGAACTCCATTGCTTCGACGTTTAGACATCTGCAAGCGCTATTTCCTAGCAAGGAAGTGTCGCAATTACATTCGTTTGAAGTGAATACGATGTATAAATAACACTCCACCATGAATATTATATCTTATCTTGAAACATAGAAATGAGATGAGATATCGTGCTTTAAGAAATATTAGAACTCTACTGCTTCGATACGTGAATATCTGCGAACGCCATTTCCTAGCTAGGAAATGTCGCATTTACATCCACTTAAAGTGTATGCGAGGTACACATAACACTTCGCAATGAATATTATATCTTATCAAGAGACATGGAAATGAGATCTGATTTCGCGTTTTAGGAAGCATTAGAACTCTATCGCTTCGATACGGAGACATCTGCAAACGCTACTTCCTAGCCATGAAGTGTCGCATTTACATTCTTTTTGAAGTGATTACGAGGTATACATAGCACACCACATTGAATATTATATCTTATCATGAGACTTAGGAATGAGATGAGATAGCGCGTTGTTAGAAGCATTAGAACTATATTGCTGCGGTCAGTAGACATCTGGAAACACAATTTTCTAGAAAGGAAGTGTCGCATTTACATTCAATTGAAGCGTAGACGAGCAATACATAACACTTCGCAATGAATATTATATCTAATCATGAAACATACAAATGAGATGCGATATCTCGTTCTAACAAGCATTAGAACTCTATTGCTACGATACGTATACATCTACAAATGCTACTTCCTAGCAAGGAAGTGTCGCATTTACATTCTTTTGAAGTGAATACGAGGTATAAATGACATTTCGCAATGAATATTATATCTTATCATGAGACATAAAAATGAGATGCGATATGGCGATTTGAGAAGCATTGGATCTCTATGGTTTCGATACAGACACATCTGGGAACGTTATTTCCTAGAAAGGTAGTGTCGCTTTTACATTCATTTGAAGTGAATGCGATGAATACATGGCTCTTCGCAATGAATATTATATCTTATCATGAAACATAGAAATGAAATGCGATATCGCGATTTAGGAGGCACTAAATCTCTATTGCTTCGATATGGAGACATCTGTAAACGTTATTTCCTAGCAAGGAAGTGCCGCATTTACATTCTTTTGAAGTGAATACGACGTATAGATAACACTGCACAATGACTATTATATCTTATCATGAAACATAGAAATGAGATGCGATATCGCGTTTTGAGAAGCATTAGAACTCTCTAGCTACGATACGTAGACAACTGCAAACGCTATTTCCTAGCAAGGAAGTGTCGCACGTACATTCAATTGAAGTGTATGCGAGGTATACATGACACTTCGCCATGAATATTATATGTTATCATGAAACATAGATATGAGATGCAATATCGCGAATTAGCAAGCTTTAGAAATCTATAGCTTCGATACGTAGACATCTGCAAACGCTATTTCCTAGCAAGGAAGTGTCGCATGTACATTCAATTGAAGTGTATGCGAGGTTTACATGACACTTCGCAATGAATATTATATATCATCATGAAACATGTAAATGAGAAGCGATATCGCGTTTTGAGAAGCATTAGAACTCTAATGCCACGATACGTAGGCATCTGCAAACTCTATTTCCTAGCAAGGAAGTGTCGCATTTACATTCATTTGAAGTACAGACGAGATACACATAACACTGCACAACGAATATTATATATTATCATGAAACATAGAAATGAGATGCGATATGGCGATTTAAGAAGCATTAGAACTCTATTGCTTTGATACGTAGGCATCTGCAAACACTACTTCCCAGCAAGGAACTGTCGCATTCACATTCGTTTGAATTGTATGCGAGGTATACATGACACTTCGCAATGAATATTATATATTGTCATGAAACATGGAAATGAGATGCGATATCGCGATTTAAGAAGCATTAGAACACTATTGCTTCGATACGTAGATATCTGCAAACGCTACTTCCTAGCAAGGAAGTGTCGCATTTACATTCTTTTGAAACAAATACGAGGTATACATAACACTGCACTGTGAATATTATATCTTATCATGAAACATAGAAATGAGATGCGATATCGCGTTTTGAGAAGCATTAGAACTCTAATGCCACGATACGTAGACATCTGCACATGCTATTTCCTAGCAAGGAAGTGTCGCATTTACATCCATTTGAAGTATAGACGAGATACACATAACACTGCACAATGAATATTATATCTTATCATGAAACATAGAAATGAGATGCGATATCGCGATTTAAGAAGCATTAGAACTCTATTGCTTCGATACGTAGGCATCTGCCAGCGCTCTTTCCTAGCAAGGAAGTGTCGCATTTACATTCTTTTGAAAGGAAAACGAGGTATAAATGACACTTCGCAATGAATATTATATCTTATCATGAAACGTAGATATGAGATGCGGTATGACTATTTAAGAAGCATTAGAATACTATTGCTTCGATACGTAGACATCTGCAAACGCTATTTCCACGCAAGGAAGTGTCGCATTTACATTCTTTTGAAGTGAATACGAGGTATTCATAACACTGCACAATGTACATTATATCTTATCATGAGACATAGAAATGAGATGCGATATCGCGATTTAAGAGGCATTAGAAATCTATAGCTTCGATACGAAGCAATCTGCAAACGCTATTTCCTAGCAAGGAAGTGTCTCAATTACATTGATTTGAAGTGTATGCGAGGTAAACATGACACTTCGCAGTGAATATTATATCTTAACATGAAGCATAGAAATGAGATGCGACATCGCGTTTTGAGATGCATTGGAACTCTATTGCTACGATACGTAGATATCTGTAAACGATATTTCCTAGCAAGGAAGTGTCGCATTTACATACTTTTGAAATGAATACGAGGTAAGCATGACACTTCGCAATGAATATTATATCTTATCATGAAACATAGAAATGAGATGCGATATCGCGATTAAAGAAGCATTAGAACACTATTGCTTCGATATGTAGACATCTGCAAACGCTATTTCCTAGCAAGGAAGTGTCGCATTTACATTCATTTGAAGTGTATGCGAGGTATACATGACCCTTCGCAGTGAATATTATATATTATCATGAAACATAGAAATGAGAAGACGTATGGCGATTTACGAAGCATTAGATCCCTATTGCTTCGATACGTAGACATCTGCAAACGCAACTTCCTAGCAAGGAAGTGTCGCATTTACATTCTTTTGAAAGGAAAACGAGGTATAAATGACACTTCGCTATGAATATTATATCTTATCATGAAACGTAGATATGAGATGCAGTATGACTATTTAAGAAGCATTAGAATACTATTTCTTCGATACGTAGACATCTGCAAACGCTATTTCCACGCAAGGAAGTGTCGCATTTACATTCTTTTGAAGTGAATACGAGGTATTCATAACACTGCACAATGTACATTATATCTTATCATGAAACATAGAAATGAGATGCGATATCGCGATTTAAGAAGCTTTATAACTCTATTGCTTCGATACGTAGATATCTGCAAACACTAATTCCTAGCAAGGAACTGTCGCATTCACATTCATTTGGAGTGTTTGCGAAGTATACATGACACATCGCAATGAATATTATATATTATCATGAAACATAGGAATGAGATGCGATATCGCTTTTTGAGAAGCATTAGAACTCTATTGCTTCGATACGTAGACATCTGCCAACGCTATTCCCTAGCAAGGAAGTGTCGCATTTACATTCTTTTGAAAGGAATGCGTGGTATACATGATAGTTCGCAAAGAATATTATATCTTATCATGAAACATAGAAATGAGATGCGATATGACGATTTAAGAAGCATTAGAACTCTATTGCTTCGGTACGTAGACATCTGCTAACGCTACTTCCTAGCAAGGAAGTGTCGCATTTACAGTCTTTTCAAGTGAATACGAGGAATACATAACACTGCACAATGAATATTATATCTTATCGTGAAACATAGAAATGAGATGTGTCACGTCCCGAGGTGCGGTTGCGCTCGCAACGGTGGCACAAAGTCGTAACCGTTCCCGAATATAACGCGAATTGCGTCCGGACCGGGTTCGTTGGCGTTTCGGACTCGATAAAACGGTAACTAACACTAAACTTACCTTGCGAAGGCTTGATTCCGCTGTCTGATTTCTCTTTCCAGGTACCTGGAACGCCTTGGATCCGCAACCGGGATGGCGGCGGCGTACGGCTGGAACGGAGGTACGTCTACGGGAATAAGCGTCCAGGCGGGTTGACTCCGGCTGGCAGGTATCGGCGTTTGGCCCTGACGATTGGCGACTCGTACGGGTCGTGCGGCGAAGGAAACCTCATTCACAGGAACCAGGACTCGAACGTAGGAAATTGAATATTCTGGTGCATCACCCACGTATTCCCGAGCGAGACGACGAATGAACTCTCTCCTCCCCGCGCGTCGTGTACGCTTTGTCGGAGGTGCAAGGCTCATCGAGAATACTTGAACTTCGGTTGAATACGGCACGGCTAAGCGTTGGTTCGCTCTAGCTTACCGGGATCGACCTGGGCGCAAGATATTCTGTACACGGTAGAAGTGAGGATGGAGCAACTAAGCGCTGGTTCGCTCTAGTCGTCGAGCCTCAAGACTATCGTAGATGAGATATAGAATTAGAATAATCGCGAGCGTACCCGTGGATTAGAATTAAGGAATTGTATTTGAACTCGAATAAAGATACTTTGAATCTGGTAAAAATAAACTATATTCTATGATTTCACTATACTAGATACACTTGACTAAATTCTAAGTTACTGACTAGCGATTACAATGAGAATTAGAAATAGTATAAAGTATCGAATGGACTCCGCTATGGGAGTATGGATAGAGACGAATGCATTAGAGCTAATTGCTCGTTGCGAATGAGCCTATTGCTCGGATCAGAGGTGCATCGTTCGGATGCTGGATTAGAACTCCTCGGTTCGGAGATGAGATACGAACTCTCCAGTTCGGAGATGAGATACCAACTCTCCCGTTCGGAGGTGAGATTGGAACTCTCCAGTTCGGAGATGAGATTGGAACTGACTCTCGGATCTCGCGTCCGCGACCTCCTCGGGTCGCGCGGCGCGCGAGTCGCTGGGCCCTCGCGGTGGGGCGGACGGTCGGAGTAGGGCGGCCGCTCGGCCCTCGTGGTGGGGCGGCCGTTCGGAGTGGGGCGCGGCCCGCGTTAAGCGTGAGCCGCGAGCGTCGAGTGTGCGCGCGAGTGCACGGAACATAGCCGTGCATGAATAAAATATATACATATATTTACTTAAATCTAGGTGTGTGTTGGTGTGTATGTACATATATGAGTAGTGTGCTTATTCTAGTCCCACATGTACGAGAAGTACGTATAGGGCTTCGTGATCGCTGGGGATTCGACCCAGTATGTGTCGGAGAGCTCCTCGCCCTCGTAATACGGGGTGAAGTCCTCCCCCTCGTGTGTGGAGATCGCGCGTGGGCGCGGCATGCTGCATCCCTCTTCCCTCTCGTACCTTTGTCTCCTTCTGTAGGGACGGCGAGTCGGCGGGTGGCCCGTGTGCAGGGGCTCCGGATACGGATGCTGGGGATGATGAGGTGGACGCCGGAGGGTGGCAGGCGGTACGCCTGACGTTACAGATGCGATATGACGATTTAAGAAGCATTAGAACTCTATTGCTTCGATACGTAGACATCTGCAAACGCTACTCCCTAGCAAGGATGTGTCGCATTTGCATTCTTTTGAAAGGAATACGAGGTATACATGACACTTCGCAATGAATATTATATCTTATCATGAAACGTAGATATGAGATGCGATATGACGATTTAAGAAGCATTAGAAAACTATTGCTTCGATACGTAGGCATCTGCAAACGCTATGTCCAAGCAAGGAAGTGTCGTATTTACATTCTTTTGAAGTGAATACGAGGTATTCATAACACTGCACAATGAATATTATATCTTATCATGAAACATAGAAATGAGATGCGATATCGCGATTTAAGAAGCATTAGAACTCTATTGCTTCGATACGTAGGCATCTGCCAGCGCTCTTTCCTAGCAAGGAAGTGTCGCATTTACATTCTTTTGAAAAGAAAACGAGGTATAAATGACACTTCGCAATGAATATTATATCTTATCTGTAACGTCAGGCGTACCGCCTGCCACCCTCCGGCGTCCACCTCATCATCCCCAGCATCCGTATCCGGAGCCCCTGCACACGGGCCACCCGCCGACTCGCCGTCCCTACAGAAGGAGACAAAGGTACGAGAGGGAAGAGGGATGCAGCATGCCGCGCCCACGCGCGATCTCCACACTCGAGGGGGAGGACTTCACCCCGTATTACGAGGGCGAGGAGCTCTCCGACACATACTGGGTCGAATCCCCAGCGATCACGAAGCCCTATACGTACTTCTCGTACATGTGGGATTAGAATAAGCACACTACTCATATATGTACATACACACCAACACACACCTAGATTTAAGTAAATATATGTATATATTTTATTCATGCACGGCTATGTTCCGTGCACTCGCGCGCACACTCGACGCTCGCGGCTCACGCTTAACGCGGGCCGCGCCCCACTCCGAACGGCCGCCCCACCACGGGGGCCGAGCGGCCGCCCTACTCCGACCGTCCGCCCCACCGCGAGGGCCCAGCGACTCGCGCGCCGCGCGACCCGAGGAGGTCGCGGACGCGAGATCAGAGAGTCAGTTCCAATCTCACCTCCGAACGGGAGAGTTGGTATCTCATCTCCGAACTGGAGAGTTCGTATCTCATCTCCGAACCGAGGAGTTCTAATCCAGCATCCGAACGATGCACTTCCGATCCGAGCAATAGGCTCATTCGCAACGAGCAATTAGCTCTAATGCATTCGTCTCTATCCATACTCCCATAGCGGAGTCCATTCGATACTTTATACTATTTCTAATTCTCATTGTAATCGCTAGTCAGTAACTTAGAATTTAGTCAAGTGTATCTAGTATAGTGAAATCATAGAATATAGTTTATTTTTACCAGATCCAAAGTATCTTTATTCGAGTTCAAATACAATTCCTTAATTCTACTCCACGGGTACGCTCGCGATTATTCTATTTCTATATCTCATCTGCGATAGTCTTGAGGCTCGACGACTAGAGCGAACCAGCGCTTAGTTGCTCCATCCTCACTTCTACCGTATACAGAATATCTTGCGCCCAGGTTGATCCCGGTAAGCTAGAGCGAACCAACGCTTAGCCGCGCCGTACTCGACCGAAGTTCAAGTATTCTCGACGAGCCTTGCACCTCCGACAAAGCGTACACGACGCGCGGGGAGGAGAGAGTTTATTCGTCGTCTCGCTCGGGAATACGTGGGTGATGCACCGGAATATTCAATTTCCTGCGTTCGAGTCCTGGTTCCTGTGAAGGAGGTTTCCTTCGCCGCACGACCCGTACCTCCGTTCCAGCCGTACGCCGCCGCCATCCCGGTTGCGGATCCAAGGCGCTCCAGGTACCTGGAAAGAGAAATCAGACAGTAGAATCAAGCCATCACAAGGTAAGTTTCGTGTTAATTACCGTTTTATCGAGTCCGAAACGCCAACGAACCCGGTCCGGACGCAATTCGCGTTATTTTCGGGAACGGTTACGACTTTGTGCCACCGTTGCGAGCGCAACCGCACCTCGGGACGTGACAATACGTAGATATCTGCAAACACTAATTCCTAGCAAGGAACTGTCGCATTCACATTCATTTGGAGTGTTTGCGAAGTATACATGACACATCGCAATGAATATTATATATTATCATGAAACATAGGAATGAGATGCGATATCGCTTTTTGAGAAGCATTAGAACTCTATTGCTTCGATACGTAGACAACTGCCAACGCTATTCCCTAGCAAGGAAGTGTCGCATTTACATTCTTTTGAAAGGAATGCGTGGTATACATGATAGTTCGCAATGAATATTATATCTTATCATGAAACATAGACATGAGATGCGATATGACGATTTAAGAAGCATTAGAACTCTATTGCTTCGGTACGTAGACATCTGCTAACGCTACTTCCTAGCAAGGAAGTGTCGCATTTACAGTCTTTTCAAGTGAATACGAGGAATACATAACACTGCACAATGAATATTATATCTTATCGTGAAACATAGAAATGAGATGCGATATCGCGATTTAAGAAGCATTAGAACACTATTGCCTCGATACGTAGACATCTGCGAACGCTGTTTCCTAGCAAGGAAGTATCGCATTTACTTTCTCCTGAAGTAAATACGAGGTATACATAACACTCAACGATGAATATTATATATTATCATGAAACATAGTAATGAGTAGCGATATCGCGAATTTTCAAGCTTTGGAACTCTATTGCTTCGATACGTAGACATCTGCAAGCGCTATTTCGTAGCAAGGAAGTATCGCAATTACATTCATTTTAAGTGTATGCGAGGAATACATAACACTTCGCAATGAATATTATATATTATCATGAAACATAGAAATGAGAAGCGATATCGCGTTTTGAGAAGCATTAGATGTCTATTTCTTCGATACGTAGACATCTGCAAACGCTATATCCTGGCAAGGAAGTGTCGCGTTTACATTCTTTTGAAGTGAATACGAGGTATACATAACACTTCGCAATAAAAATTATATATTATCATGAAACATAGAAATGAGAAACGATATCGCGTTTTGAGAAGCATTAGAACTCTAATGCCACGAAACGTAGATATCTGCAAACGCTACTTCCTGGCAAGGAAGTGTCGCGTTTACATTCTCTTGAAGTGAATACGAGGTATACATGACACTTCGCAATGAATATTATATCTTATCATGAAACATAGAAATGGGATGCGATATGGCGATTTAAGAAGCTTTAGAACTCTATTACTTCGATACGTAGATATCTGCAAATGCTATTTCCAAGCAGGGAAGTGTCGCATTTACATTCTTTTGAAGTGAATACGAGGTATTCTTAACACTGCACAATGAACATTATATCTTATCATGAAACATAGAAATGAGATGCGATATCGCGATTTAAGAAGCTTTAGAACTCTATTGCTACAATACGTCGACATCTGCAAGCGCTACTTCCTAGCGAGGAAATGTCGCAATTACATCCATTTGAAGTATAGACGAGGTATACATAACACAGCACAATGAATATTATATCTTATCTTGAAACATAGAAATGAGATGCGATATGGCGATTTAAGAAGCATTAGAATTCTATTGCTTCGATACGTAGATATCTGCAAACGCTATTTCCTAGCAGAGAACTGCCGCATTCACATTCATTTGAAGTGTATGAGAGGTATACATGACACTTCGCAATGAATATTATATACTATCATGAAACATAGAAATGAGATGCGATATCTTGAATTATCAAGCTTTAGAACTCTATTTCTTCGATACGTAGACATCTGCAAACGCTGTTTCCTAGCAAGGAAGTGTCACATTGACATTCTTTTGAAGTGAATACGAAGTATATATAACACTCAACAGTGAACATTATATATTATCATGAGACATGGTAATGAGTAGAGATATCGCGTTTTGAGAAGCATTAGAACTCTAATGCTACGATACGTAGACATCTGCAAACTCTACTTCCTAGCAAGGAAGTGTCGCATTTACATTTTTTCGAAGTGAATACGGGGTATACATAACAATCCACAATGAATATTATATCTTATCGTGAAACATAGAAAAGTAATGCGATATCCCGTTAGAAGGAGCATTAGAACCCTACTGCTACGATACGTAGACATCTGCAATCGCTATTTCCTAGCAAGGAAGTGTCGCATTTACATTCTTTTGAAGTGAATACGAGGCATACGTGACACTACGCAATGAATATTATATCTTAACATGAAACTTGGAACTGAGATGCGATATCGCGATTTAGGAACCGTTAGAAAACCATTGCTTCGATACGGAGATATCTGCAAACGCTATTTCCTAACAAGGAAATGTCGCATTTACATTCTTTTGAAGTGAGAACGAGGTGTACATGACACTTCGCAGTGAAGATTATATCTTAACATGAAACTTAGAACTGAGGAGCGATATTGCGATTTAAGAAGCATTAGAACTCTCTTGCTTCGATACGTAGTCATCTGCAAACGCTACTTCCTAGCAAGGAAGTGTCGCATTTACAGACATTTGAAGTGAATACAAGGTATACATGACATTTCGCAATGAATATTATATATTATCATGAAACATAGAAATGAGATGCTATATCGCGATTTAAGAAGCATTAGAAGTCTATTGCTTCGATACGTAGATATCTGCAATCGCTATTTCCTAGCAAGGAAGTGTCGCATTTACATTCTTTTGACGTGAATACGAGACATACGTGACACTACGCAATGTATATTATATATTATCATGAAACATAGTAATGAGTAGCGATATCGCGTTTTGAGAAGCATTAGAACACTCATGCTACGATATGTAGACATCTGCAAACGCTACTTCCTGGCAAGGAAGTGTCGCGTTTACATTCTCTTGAAGTGAATACGAGGTATTCATGACACTTCGCAATGAATGTTATATCTTATCATGAAACATAGAAATGAGATGCGATATGGCGATTTAAGAAGCTTTAGAACTCTATTGCTTCGATACGCAAACATCTGGTAACGTAATTTACTAGAAAGGAAGTGTCGCTCTTACAATCATTTGAATCGTAGACGGGGAAAACGTAACACCCCGCAATGAGTATTATATCTTATCATGAAGCATAGAAATAAGAAGCGGTATCGCGTTTTGAGAAGCATTAGAACTCTAATGCTACTATACGTAGACATCTGCGAACTCTACTTCCTAGCAAGGAGCTGTCGCATTCGCATTCATTTGAAGTGTATGCGAGGTATACATGACACATCGCAATGAATATTATAAATTATCATGAAGCATAGATATGAGATGCGATATCGCGAATTAGCAAGTTTTAGAAATCTATTGCTTCGATACGTAGACACCTGCAAACGCTATTTCCAAGCAAGGAAGTGTCGCGTTTACATTCTTTTGAAGTGAATTCGAGGTATACATAACACTGCACAGTGATTATTATATCTCATCATGAAACATAGGAATGGGATGCAATATAGCGATTGAAGAAGCATTAGAACACTATTGCCTCGATACGTAGACATCTGCAAACACTATTTCCTAGCAAAGAAGTGTCGCATTTACATTCTTTCGAAGTGAATACGGGGTATATATAACAATCCACAATGAATATTATATCTTATCGTGAAACATAGAAAAGAGATGCGATATCCCGTTAGAAGGAGCATTAGAACCCTACTGCTACGATACGTAGACATCTGCAATCGCTATTTCCTAGCAAGGAAGTGTCGCATTTACATTCTTTTGAAGTGAATACGAGGCATACGTGACACTACGCAATGAATATTATATCTTAACTTGAAACTTGGAACTGAGATGCGATATCGCGATTTAGGAACCGTTAGAAAACCATTGCTTCGATACGGAGACATCTGCAAACGCTATTTCCTAACAAGGAACTGTCGCATTTACATCCTTTTGAAGTGAGAACGAGGTGTACATGACACTTCGCAGTGAAGATTATATCTTAACATGAAACTTAGAACTGAGGAGCGATATTGCGATTTAAGAAGCATTAGAACTCTCTTGCTTCGATACGTAGTCATCTGCAAACGCTACTTCCTAGCAAGGAAGTGTCGCATTTACAGACTTTTGAAGTGAATACAAGGTATACATGACATTTCGCAATGAATATTATATATTATCATGAAACATAGAAATGAGATGCTATATCGCGATTTAAGAAGCATTAGAAGTCTATTGCTTCGATACGTAGTCATCTGCAAACGCTGTTTCCTAGCAAGGAAGTGTCACATTGACATTCTTTTGAAGTGAATACGAGGTATATATAACACTCAACAATGCACATTATATATTATCATGAAACATGGTAATGAGTAGCGATATCGCGTTTTGAGAAGCATTATAACTCTAATGCTACTATACGTAGACATCTGCAAACTCTACTTCCTAGCAAGGAGCTGTCGCGTTCGCATTCATTTGAAGTGTATGCGAGGTATACATGACACATCGCAATGAATATTATAAATTATCATGAAACATAGATATGAGATGCGATATCGCGAATTAGCAAGTTTTAGAAATCTATTGCTTCGATATGTAGACATCTGCAAACGCTATTTCCAAGCAAGGAAGTGTCGCGTTTACATTCTTTTGAAGTGAATACGAGGTATACATAACACTGCACAGTGATTATTATATCTCATCATGAAACATAGGAATGAGATGCAATATAGCGATTGAAGAAGCATTAGAACTCTATTGCCTCGATACGTAGACATCTGCAAACACTATTTCCTAGCAAGGAAATCTCGCACTCACATTCATTTGAAGTGTATGCGAGGTATACATGACACTTCGCAATGAATATTATATATTATCATGAAACATAGTAATGAGTAGCGATATCGCGATTTAAGAAGCATTTGAACACTACTGCTACGATACGGAGACATCTGCAAACGCTATTTCCTAGGAAGGAAGTGTCGGATTTACATTCTTCTGAAGTGAATACGAGGTATACATGACACTTCGAAATGAATATTAAACCTTATCACGAAACACAGAAAAGAGATGCGATATCCCGTTATAAGAAGCATTAGACCTCCATTGCTTCGATACGTAGACATCTGCAAACACTATTTCCTAGCAAGGAAGTGTCGCATTTACATTCTTTCGAAGTGAATACGAGGTATGCATGATAATTCGCAATGAATATTACATCTTATCATGAAGCATAAAAATTAGGAGGGATATCGCGATTTAAAGAGCATTAGAACACTATTGCTACGAAACGTAGACATCTGCAAACGCTATTTTCTAGCAAGGAAGTGGCTCATTTACATTCTTTAGAAGTGAATAAGATGTATGCATGACACTTCGCAATGAAAATTATAGCTTATCATGGAACATGGAAACGGGATGCGATATCGCGTTTTGAGAAGCATTAGAACGCTGTTGCTTCGATACGTAGACATCTGCAAACGCTATTTCCTAGCAAGGAAGTGTCGCGTTTACATTCTTTTGAAGTGAATACGAGGTATACATAACACTCCACAATGAATATTATATCTTAGTATGAAACATAGGAATGAGACTTAATATTGCGATTTAAGAAGCCTTAGAACTCTATTGCTTCGAAACGTAGACATCTGCAAACGCTACTTCCTAACAAGGAAGTGTCGCATTTACATTCTTTTGAAAGGAATACGATGTATAGATGACACTTCGCAAAGAAAATTATATCTTGTCATGAAACGTAGGTATGGGATGCGATATGACGATTTAAGAAGCATTAGGAAACTATTGCTTCGATACGTAGACATCTGCAAACGCTATTTCCAAGCAAGGAATTGTCGCATTTAGTCTTTTGAAAGGAATACGAGGCATACATGACTCGTCGCAATGAATATTTTATCTTATCATGAAACATAGAAATGAGATGCGATATGGCGATTTATGAAGCATTAGATGTCCAGAGCTTCGATACGTAGACATCTGCAAACGCTATTTCAAAGCAAGGAAGTGCCGCATTTACATTCTTTTGAAGTGAATACGAGGTATACATAACACTCCACAATGAACATTATATCTTATTATGATACATAGAAATGAGATGTAATATTTCAGTTTATGAAGCATTAGAAATCTATTGCTTCGATACGTAGATATCTGCAAACGCTACTTCCTAACAAGGAAGTGTCGCATTTACATTCTTTTAAAAGGAATACGAGGTATAGATGACACTTCGCAATGAATATTATTTCTTATCATGAAACACAGAAATGAGATGCGAACTCGCGTTTTGTGAAGCATTGCAACTCTATTGCTAGGATACGTAGATATCTGTAAAGGCTATTAGCTAGCAAGGAAGTGTCGCATTTACATTCTTTTGAAATGAATACCAGGTAAGCATAACACTTCCCAATGAATATTATATCTTATCATGAAACATAGAAATGGGATGCGATATCATGTTTTATGAAGATTTAGAACTCTATCGCTCTTCCAAGCAACGCTTCCAAGAACGCTCTTTCCAAGCAAGGAACTGTCGCATTTACATTCTTTTGAAGTGAATACGAGGTATACATAACACTCCACAATGAATATTATTAATTATCATGAAACATAGCATTGGGTAGCGATATCGCGTTTTGAGAACCATCAGAACTCTAATGCTACGATACGTAGACATCTGCAAACGCTATTTCCTAGCAAGGAAGTGTCGCATTTACATTCATTTGAAGTATAGACGAGATATACATAACACTGCACAATGAATGTTATATCTTATCATGAAACATAGAAATGAGATGCGATGTGGCGATTTAAGACGCAATGGAAATCTTTTGCTTCGATACGTAGACACCTGCAAACGCTATTTCCAAGCAAGGAAGTGTCGCATTTACATTCTTTTGAAGTGAATACGAGGTATTCATAACACTGCACAATGAATATTATATATTATAATGAAACATGGTAATGAGTAGCGATATCGCGTTTTGAGAAGCATTAGAATTCTAATGGTACGATACGTAGACATCTGTAAACGCTATTTCCTGGCAACGAAGTGTCGCGTTTACATTCTTTTGAAGTGAATACGACGTATACTTAACACTGCACAATGAATATTATATCTTATCATGAAACATAGAAATGAGATGCGATATCGCGATTTAAGAAGCATTAGGACACTATTGCTTCGATACGTAGACATCTGCAAACGCTATTTCTTAGCAAGGAAGTGTCGCATTTACATTCTTTTGAAGTGAATACGAGGTATACATAACACTCCACAACGAATATTATATATTATAACGAAACATGTTTATGAGTAGCGATATCGCGTTTTGAGAAGCATTAGAATACTAATGGTACGATACGTAGACATCTGCAAACGCTATTTCCAAGCAAGGAAGTGTCGCATTTACATACCTTTGAAGTGAATACGAGGTATACATGACACTTCGCAATGAATATTATATATTATCATGAAACGTAGATATGAGATGCGATATCGCGATTTAAGAAGCATTAGAACACTATTGCTTCGATAAGTAGACATCTGCATACGCTATTTCCAAGCAAGGAAGTGTCGCATTTACATTCTTTTGAAGTGAATACGAGGTATTCATAACACTGCACAATGAATATTATATATTATAATGAAACATGGTAATGAGTAGCGATATCGCGTTTTGAGAAGCATTAGAATTCTAATGGTACGATACGTAGACATCTGCAAACGCTATTTCCTGGCAACGAAGTGTCGCGTTTACATTCTTTTGAAGTGAATACGACGTATACTTAACACTGCACAATGAATATTATATCTTATCATGAAACATAGAAATGAGATGCGATATCGCGATTTAAGAAGCATTAGGACACTATTGCTTCGATACGTAGACATCTGCAAACGCTATTTCCTAGCAAGGAAGTGTCGCATTTACATTCTTATGAAGTGAATACGAGGTATTCATAACACTGCACAATGAATATTATATCTTATCATGAAACATAGAAATGAGATGCTGTATGACGATTAGAACTCTATTGCTTCGAATACGTAGACATCTGCAAAACTACTTCCTATCAAGGAAGTGTCGCATTTACATTCTTTTGAAGTGAATACGAGGTATACATAACACTGCACAATGAATATTATATCTTATCATGAAACTTAGAAATGAGATGCGATATCGCGATTTAAGAAGCAATGGAAAACTATTGCTTCGATACGTAGACATTTGCAAACGCTATTTCCAAGCAAGGAAGTGTCGCATTTACATTCTTATGAAGTGAATACGAGGTATTCATAACACTGCACAATGAATATTATATCTTATCATGAAACATAGAAATGGGATGTGATATCGCGATTTAAGAAGCTTTAGAACTCTATTGCTTCGATACTAGATATCTGCAAACACTATTTCCTAACAAGGAACTGTCGCATTCACATTCGTTTGAAGTGTATGCGAGGTATACATGACACTTCGCAATGAATATTATATCTTATCATGAAACATAGAAATGAGATGCGATATCGCGATTTAAGAAGCATTAGGACACTATTGCTTCGATTAGTAGACATCTGCAAACGCTACTGCCGAGCAAGGAAGTGTCGCATTTACATTCTTTTGAAAGGAATACGAGGTATAGATGACATTTCGCAATGAATATTATATCTTATCATGAAACATAGAAATGGGGTGCGGTATGACGATTATAACTCTATTGCTTCGAATACGTAGACATCTGCAAAACTACTTCCTAGCAAGGAAGTGTCGCATTTACATTCTTTTGAAGTGAATACGAGGTATACATAACACTGCACAATGAATATTATATCTTATCATGAAACTTAGAAATGAGATGCGATATCGCGATTTAACAAGCATTACAAAACTATTGCTTCGATTCGTAGACATCTGCAAACGCTATTTCCCAGCAAGGAAGTGTCGCATTTACATTTATTTGAAGTGTATGCGAGGTATACATAACACTTCGCAATGAATATTATATCTTATCATGAAACATAGAAATGAGATGCGATATCGCGATTTAAGAGGCTTTAGGACAGTATTGCTTCGATACGTAGATATCTGCAAATGCTATTTCCCAGCAAGGAAGTGTCGCATTTACATTCTTTTGAGGTGAATACGAGGTATACGTAGCACTGCACAATGAACATTATATCTTATCGTGAAACATAGAAATGAGATGCAATATGGCGATTTATGAAGCATTAGATGTCTATTGCTTCGATACTTAGATATCTGCAAACGCTATTTCCTAGCAAGGAAGTGTCGCATTTACGTTCATTAGAAGTATAGACGAGATATACATAACACTGCACAATGAATATTATATCTTACCATGAAACATTGAAATTATATGCGATATGGCGATTTAAGAAGCACTAGAACTCTATTTCTTCGATACGTAGACATACGCAAACGCAATTTCTTAGCAAGGAAGTGTCGCATTTACATTCTTTTAAGGTGAATACGAGGTATACATAACACTGCACAATGAATATTATATCTTATCATGAAACATAGAAATGAGATGCAATATGGCGATTTATGAAGCACTAGGTGTCTATTGCTTCGATACGTAGACATCTGCAAACGCTATTTCCTAGGAAGGAAGTGTCGCATTTACATTCATTTGAAGTGTATGCGAGGTATACATGACACTTCGCAATGAATATTATATCTTATCAAGGAACATAGAAATTAGATGCGATATGGCGATTTAAGAAGCATTAGAAATCTATTGGTTCGATACGTAGACATCTGCAAACGCCATTTCCTAGCAAGGAAGTGTCGCATTTACATTCATTTGAATTATAGACGAGATATACATAACACTGCACAATGAATATTATATCTTATCATGAAGCATAGAAATGTGATGCGATATGGCGATTTAAGAAGCATTAGAAATCTATTGGTTCGATACGTAGACATCTGCAAACGCTATTTCCTAGCAAGGAAGTGTCGCATTTACATTCTTTTGAAGTGAATACGAGGTATTCGTAACACTGCACAATGAATATTATATCTTATCATGAAACATAGAAATGAGATGCAATATGGCGATTTATGAAGCATTAGATGTCTATTGCTTCGATACGTAGATATCTGCAAACGCTATTTCCTAGTGTCACGTCCCGAGGTGCGGTTGCGCTCGCAACGGTGGCACAAAGTCGTAACCGTTCCCGAAAATAACGCGAATTGCGTCCGGACCGGGTTCGTTGGCGTTTCGGACTCGATAAAACGGTAACTAACACTAAACTTACCTTGCGAAGGCTTGATTCCGCTGTCTGATTTCTCTTTCCAGGTACCTGGAACGCCTTGGATCCGCAACCGGGATGGCGGCGGCGTACGGCTGGAACGGAGGTACGTCTACGGGAATAAGCGTCCAGGTGGGTTGACTCCGGCTGGCAGGTATCGGCGTTTGGCCCTGACGATTGGCGACTCGTACGGGTCGTGCGGCGAAGGAAACCTCCTTCACAGGAACCAGGACTCGAACGTAGGAAATTGAATATTCTGGTGCATCACCCACGTATTCCCGAGCGAGACGACGAATGAACTCTCTCCTCCCCGCGCGTCGTGTACGCTTTGTCGGAGGTGCAAGGCTCATCGAGAATACTTGAACTTCGGTTGAATACGGCACGGCTAAGCGTTGGTTCGCTCTAGCTTACCGGGATCGACCTGGGCGCAAGATATTCTGTACACGGTAGAAGTGAGGATGGAGCAACTAAGCGCTGGTTCGCTCTAGTCGTCGAGCCTCAAGACTATCGTAGATGAGATATAGAATTAGAATAATCCCGAGCGTACCCGTGGATTAGAATTAAGGAATTGTATTTGAACTCGAATAAAGATACTTTGAATCTGGTAAAAATAAACTATATTCTATGATTTCACTATACTAGATACACTTGACTAAATTCTAAGTTACTGACTAGCGATTACAATGAGAATTAGAAATAGTATAAAGTATCGAATGGACTCCGCTATGGGAGTATGGATAGAGACGAATGCATTAGAGCTAATTGCTCGTTGCGAATGAGCCTATTGCTCGGATCGGAGGTGCATCGTTCGGATGCTGGATTAGAACTCCTCGGTTCGGAGATGAGATACGAACTCTCCCGTTCGGAGGTGAGATTGGAACTGACTCTCGGATCTCGCGTCCGCGACCTCCTCGGGTCGCGCGGCGCGCGAGTCGCTGGGCCCTCGCGGTGGGGCGGACGGTCGGAGTAGGGCGGCCGCTCGGCCCTCGTGGTGGGGCGGCCGTTCGGAGTGGGGCGCGGCCCGCGTTAAGCGTGAGCCGCGAGCGTCGAGTGTGCGCGCGAGTGCACGGAACATAGCCGTGCATGAATAAAATATATACATATATTTACTTAAATCTAGGTGTGTGTTGGTGTGTATGTACATATATGAGTAGTGTGCTTATTCTAGTCCCACATGTACGAGAAGTACGTATAGGGCTTCGTGATCGCTGGGGATTCGACCCAGTACGTGTTGGAGAGCTCCTCGCCCTCGTGATACGGGGTGAAGTCCTCCCCCTCGTGTGTGGAGATCGCGCGTGGGCGCGGCATGCTGCATCCTTCTTCCCTCTCGTACCTTTGTCTCCTTCTGTAAGGACGGCGAGTCGGCGGGTGGCCCGTGTGCAGGGGCTCCGGATACGGATGCTGGGGATGAAGAGTTGGACGCCGGAGGGTGGCAGGCGGTACGCCTGACGTTACACCACCCCCCTTGGAAAAAGAATCTCGGCCATGCCGAGATCTCTTGTCTGTTGGGTAGATTTCGGGATGCTGGATCCTTCTCTTGGTCCTGTCGGCTGGATGCTGCGGAATCTGTGGTTTTTCGCCTGGTTGATCCTGGCGATAACGTTTGGAGTTTGGACCGTGGCTGCGGGCTTCCTTCGGATTGCAGGCACTTTCGTCGCTTTCACTTTCAGCGTTCGTTTGAATGTCACTGCTCTCACTGACTTCATTTTCAGTTTTTCGCACTTTTCTTTCACTAGCATCCACACTCTGCATACTATGCATTCGTTTACAAATTTTGATTTTGTTCGTATGAACAATTTTATGGCGCCCTTTTACATTCAGCTTAACATTACAATTGCCCAAAATTTCGAGGATACGGTACGGTCCAGAATACTGTGCCTGGAACTTATGTTTGTTCGGCTCTTTTAAAAGATAGACCCATTGGCCTACCTCGAAGTTTTGGACATTGAGATTTCGGTCATAATAATATTTAGAACGGCGTTTCGCATTGTCTAGATTGGCTTTAGCCAAATCCTGAGATTTCGAGATTTTCTCCTGAAGTTGTATAAGATAGTCGCTATAAGTTTCGTTATCAGAGCTGTCCTGAAAAGGAGTGGCTGACGGCGTCCTAGCTATCCTGCCGAACACTAGTTCGTGTGGGGTGTATAATGTACCCTCGTGCACACTGGTGTTGTATGAAAACATTGCATACGGTAACCAATTCACCCAATCGTTACTCGACTCTATGTAATGCTTCAGATATTCGGCCAGGACGTGGTGAGATCGTTCAACGGACCCGTTTGTCTGTGGATGGAACGCAGTGGACTTGTATTGCTTAATACGGAATTTGATTGCTATGGCTTTAATCAAGCTATTTATAAAGTTCGAACCTTGGTCCGTGAGTATGCCTTTCGGGCATCCGTACTTACAAATGAATTCTTTTATTAAAGCTTCGGCAATGTCTACTGCGGTGGTGGTTTTGAGAGGAACTGCGACTGAGTATTTAGTGAGGAGATCTTGGATCGTGAGGATACTTGTATAACCGTCGGAAGTTTTGGGAAGAGGACCCATTACGTCCATTGAAATCTTATCGAATGCCCTGCCAGGGGTGTCGGTTAAAGTGAGAGGCTGTCTGGTCTTTACCCGGACCAGTTTCTCTGTCTGACAACTTTTACATTTGCCAATATATTCTTGTATTTGTGTTTTCATGTTTGGCCAAAAGTATTGTTGTCTGATGCGAGAATAAGTTTTATTAACCCCTTTGTGACCTCCCACAGGGGAGTCGTGGTTTTCCCTTATTATTTTCAGTCGCTCTTCGACCGAAGGGGTTTTAATGAGGCCCTGGCAGATCGTAATCTGGACAGTTGTTTCGTAGAACAGGTCCTGAAGGATTTTCTGGATTCGGGACCAGGATACGGAGTCTAGATAGGTTTGTGCGATACTAAATGTTTGTAATTGTAATTCGTTTACAACGTCGCACAAGGATCTGAATGTTTCTATTACGGTCTGGAAATTGATTGATCTGGTGGAATGTTCGATGATTGGAAGCTGGATTTGGAATTCGTTTCCGATTTTTATGACTTTGGCTTTGGTAAGGACGTGATTTTTGTTTGGAAGGAATTTTTCAGCGTTCGCTAGATCTTTGGCGCCCGTGTCATAGGGGTGCCCAGATTGCGTGACGAAGACAACTACATTGTCTCGTCGCGTTGATAATGCGTCACGGCTGAAATTAAACAGAGGTTCGCGTCGGAAAAATTCATTTGGACCAGGAGTATAAAAGTCGGTGCTGTCGCTGGCGACTTGCGGAGGTGGTGCTGTGTTGGTACGGAAGGACGTGCCTGGAGTCGGTAATTCAGGTTCTGATGTTACCGGAGTAGGAGGAGGCGCTAGTGTGGTATACTTTTTACGGGTTTCCGGAGGCACATCGAAGATGTCGTCCTCCGAGTTTTCTGAATACGAGAGCGGAAAAATTTGAGCGGGATTCCGCGACAATGCGTCCGCATTAAGGTTCGTTTTTCCACTTTTATAGACCATCTCGTAGTCAAATTCCGCTAACTTAAGCCTCCACCGTACGAGTCTACTTGACGGGTCCTTGACCGAATTCATCCACACTAACGGTAGATGGTCGGTAACGAGTTTGAATTGATTACCGTATATGTATGGACGAAAGTAATGGACGGCGTAGACAATCGCCAGACACTCCTTCTCGATCGTGGAGTAGTTTTTCTCCGCAGCGTTTAACAGTCGCGACGTATACGCGATTGGCAAGTCGCGGCCTATTGGTCCTTGACTCAAGATAGCACCAATAGCTTCGGCGGACGCGTCGGTCGTTATCACGAATGGTTGTTTGAAGTTGGGGTACTGCAAGATAGGCGCTTCGCATAGGCAATCTCGGAGTTTGACGAATGAATTCTCTTGCTCGTTACGCCATACAAAGGGCGCGTCTTTTTTTAACAAATTTGTAAGTGGCTTAGCAATGTTAGAAAAATTTGCGATGAACCGCCTGTAGTATCCCGCGAGCCCGAGGAATTGTTTGATCTGTTTCGCGTTGCGCGGGCGCGGAAAATTTTTGACGGCGCTAATTTTCGCAGGGTCAGGTTTTACACCGTGCTCACTGATAATATGACCCAAATAGCTTACTTCTCTCCTCAAGAATTCGCACTTATCCGGCTGCAATACTAAATTAGCTTCTTTGAGCCGTTGAGTTAATTTCTCGAATTTAAGTCGATGTTCTTGAAGAGAGCTAGCGTAGATAACAATGTCGTCCAAATAGACGAAAATTTCGTTCCCCTGGAGACCGGACAGGACATTGTCCATAAGTCGTTGGAACGTCGCTGGCGCATTTTTTAATCCGAATGGCATTCTTTTAAATTCATAATGCCCGTGAGGCGTCGAAAAAGCGGTTTTGGGAGCATCGGCGGGCTCCATTGGGATCTGGTGAAATCCGCTCGCGAGATCGAATGTACTAAAATACTTCGCGCTCCCGAGCTGATCAAGTATCTCGGTAATGCAAGGGAGGGGATAGGCATCGGCGACAGATTTCTCATTGAGTGCGCGGTAGTCGATGACGACGCGCCATTGCTTGTTGCCCAAGGAGTCCGGTTTCTTTGGGACAACCCACAATGGCGAATTATATGGTGATTTTGACGGAGAGATGACACCATTTTGTAAAAATTTGTCGACTTGTCGTCGAATCTCCTCCTTATGAGCTGGTGGGAAACGGTATTGTTTCACATTGACGGGGCGGTCGTCGACGGTTGGAATCTTGTGCGTGGTTGCTGACGTATGCCCTAATTTATCCCCCTCAATGTGAAAAAGCTCCTGCGTGCTTTGAACGAGACGGACGACGTGCTCTCTTTCCTCTGCGTTGAGGTGGTCGAGACGGAGGAGACTAAGAATTCGATCTAAGCGAGATTTCGAAAGGTTGGCGGATTTCGATGTTGGTTTTAACGGCGCCTGTTGTACATTATTTTTAACCGTCTGAGCATAGGAGATTTGCTGAGTAATCGCGATTTTGCAACGCGAAGGAGGAGTTTCGATTGTCGAATATGGTGTCTGATTCGAGAAAGAAATAGAAGTTTTCCCTTTTTGGGATGAGCCGATCGGTACGGCGGATACGTTGGATTTAGTAGATTTAGAAAAAACCGGATACAGCGACGGACTATCCTCCTCGTGGAGGGGAGTCATGATTTGCGCGGGCTCGAGTATGATCTCTGGTAACGCGATTTCGACGGCGCGGTCGGATGAATTAATTATTCGAGTTACCGCTTTGCCCCGAATTACTCTGACGAGAGCGTTTCCGAAAAATATGCCCGGCGCAAGATCGATACGAGGAATTATACCTTCCGCGAGATTCGAATTAACTACGCGGACCTTGATACCGATATTTGATCTCGGCGGAATGGAGATACGGTCTCCTGACTTCGGAGAAGCTGCTTTGTCTTGCGTTCGAAGCTTCGATTTCGTTGTTGCATCGCGTTTCAGCGGAGGCGATGATTTACGCGGCGGGCGCGGCGGCGGAGGGGGAATAGATTCCGTGCGCGGCGCTTGTTTACGTTTCGGCGATAGGAGAGGCTTTATTTTCGACTCCGGTGACGGTTCCTCGAGTGCTTCGATATCGTCTTCGAAAGGAATTCTCTTACCATTCCATTTGATTATTTTATTTGGAAAAGAGATTTCTGCGTCCATACAGAACCCGGAGCCGAGGATCCCGCTTGGTTTAAGGGGAAAATCATCCTCGACCACATTAAAAGGAACGACGCGACCGAAAATGACAAGATTCACCGTCCCTAAGGTTGCGGTTTTGCCATCGGTTACCCCTGTTATTATGACGATCTCGGACTTATCGATTCGCGCGGATGCTTTTAGAGCCGAACGTTTTATAATATTTATTTCCGCCCCAGTGTCCACCATGAAGCGAGTTGGTGAAATTAGAAGGTCGGACTTTAAAATTACGTTTGGCGTGCTAGTTTTTCCGGTTATGTTTATCGCGGCGTTTCGTCGATTTCCGCGTTGGAGTTGTTCGCGGCGAGAGGACGGACTTGGTGCGCGGCCTCGCCACCTGTCTCGCGGCGGGTGCGGAGGCCATTGTCGTTTCCCGAATTTTTATTTACCGCGTTGTTGTACTGCCTTTTGCGGCACTCGCCTATTTCGTGCCCCGGGGTCTTGCAATAGCGACAAAATTTGGGCGCGTCCCTGGCTACGATTTGTCTCGGTTGTTCGTACGCGGGGCCTCGAGTAGGAGGCGGTACGTCCCTGGATCGCAAGTATTCCTGCGGTCGGTACGGCGATGGCGGTCTGAGCCGACACTCGGTCGCGTAATGTCCGATATTATTGCATTTTCGGCAAATAATTTCGGCTGGTTTTTCGCGCGATTCTGGTCGCGCGACACGCGATCTACCTAGCCGGTTGCAATCACGTTCGTGCATTTGATAGAGCTCCCGCGCTCGAGCGAACGTTTCTCGCAATGTACCGAATGAACTTATAGTCATTTGCATTCGAATTTCCGGAATGAGACCGTCTTTAAAACATTGTAGGGTGAGCGCGTCTACGTCATCGAGCGATTCCGGTGTGTCTCGTCGAGCAAGCCTCTCGCAATCAATTATAGCGGTTCTAAGATCTTTTACTCGACCGATGTAATCTAGAATGTGCTCGTTCGCGCGCATAAATATATTAGCAAGTTCACCCCGATAATGATGAGCTGATTTTACGGAGCAAAAAGTGCTGCGAAGAACGTCCGTTAATTCGAGTATTGTGTAACACGGCTCGTCTTCTAGCGCGGCGTAGGCACGACCCTTGAGTTTTCCCTTAAGCAGGCGTGTGAAAGTTCGCTCGCACCCATTAGGGATAAGCTCATAAGCGCGTTTACACGCTCGGGTAAACTGAAGAATAGGAATGTTCTGACCATCGAATGTCGGCACGGCTTCGAGGGCCTGCTTAAGCGATAGCTCGTCGTGTTGCGAACTATTTGTATTGAAATCAGAGCTCGAATTATGTGCGGAAAGCGGATTTCCCCGAGGAATATCCAGCGAAACGGTATCGTCGCGCGTTAAATCAGGCGTTCTGCGAATAGATTCTAATTCACGGCGTAAAATTTCTATTTGCTGGAGCAACGCGGCATTACTCGGATCGGGCGCTTTCGTATTTTTCGCGGAAGTATTTTGTTGCGCGGTACTAGGAAGAGGCTCGGCGATAGCGTCTTGGAAATCAAGCGTTCTGCTAGTGCGTTTTTCGCGTTCAGAATCGGCCATCGCGGCGGCTCGCTGTGTCTGCTGGCGCGTTTTTGTCGGAGTCCGGGTTGCCATATCTAGTTTCGCGGTTCCTTTCGGCGGAATTTCCGGAGGAAACGCGTGGCTATCCCACCGCTGTCACCAAAAATAACTTTCGTGTCACGTCCCGAGGTGCGGTTGCGCTCGCAACGGTGGCACAAAGTCGTAACCGTTCCCGAAAATAACGCGAATTGCGTCCGGACCGGGTTCGTTGGCGTTTCGGACTCGATAAAACGGTAACTAACACTAAACTTACCTTGCGAAGGCTTGATTCCGCTGTCTGATTTCTCTTTCCAGGTACCTGGAACGCCTTGGATCCGCAACCGGGATGGCGGCGGCGTACGGCTGGAACGGAGGTACGTCTACGGGAATAAGCGTCCAGGTGGGTTGACTCCGGCTGGCAGGTATCGGCGTTTGGCCCTGACGATTGGCGACTCGTACGGGTCGTGCGGCGAAGGAAACCTCCTTCACAGGAACCAGGACTCGAACGTAGGAAATTGAATATTCTGGTGCATCACCCACGTATTCCCGAGCGAGACGACGAATGAACTCTCTCCTCCCCGCGCGTCGTGTACGCTTTGTCGGAGGTGCAAGGCTCATCGAGAATACTTGAACTTCGGTTGAATACGGCACGGCTAAGCGTTGGTTCGCTCTAGCTTACCGGGATCGACCTGGGCGCAAGATATTCTGTACACGGTAGAAGTGAGGATGGAGCAACTAAGCGCTGGTTCGCTCTAGTCGTCGAGCCTCAAGACTATCGTAGATGAGATATAGAATTAGAATAATCGCGAGCGTACCCGTGGATTAGAATTAAGGAATTGTATTTGAACTCGAATAAAGATACTTTGAATCTGGTAAAAATAAACTATATTCTATGATTTCACTATACTAGATACACTTGACTAAATTCTAAGTTACTGACTAGCGATTACAATGAGAATTAGAAATAGTATAAAGTATCGAATGGACTCCGCTATGGGAGTATGGATAGAGACGAATGCATTAGAGCTAATTGCTCGTTGCGAATGAGCCTATTGCTCGGATCGGAGGTGCATCGTTCGGATGCTGGATTAGAACTCCTCGGTTCGGAGATGAGATACGAACTGACTCTCGGATCTCGCGTCCGCGACCTCCTCGGGTCGCGCGGCGCGCGAGTCGCTGGGCCCTCGCGGTGGGGCGGACGGTCGGAGTAGGGCGGCCGCTCGGCCCTCGTGGTGGGGCGGCCGTTCGGAGTGGGGCGCGGCCCGCGTTAAGCGTGAGCCGCGAGCGTCGAGTGTGCGCGCGAGTGCACGGAACATAGCCGTGCATGAATGAAATATATACATATATTCACTTAAATCTAGGTGTGTATTGGTGTGTATGTACATAGGTGAGTAGTGTCCTTATTCTAATCCCACATGTACGAGAAGTACGTATAGGGCTTCGTGATCGCTGGGGATTCGACCCAGTATGTGTCGGAGAGCTCCTCGCCCTCGTAATACGGGGTGAAGTCCTCCCCCTCGTGTGTGGAGATCGCGCGTGGGCGCGGCATGCTGCATCCCTCTTCCCTCTCGTACCTTTGTCTCCTTCTGTAGGGACGGCGAGTCGGCGGGTGGCCCGTGTGCAGGGGCTCCGGATACGGATGCTGGGGATGATGAGGTGGACGCCGGAGGGTGGCAGGCGGTACGCCTGACGTTACACTTCGCCATGGCTTGAGCACTGCGCCCTGCCGCGTTCGAAAGAGCAGCATATGGCACAGCGGCTATTACACGACCCAGTAACTAAAACATTATCCGAGGCTCTACACAAGTCGTCGCACCGGAGGAACATCACGAAGAACTACGAAAGACGCACGGGCCAAGTATCGTTTATCACTGGCAAGGGAGTGATGTGGCGGCCTTTCGACTATCGCCACTAGAGGGACAGCACAGCCTACAATTTCCTGAAAGTACTCGCTAGCCTCTCCTTTCCAATATATAGAAGTTCCTAACTGTCCCTAATATCCCAGCGTCTAAGGCAGGGTCTGCTAGGAAGCCTTACTGATGAGTCCACTAGCAGGCCCAGGACGAAACGTTCTTCCCCTCTCTTTTCCTTCCTTTCTTTCTTCCTCCTTTATTCTATAGCTACATGAAGCATGCCGCTTCAAGATAAACATAACGCTACACAATGAATATTATATCTTATCGTTAAACATAGAAATGAGGTGCGATATCGCGATTTAAGAAGCATTAGAACTCTATTGCTTCGATACGTAGACATCTGCAAACGATATTTCCTTGCAAGGAAGTGTCGAATTTACATTCTCTTGAAACGAATACGAGGTATACATAACACTCCACAATGAATATTATATATTATCATGAAACAAAGTAATGAGTAGCGATATCGCGTTTTGAGAAGCATTAGAACTCTAATGCCACGATACGTAGACATCTGCAAACGCTATTTCCTAGCAAGGAAGTGTCGCATTTACATCCATTTGAAGTATAGACGGAATATACATAACACTGCACAATGAATATTATATCTTATCATGAAACATAGAAATGAGATGCGATATGGCTATTTAAGAAGCATTAGAACTCTATTGCTTCGATACGTAGACATCTGCAAACGCTACTTCCTAGCAAGGAAGCGTCGCATGTACATTCTTTTGAAAGGAGTACGAGGTGTACATGGCACTTCGCAGTGAATATTATATATTATCATGAAACGTAGAAATGAGAAGCGATATGGCGATTTAAGAAGCATTAGATCCCTATTGCTTCGATACGTATACATCTGCAATCGCTACATCCTAGCAAGGAAGTGTCGCATTTACATTCTTTTGAAAGGAATACGAGGTTTACATGACACTTCGCAGTAAATACTATATCTTATCGTGAAATGTAGATATGAGATGCGATATGACGATTTAAGAAGCATTAGAAAACTATTGCTTCGATACGTAGACATCTGCAAACGCTATTTCCTAGCAAGGAAGTGTGGCATTTATATTCTTTTGAAGTGAATACGAGGTATACATAACACTCCACAATGAATATTATATATTATCACGAAACATAGTAATGAGAAGTGATATCGCGTTTTGAGAAGCATTAAACTCTAATGCCACGATACGTAGACATCTGCAATCGCTATTTCCTAGCAAGGAAGTGTCGCATTTACATTCTTTTGAAACGAATACGAGGTATACATAACACTCCACAATGAATATTATAACTTATCATGAAACATAGAAATGAGATGCGATATCGCGAATTAGAAAGATTTAGAACTCTATTGCTTCGATACGTAGACATCTGCAAACGCTATTTCCTAGCAAGGAAGTGTCGCGTTTACATTCTTTTGAAGTGAATACGAGGTATACATGACACTTCGCAATGAATATTATATATTGTCATGAAACATAGAAATGAGATGCGATATCGCGATTTAAGAAGCATTAGAACATTACTGCTTGGATACGTAGACATCTGCAAACGCTACTTCCTAGCAAGGAAGTGTCGCATTTACATTCTTTTGAAGTGAATACGAGGTATACATAACACTCCACAATGAATATTATATCTTATCATGAAACATAGAAATGTGATGTAATATGGCGATTTAAGAAGCATTAGAAGTCTATTGCTTCGATACATAGACATCTGCAAACGCTACTTCCTTGCAAGGAAGTGTCGCATTTACATTCTCTTGAAGTGAATACGAGGTATACATAACACTCAACAATGAATATTATATCTTATCATGAAACATAGAAATGTGATGCGATATCGCGATTTATGAAGCATTAGAACTATATTGCTTCGATACGTAGAAATCAGCAAACGCTACTTCCTAGCATTGAAGTGTCGCATTTACATTCTTTTGAAAGGAATACGAGGTATACATGACACTTCGCAATGAATATTATATCTTATCATGAAACATAGGAATGAGATGCAATATGGCGATTTAAGAAGCATTAGAACTCTATTGCTTCGATACGTAGACATCTGCAAACGCTATTTCCTAGCAAGGAAGTGTCGCATTTACATTCATTTTAAGTGTATGCGAGGTATACATGACACTTCGCAATGAATATTATATATTGTTGTGAAACATAGAAATGAGATGCGATATCGCGATTTAAGAAGCAATAGAACACTATTACTTCGATACGTGGACATCTGCAAACGCTACTTCCTAGCAGGGAAGTGTCGCATTTACATTCTTTTGAAAGGAATACGAGGTATACGTGACACTTCGCAATGAATATTATATCTTATCATGAAACATAGAAATGAGATGCGATATCGCGATTTATGAAGCTTTAGATGTCTATTGCTTCGATACGTAGACATCTGCAAACGCTATTTCCTAGCAGGGAAGTGTTGCATTTACATTCTTTTGAACGGAGTACGAGGTATACATGACACTTCGCAATGAATATTATATCTTATCATGAAACATAGGAATGTGATGTAATATGGCGAGTTAAGAAGCATTAGAATTCTATTGCTTCGATACGTAGACATCTGCAAACGCTACTTCCTAGCAAGGAAGTGTCGCATTTACATACTTTTGAAAGGAATACGAGGTATACATGACACTTCGCAATGAATATTATATCTTGTCATGAAACATAGGAATGAGATGCGATATCGCGATTTAAGAAGCATTAGAACAGTATTGCTTCGATACGTAGACATCTGCAAACGCTACTTCTTAGAAGGAAGTGTCGCATTTACATTCCTTTGAAACGAATACGAGGTATACATGACACTCCACAATGAATATTACATCTTATCATGAAACATAGAAATGAGGTGCGATATCGCGAATTAGAAAGATTTAGAAATCTATTGCTTCGGTACGTAGACATCTGCAAACGCTATTTCCTAGCAAGGAAGTGTCGCCTTTACATTCTATTGAAGTGAATACGAGGTATACATAACACTCCACAATGAGTATTATATATTATCATGAAACAAAGTAATGAGTAGCGATATGGCGATTTATGAAGCACTAGAACTCTAATGCCACGATACGCAGACACTGCAAACGCTATTTCCTTGCAAAGAAGTGTGGCATTTACATTCATTTTAAGTGTATGCGAGGTACGCATGACACTTCGCAATGAATATTATATATTGTCATGAAACATAGAAATGAGATGCGATATGGCTGTTTAAGAAGCATTAGAACTCTATTGCTTCGATACGTAGACATCTGCAAACGCTACTTCCTAGCAAGGAAGTGTCGCATTTACATTCTTTTGAAAGGAGTACGAGGTGTACATGACACTTCGCAATGAATATTATATCTTATCATGAAACATAGAAATGAGATGCGATATCGCGTTCTGAGAAGCATTAGAACTCTAATGCCACGATACGCAGACACTGGAAACGCTATTTCCTTGCAAGGACGTGTCGCATTTACATTCTTCTGAAGTGAATACGAGGTATACGTAACACTTCGCAATGAATATCATATCTTATCATGAATCATAGAAATGAGATGCGATATGTCGATTTATGAAGCATTAGAACCCTAATGCCACGATACGCAGACACTGCAAACGCTATTTCCTTGCAAGCAAGTGTCGCATTTACATTCTTCTGAAGTGAATACGAGGTGTACATAACACTTCGCAATGAAAATTATATCTTATCATGAAACATAGAAATGAGATGCGATATGGCGATTTATGAAGCATTAGAACTCTAATGCCACGAATCGTAGACATCTGCAAACACTATTTCCTAGCAAGGAAGTGACGCATTCACATTCACTTGAAGTGTATGCGAGGTATACATGACACGTCGCAGTGAATATTATATCTTATCATGAAACATAGAAATGTGATGTAATATGGCTATTTAAGAAGCATTAGAACAATGTTGCTTCGATACGTAGACATCTGCAAAGGCTACTTCCTAGCAAGGAAGTGTCGCATTTACATTCTTTTGAAGTGAATACGAGGAATACATAACACTGCACAATGAATACTATATCTTATCATGAAACATAGAAATGTGATGCGATATCGCGATTTAAGAAGCATTATAACTCTATTGCTTCGATACGTAGACATCTGCACACGCTACATCCTAGCAAGGAAGTGTCGCATTTACATTCGTCTGAAGTGAATACGATGTATAAATAACGCTCCACAATGAATATTATATCTTATCTTGAAACATATAAATGAGATGAGATATCGTGCTTTAGGAAGCATTAGAACTCTATTGCTTCGATACGTGGATTTCTGCGAACGCTACTTCCTAGCTAGGAAGTGTCGCATTTACATCCATTTAAAGTGTATGCGAGGTATACATAACACTTCGCTATGAATATTATATCTTATCATGAAATATAGAAATGAAATGCGATATCGCGTTTTAAGAAACTTTAGAACTCTATTGCGTCGATACGTAGACATATGCAAACGCAATTTAATAGCATGGAAGTGCCGCATTTACATTCTTTTGAAATGAATACGAGGTATACATAACACTCCACAATGAATATTATATATTATCATGAAACATAGAAATGAGGTGCGATATCGCGATTTAAGAAGCATTAGAACTCTATTGCTTCGATACGTAGACATCTGCAAACGATATTTCCTAGCAAGGAAGTGTCGCGTTTATATTCTTTTGAAGTGAATACGAGGTATACATATCACTCCACAATGAATACTATATCTTATCATGAAACATAGAAATGAAATGCGATATCGCGTTTTAAGAAGCACTAGAACTCTATTGCTTCCATACGTAGACACCTGCAAACTCTACATTCTAGCAAAAAAGTGTCGCATTTACATTCTTTTGAAGTGAATACGAGGTACCCATGACACTTCGGAGTGAATAGTATATCTTATCATGAGACATAGAGTTGAGATGCGATATCGCGTTTTTTAGGGGCATTAGAACTCTATTGCTCTGATACGTAGACATTTGCAAACGCTATTTCCTAGCAAGGAAGTGTCGCATTTACATTCTTTTGACGTGAATACGAGGAATACATAAGCTCCACAATGAATATTATATCTTATCATGAAACATAGAAATGAGATGCGCTATCGCGAATTAGCAAGCTTTAGAACTCTATTGCTTCGATACGTAGACATCTGCAAATGCTATTTCCAAGCAAGGAAGTGTCGCATTTACATTCTTTTGAAGTGAATACGAGGTATACATAACACTCCGCAATGAATATTATATATTATCATGAAACATAGCATTGATTAGCGATATCGCGTTTTGAGAAGCATTAGAACACTAATGCTACGATACGTAGACATCTGCAAACGCTATTTCCTGGCAAGGAAGTGTCGCATTTACATTCTTTTGAAGTGAATACGAGGTATACATAACACTCCACAATGAATGTTATATATTATTATGAAACATAGCATTGAGTAGCGATATCGCGTTTTGAGAAGCATTAGAACTCTATTGCTGCGATACGTAGAAATCTGCAATCGCTACTTCCTAACAAGGAAGTGTCGCACTTACATTCTTTTGAAAGGAATACGAGGTATAGATGACACTTCGCTATGAATATTATATATTATCGTGAAACATAGAAATGAGATGCGATATCGCGATTTAAGAAGCATTAGAAAACTATTGCTTCGAAACGTAGACATCTGCAAACCCTATTTCCTAGCATGGAAGTGTCGCGCTTACATTCTTTTGAAAGGAATACGAGGTATACATGACACTTCGCAGTGAATATTATATATTATCATGAAACATAGAAATGAGAAGCGATATGGCTATTTAAGAAGCATTAGAAAACCGTTGCATCGATACGTAGACATCTGCAAACGCTATTTCCTAGCAAGGAAGTGTCGCATTTATATTCTCTTGAAGTGAATACGAGGTATTCATAACACTGCACAATGAATATGATATCTTATCATGAAATATAGAAATGTGATGCGATATCGCGATTTAAGAAGCTTTAGAACTCTATTGCTTCGATACGTAGATATCTGCAAACACTATTTCCTAGCAAGGAGCTGTTGCATTCACATTCATTTGAAGTGTATGCGAGGTATACATAACACTGCGCAATGAATATTATATCTTATCATGAATCATAGAAATGAGTAGCGATATCGCGTTTTGAGAAGCATTGGAACTCTAATGCTACAATACGTAGACATCTGCAAGCGCTACTTCATAGCAAGGAAGTGTCGCATTTACATCCATTTGAAGTATAGACGAGATATACATAACACTGCACAATGAATATTATATCTTATCATGAAACATAGAAATGAGATGCGATATGGCGATTTAAGAAGCATTAGAAATCTATTGGTTCGATACGTAGACATCTGCAAACGCTACTTCCTAGCAAGGAAGTGTCGCATTTACAATCTTTTGAAAGGAATACGAGGTATACGTGACACTTCGCAATGAATATTATATCTTGTCATGAAACATAGAAATGAAATGCGATATGACGATTTATGAAGCATTAGAACTCTATTGCTTCGATACGTAGACATCTGCAAACCCTATTTCCTAGCATGGAAGTGTCGCGCTTACATTCTTTTGAAAGGAATACGAGGTATACATGACACTTCGCAGTGAATATTATATATTATCATGAAACATAGAAATGAGAAGCGATATGGCTATTTAGGAAGCATTAGATCCCTATTGCTTCGATACGTAGACATCTGCAAACGCTAATGCCTAGCAAGGAAGTGTCGCACTTACATTCTTTTGAAAGGAATACGAGGTATACATAACACTCCACAAAGAATATTATATATTATCATGAAACGTAGAAATGAGATGCGATATCGCGATATAATAAGCTTTAGAACTCTATTGCTTCGATACGTAGATATCTGCAAACACTATTTCCTAGCAAGGAACTGTCGCATTCACATTCATTTGATGTGTATGCGATGTATACATGACACTTCGCAATGAATATTATATGTTATCATGAAACATAGATATGAGATGCGATATCGGAAATTAGCAAGCTTTAGAAATCTATTGCTTCGATACGTAGACATATGCAAACGCTATTTCCTAGCAAGGAAGTGTCGCATTTACATTCTTTTGAAGTGAATGCGGGGTATACATAACACTCCACAATCAATATTATATATTATCAAGAAACATAGTAATGAGTAGCGATATCGCGTTTTGAGAAGCATTAGAACTCTAATGCCACGATACGTAGACATCTGCAAACGCTATTTCCTAGCAAGGAAGTGTCGCATTTACATTCTTTTGACGTGAATACAAGGAATACATAAGCTCCACAATGAATATTATATCTTATCATGAAACATAGAAATGAGATGCGATATGGCGATTTAAGAAGCATTAAAACTCTACTGCTTCGATACGTAGACATCTGCAAACGCTATTTCCTAGCAAGGAAGTGTCGCATTTACATTCTTTTGAAGTGAATACGAGGTATACATAACACTCCACAATGAATATTATATATTATCAAGAAACATAGTAATGAGTAGCGATATCGCGTTTTGAGAAGCATTAGAACTATAATGCCACGATACGTAGACATCTGCAAACGCTATTTCCGAGCAAGGAAGTGTCGCATTTACATTCTTTTGAAAGGAATACGAGGTATACGTGACACTTCGCAATGAATATTATATCTTATCATGAAACATAGAAATGGGATGCGATATCGCGATTTAAGAAGCATTAGAACACTACTGCTTCGATACGTAGACATCTGTAAACGCTACTTCCTAGCAAGGAAGTGTCGCGTTTACATTCTTTTGAAAGGAATACGAGGAATACATGACACTTCGCAATGAATATTATATCTTATCATGAAACGTAGATATGAGATGCGATATGACGATTTAAGAAGCATTAGAAAACTATTGCTTCGATATGTAGACATCTGCAATCGCTATTTCCTAGCAAGGAAGTGTCGCATTTACATTCATTTTAAGTGTATGCGAGGTATATACAACACTGCACAATGAATATTATATCTTATCATAAAACATAGAAATGAGATGCGATATGGCGATTTAAGAAGCATTAGAAATCCATTGGTTCGATACCTAGACATCTGCAAACGCTACTTCCTAGCAAGGAAGTGTCGTATTTACATTCTTTTGAAACGAATACGAGGTATACATGACACTTCGCAATGAATATTGTATCTTATCATGAACCATAGAAGTGAAATGCGATATGACGATTTAAGAAGCATTAGAACTCTATTGCTTTGATACGTAGACATCTGCAAACGCTATTTCCTAGCAAGGAAGTGTCGCATTTACATTCTTTTGAAGTGAATACGAGGTATACATAACACTGCACTGTGAATATTATATATTATCATGAAACATAGATATGAGATGCGATATCGCGAATTAGCAGGCTTTAGAAATCTATTGCTTCGATACGTAGACATCTGCAAACGCTACTTCCTAGCAAGGAAGTGTCACATTTACATTCTTTTGAAACTAATACGAGGTATACATGACACTTCGCAATGAATATTATATCTTATCATGAAACGTAGAAATGAGATGCGATATCGCGATTTAAGAAGCTTTAGAACTCTATTGCTTCGATACGTAGATATCTGCAAACGCTATTTCCTAGCGAGGAACTGTCGCATTCACATTCATTTGAAGTGTATGCGAGGTATACATGACAATTCGCAATGAATGTTACATATTATCATGAAACATAGATATGAGATGCGATATCGCGATTTAGGAAGCATTAGAACACTATTGCTTCAACACGTAGACATCTGCAAACGCTACTTCCTAGCAAGGTCGTGTCGCATTTACATTCTCTTGAAACGAATACGAGGTATACATAACACTCGACAATGAATATTATATCTTATCATCAAACATAGAAATGAGATGCGATATCGCGAATTAGAAAGCTTTGGAACTCTATTGCTTCGATACGTAGACATCTGCAAACGCTATTTCCTAGCAAGGAAGTGTCGCATTTGCATTCTTTTGAAGTGAATACGAGGTATACATAACACTCCACAATGAATATTATATCTTATCATGAAACATAGAAATGTGATGTAATATGGCTATTTAGGAAGCATTAGAACACTATTGCTTCGATACGTAGACATCTGCAAACGCTACTTCCTAGCGAGGAAGTGTCGCATTTACATTCTTTTGAAGTGAATACGAGGTATACATAACACTGCACAATGAATACTATATCTTATCATGAAACATTGAAATGAGATGCGACATCGCGATTTAACAAGCATTAGAACACTATTGCTTCGATACGTAGACATCTGCAAACGCTATTTCCTAGCAAGGAAGTGTCGCATTTACATTCTTTTGAAGTGAATACGAGGTATACATAACACTCCACAATGAATATTATATATTATCAAGAAACATAGTAATGAGTAGCGATATCGCGTTTTGAGAAGCATTAGAACTCTAATGCCACGATACGTAGACATCTGCAAACGCTATTTCCGAGCAAGGAAGTGTCGCATTTACATCCATTTGAAGTATAGACGAGATATACATAACACTGCACAATGAATATTATATCTTATCATGAAACATAGAAATGAGATGCGATATGGCGATTTAAGAAGCATTACAACTCTACTGCTTCGATACGTAGACATCTGCAAACGCTATTTCCTAGCAAGGAAGTGTCGCATTTACATTCTTTTGAAGTGAATACGAGGTATACATAACACTCCACAATGAATATTATATCTTAACATGAGCCATTGAAATGTGATGCGACATCGCGATTTAACAAGCATTAGAACACTACTGCTTCGATACGTAGACATCTGGAAACGCTATTTCCTAGCAAGGAAGTGTCGCATCTACGTTCATTTTAAGTGTATGCGAGGTATACATGACACTTCGCAATGAATATTATATATTATAAAGAAACGAAGAAATGAGAAGCGATATCGCGTTCTGTCAAGATATAGAACTCTAATGCCACGATACGTAGACATCTGCAAACGCTACTTCCTAGCAAGGAAGCGTCGCATTTACATTCATTTGAAGTATAGATGAGATAAACATAACACTACACAATGAATATTATATCTTATCGTGAAACATAGAAAAGAGGTGCGATATCGCGATTTAAGAAGCATTAGAACTCTATTGCTTCGATACGTAGACATCTGCAAACGATATTTCCTAGCAAGGAAGTGTCGCGTTTACATTCTTTTGAAGTGAATAAGAGGTATACATAACACTGCACTGTGAATATTATATCTTATCATGAAACATAGAAATGAGATGCGATATCGCGATTTAAGAAGCATTCGAACACTATTGCTTCGATGCGTAGACATGTGCAAACGCTACTTCCTAGGAAGGAAGTGTCGCATTTACAATCTTTTGAAAGGAATACGAGGTATACGTGACACTTCGCAATGAATATTATATCTTATCATGAAACCTAGAAATGAGATGCGATATCGCGATTTATGAAGCATTAGATGTCTATTACTTCGATACGTAAACATCTGCAAACGCTATTTCCTAGCAAGGAACTGTCGCATTCACATTCGTTTGAATTGTATGCGAGGTACACATGAAACTTCGCAATGAATATTATATATTATCATGAAACGCAGATATGAGATTCGATATCGCGAATTAGCAAGCTTTAGAAATCTATTGCTTCGATACGTTTACATCTGCAATCGCTATTTCCTAGCAAGGAAGTGTCGCATTTACATTGTATTGAAATGAATACGAGGTATACATAACACTCCACAATGAATATTATATATTATCATGAAACATAGAAATGAGATGCGATATCGCGTTTTGAGAAGTATTAGAACTCTAATGCCACGATGCGCAGACATCTGCAAACGCTATTTCCTAGCAAGGAAGTGTCGCATTTACATTCTTTTGACGTGAATACGAGGAATACATAAGCTCCACAATGAATATTATATCTTATCATGAAACATAGAAATGTGAAGCGATTTCGCGTTTTGAGAAGCATTAGAACTCTAATCCCACGATACGTAGACATCTGCAAACGCTATTTCCTTGCAAGGAAGTGTCGCATTTACATTCATTTTAAGTGCACGCGAGGTATACATGACACTTCGCAATGAATATTATATATTGTCATGAAACATATAAATGAGATGCGATATCGCGATTTAAGAAGCATTAGAACACTACTGCTTCGATACGTAGACATCTGCAAACGCTACTTCCTAGCA
Source organism: Xylocopa sonorina (assembly GCF_050948175.1). Lineage (NCBI taxonomy): Eukaryota > Metazoa > Arthropoda > Insecta > Hymenoptera > Apidae > Xylocopa > Xylocopa sonorina. The sequence continues at coordinate 616,990 of NW_027490129.1, read as the reverse complement.
ACGAAGTGTCGCATTTACACTCTTCTGAAGTGAATCCGAGGTAAGCATAACACTGCCCACTGAATATTATATCTTATCATGAAACATAGAAATGAGATGCTATATCGCGATTTAAGAAGCATTAGAACTCTATTACATCGATACGTAGAAATCAGCAATCACTATTTCCTTGCAAGGAACTGTCGCATTCACATTCAGTTGAAGTGTATGCGAGGTATACCTGACATTTCGCAATGAATATTATAAATTATCATTTAACATAGATATGAGGTTCGATATCGCGAATTAGCAAGATTTAGAAATCTATTGCTTCGATACGTAGACATCTGCAAAGGCTATTACCTTGCAAGGAAGTGTCGCATTTACATTCTTTTGAAGTGAATACGAGGTATACATAACACTTCGCAATGAATATTATATCTTATCATGAAGCATAGAAATGAGATGCGATATGGCGATTTATGAAGCATTAGATGTCTATTGTTTCGATAAGTAGACATCTGCCAACGCTACTTCCTAGCAAGGAGGTGTCGCACTTACATTCTTTTGAAGTGAATACGAGGTATACATAACACTCCACAATGAATATTATATCTTATCATGAAACATAGAAATGTGATGTAATATGGCGATTTGAGAAGCACTAGAACACTATTGCTTCGATACGTAGACATCTGCAAACGCTACTTCCTAGCAAGGAAGTGTCGCATTTACATTCTTTTGAAACGAATACGAGGTATACATAACACTCCACAATGAATATTATATATTATCATGAGACATAGGAATGAGATGCGATATGACGATTTAAGAAGCATTAGAACTCTATTGCTTCGATACGTAGACATCTCCAAACACTATTTCCCAGCAAGGAACTGTCCCACTCACATTCGTTTGAATTGTATGCGAGGTATACATGAAACTTCGCAATGAATATTATATATTATCATGAAACATAGATATGAGATGCGATATCGCGAATTAGCAAGCATTAGAAATCCATTGCTTCGATACGTAGACATCTGCGAACGCTATTTCCTAGGAAGGAAGTGTCGCATTTACATTCATTTTAAGTGTATGCGAGGTATACATGACACTTCGCAATGAATATTATATATTGTCATGAAACATAGACATGAGATGCGATATCGCGATTTAAGAAGCATTAGAACACTACTGCTTCGATACGTAGACATCTGCAAACGCTACTTCCTAGCAACGAAGTGTCGCATTTACACTCTTCTGAAGTGAATCCGAGGTAAGCATAACACTGCCCACTGAATATTATATCTTATCATGAAACATAGAAATGAGATGCTATATCGCGATTTAAGAAGCATTAGAACTCTATTACATCGATACGTAGAAATCAGCAATCACTATTTCCTTGCAAGGAACTGTCGCATTCACATTCAGTTGAAGTGTATGCGAGGTATACCTGACATTTCGCAATGAATATTATAAATTATCATTTAACATAGATATGAGGTTCGATATCGCGAATTAGCAAGATTTAGAAATCTATTGCTTCGATACGTAGACATCTGCAAAGGCTATTACCTTGCAAGGAAGTGTCGCATTTACATTCTTTTGAAGTGAATACGAGGTATACATAACACTTCGCAATGAATATTATATCTTATCATGAAGCATAGAAATGAGATGCGATATGGCGATTTATGAAGCATTAGATGTCTATTGTTTCGATAAGTAGACATCTGCCAACGCTACTTCCTAGCAAGGAGGTGTCGCACTTACATTCTTTTGAAGTGAATACGAGGTATACATAACACTCCACAATGAATATTATATCTTATCATGAAACATAGAAATGTGATGTAATATGGCGATTTGAGAAGCACTAGAACACTATTGCTTCGATACGTAGACATCTGCAAACGCTACTTCCTAGCAAGGAAGTGTCGCATTTACATTCTTTTGAAACGAATACGAGGTATACATAACACTCCACAATGAATATTATATATTATCATGAGACATAGGAATGAGATGCGATATGACGATTTAAGAAGCATTAGAACTCTATTGCTTCGATACGTAGACATCTCCAAACACTATTTCCCAGCAAGGAACTGTCCCACTCACATTCGTTTGAATTGTATGCGAGGTATACATGAAACTTCGCAATGAATATTATATATTATCATGAAACATAGATATGAGATGCGATATCGCGAATTAGCAAGCATTAGAAATCCATTGCTTCGATACGTAGACATCTGCGAACGCTATTTCCTAGGAAGGAAGTGTCGCATTTACATTCATTTTAAGTGTATGCGAGGTATACATGACACTTCGCAATGAATATTATATATTGTCATGAAACATAGACATGAGATGCGATATCGCGATTTAGGAATCATTAGAACACTATTGCTTCGATACGTAGACATCTGCAAACGCTACTTCCTAGCAAGGACGTGTCGCATTTACATTCTATGGAAATGAATACGAGGTATACATAACACTCCACAATGAATATTATATATTATCATGAAACAAAGTAATGAGTAGCGATATCGCGTCTTGAGAAGCATTAGAACTCTAATGCCACAATACGTAGATGTCTGCAAAGGCTATTTCCTAGCAAGGAACTGTCGCATTCACATTCATTTGTAGTGTATGCGAGGTATACATAACACTCCGCAATGAATATTATATATTATCATGAAACATAGTAATGAGTAGCGATTTCGCGTTTTGAGAAGCATTAGACCTCTAATGCCACGATACGTAGACATCTGCAGACGACATTTCCCAGGAAGGAAGTGTCGCATTTACATTCATTTGAAGTATGGACGAGATATACATGACACTGCACAATGAATATTATATCTTATCATGAAACATAGAAATGAGATGCGATATCGCGTTTTGAGAAGCATTAGAACTCTAATGCCACGATACGCAGACATCTGCAAACGCTATTTCCTAGCAAGGAAGTGTCGCATTTACATTCATTTGAAGTATAGATGAGATAAACGTAACACTACACAATGAATAAGATATCTTATCATGAAACATAGAAATGAGGTGCGATATCGCGATTTAAGAAGCATTAGAACTCTATTACATCGATACGTAGACATCAGCAATCACTATTTCCTAGCAAGGAACTGTCGCATTCACATTCGTTTGATTTGTATGCGAGGTACACATGAAACTTCGCAATGAATATTATATATTATCATAAAACGCAGATATGAGATTCGATATCGCGAATTAGCAAGCTTTAGAAATCTATTGCTTCGATACGTACACATCTGCAAACGCTATTTCCTAGCAAGGAAGTGTCGCATTTACATTCTATTGAAATGAATACGACGTATACATAACACTCCACAATGAATATTATATATTATCATGAAACATAGATATGAGATGCGATATCGCGTTTTGAGAAGCATTAGAACACTAATGCCACGATACGTGGACATCTGCAAACGCTACTTCCTAGCAAGGAAGTGTCGCATTTACATTCATTTGAAGTATAGATGAGATAAACATAACACTACACAATGAATATTATATCTTATCGTGAAACATAGAAATGAGGTGCGATATCGCGATTTAAGAAGCATTAGAACTCTATTGCTTCGATACGTAGACATCTGCAAACGATATTTCCTAGCAAGGAAGTGTCGCGTTTATATTCTTTTGAAGTGAATACGAGGTATACATATCACTGCACAATGAATACTATATCTTATCATGAAACATAGAAATGAAATGCGATATCGCGTTTTAAGAAGCACTAGAACTCTATTGCTTCCATACGTAGACACCTGCAAACTCTACATTCTAGCAAAGAAGTGTCGCATTTACATTCTTTTGAAGTGAATACGAGGTACCCATGACACTTCGGAGTGAATAGTATATCTTATCATGAGACATAGAAATGAGATGCGATATCGCGTTCTAAGTTGCATTAGAACCCCCGTGCTTCAATACGTAGACTTCTGCAAACGCTACATCCTACCAAGGAAGTACGGCATTTATATTCTTTTGAAGTGAATACGAGGTACGCACGACACTTCGCAATGATTATTATATCTTATCATGAAACATAGAATTGAGATGCGATATCGCGTTTTTGAGGGGCATTAGAACTCTATTGCTCTGATACGTAGACATTTGCAAACGCTATTTCCTAGCAAGGAAGTGTCGCATTTACATTCTTTTGAAGTGAATACGAGGTATACGTAACACTGCACTCTGAATATTATATCTTATCATGAGACATAGAAATGAGGTGCGATATCGCGTTCTAAGTTGCATTAGAACACCCGTGCTTCAATACGTAGACTTCTGCAAACGCTACATCCTAGCAAGGAAGTACGGCATTTATATTCTTTTGAAGTGAATACGAGGTACGCACGACACTTCGCAATGATTATTATATCTTATCATGAGACATAGAATTGAGATGCGATATCGCGTTTTTGAGGGGCATTAGAACTCTATTGCTCTGATACGTAGACATTTGCAAACGCTATTTCCTAGCAAGGAAGTGTCGCATTTACATTCTTTTGAAGTGAATACGAGGTATACGTAACACTGCACTCTGAATATTATATCTTATCATGAAACATAGAAATGAGATGCGACATCGCGTTCTGAGAAGCATTAGAACACTAATGCCACGATGCGCAGACACCTGCAAACGCTATTTCCTAGCAAGGAAGTGTCGCATTTACATTCTTTTGACGTGAATACGAGGAATACATAAGCTCCACAATGAATATTATATCTTATCATGAAACATAGAAATGAGATGCTATATCGCGATTTAAGAAGCATTAGAACACTACTGCTTCGATACGTAGACATCTGCAAACGCTACTTCCTTGCAAGGAAGTTTATCATTTACATCCTTTTGAAGTGAATGCGAGGTATACATGCCATATCGCAATGAATATTATATCTTATAATGAGACATAGAAATGAGGTGCTATATCGCGTTTTGACAAGCATTAGAATACTGTTGCTACGATACGTGGACATCTGCAAATGCTATATCCTGGCAAGGAAGTGTCGCGTTTACATTCCTTCGAGTGAATACGAGGTATACAAAACACTCATAAATGAATATTATATCTTATCATGAAACATAGAAATGAGATGCGTTATCGCGAATTAGCAAGCTTTAGAACTCTATTGCTTCGATACGTAGACATCTGCAAATGCTATTTCCAAGCAAGGAAGTGTCGCATTTACATTCTTTTGAAGTGAATACGAGGTATACATAACACTCCGCAATGAATATTATATATTATCATGAAACATAGCATTGATTAGCGATATCGCGTTTTGAGAAGCATTAGAACTCTATTGCTGCGATACGTAGAAATCTGCAATCGCTACTTCCTAACAAGGAAGTGTCGCACTTACATTCTTTTGAAAGGAATACGAGGTATAGATGACACTTCGCTATGAATATTATATATTATCATGAAACATAGAAATGAGATGCGATATCGCGATTTAAGAAGCATTAGAACACTATTGCTTCGATACGTAGACATCTGCAAACCCTATTTCCTAGCATGGAAGTGTCGCGCTTACATTCTTTTGAAAGGAATACGAGGTATACATGACACTTCGCAGTGAATATTATATATTATCATGAAACATAGAAATGAGAAGCGATATGGCTATTTAAGAAGCATTAGAAAACCGTTGCATCGATACGTAGACATCTGCAAGCGCTACTTCATAGCAAGGAAGTGTCGCATTTACATCCATTTGAAGTATAGACGAGATATACATAACACTGCACAATGAATATTATATCTTATCATGAAACATAGAAATGAGATGCGATATGGCGATTTAAGAAGCATTAGAAATCTATTGGTTCGATACGTAGACATCTGCAAACGCTACTTCCTAGCAAGGAAGTGTCGCATTTACAATCTTTTGAAAGGAATACGAGGTATACGTGACACTTCGCAATGAATATTATATCTTGTCATGAAACATAGAAATGAAATGCGATATGACGATTTATGAAGCATTAGAACTCTATTGCTTCGATACGTAGACATCTGCAAACCCTATTTCCTAGCATGGAAGTGTCGCGCTTACATTCTTTTGAAAGGAATACGAGGTATACATGACACTTCGCAGTGAATATTATATATTATCATGAAACATAGAAATGAGAAGCGATATGGCTATTTAGGAAGCATTAGATCCCTATTGCTTCGATACGTAGACATCTGCAAACGCTAATGCCTAGCAAGGAAGTGTCGCACTTACATTCTTTTGAAAGGAATACGAGGTATACATAACACTCCACAAAGAATATTATATATTATCATGAAACGTAGAAATGAGATGCGATATCGCGATATAATAAGCTTTAGAACTCTATTGCTTCGATACGTAGATATCTGCAAACACTATTTCCTAGCAAGGAACTGTCGCATTCACATTCATTTGATGTGTATGCGATGTATACATGACACTTCGCAATGAATATTATATATTATCATGAAACATAGATATGAGATGCGATATCGGAAATTAGCAAGCTTTAGAAATCTATTGCTTCGATACGTAGACATATGCAAACGCTGTTTCCTTGCAAGGAATTGTAGCATTTACATTCTATTGAAGTGAATACGAGGTATACATAATACTGCACAATGAATATTATATCTCATCATGAAACATAGAAATGAGATGCGATATGGCGATTTAAGAAGCATTAGAAATCTATTGTTTCGATACGTAGACATCTGCAAACGCTTTTTCCTAGCAAGGAACTGTGGCATTCACATTCGTTTGAATTGTATGCGAGGTATACATGAAACTTCGCAATTAATATTATATATTATCATGAAACATAGATATGAGATGCGATATCGCGAATTAGCAAGCTTTAGAAATCTATTGCTTCGATACGTAGACATCAGCACACGCTACTTCCTAGCAAGGAAGTGTCGCATTTACATTCTTTTGAAACGAATACGAAGTATACATAACACTCCACAATGAATATTATATATTATCAAGAAGCATAGTAATGAGTAGCGATATCGCGTTTTGAGAAGCATTAGAACTATAATGCCACGATACGTAGACACCTGCAAACGCTATTTCCGAGCAAGGAAGTGTCGCATTTACATTCTTTTGAAAGGAATACGAGGTATACGTGACACTTCGCAATGAATATTATATCTTATCATGAAACATAGAAATGGGATGCGATATCGCGATTTAAGAAGCATTAGAACACTACTGCTTCGATACGTAGACATCTGTAAACGCTACTTCCTAGCAAGGAAGTGTCGCGTTTACATTCTTTTGAAAGGAATACGAGGAATACATGACACTTCGCAATGAATATTATATCTTATCATGAAACGTAGATATGAGATGCGATATGACGAATTAAGAAGCATTAGAAAACTATTGCTTCGATATGTAGACATCTGCAATCGCTATTTCCTAGCAAGGAAGTGTCGCATTTACATTCATTTTAAGTGTATGCGAGGTATATACAACACTGCACAATGAATATTATATCTTATCATAAAACATAGAAATGAGATGCGATATGGCGATTTAAGAAGCATTAGAAATCCATTGGTTCGATACCTAGACATCTGCAAACGCTACTTCCTAGCAAGGAAGTGTCGTATTTACATTCTTTTGAAACGAATACGAGGTATACATGACACTTCGCAATGAATATTGTATCTTATCATGAACCATAGAAGTGAAATGCGATATGACGATTTAAGAAGCATTAGAACTCTATTGCTTTGATACGTAGACATCTGCAAACGCTATTTCCTAGCAAGGAAGTGTCGCATTTGCATTCTTTTGAAGTGAATACGAGGTATACATGACACTTCGCAGTGAATATTATATATTATTATGAAACATAGAAATGAGAAGCGATATGGCGATTTAAGGAGCTTTAGGACACTATAACTTCGATACGTAGACATCTGCAAACGCTATTTCCTAGCAAGGAAGTGTCGCATTTACATACATTTGAAGTATAGACGAGATATACATAACACTGCACAATGAATATTATATCTTATCATGAAACATAGAAATGAGATGCGATATAGGCGATTTAAGAAGCATTAGAACTCTACTGCTTCGATACGTAGACATCTGCAAACGCTATTTCCTAGCAAGGAAGTGTCGCATTTACATTCTTTTGAAGTGAATACGAGGTATACATAACACTCCACAATGAATATTATATATTATCAAGAAACATAGTAATGAGTAGCGATATCGCGTTTTGAGAAGCATTAGAACTCTAATGCCACGATACGTAGACATCTGCAAACGCTATTTCCGAGCAAGGAAGTGTCGCATTTACATCCATTTGAAGTATAGACGAGATATACATAACACTGCACAATGAATATTATATCTAATCATGAAACATAGAAATGAGATGCGATATGGCGATTTAAGAAGCATTAGAACTCTACTGCTTCGATACGTAGACATCTGCAAACGCTATTTCCTAGCAAGGAAGTGTCGCATTTACATTCTTTTGAAGTGAATACGAGGTATACATAACACTCCACAATGAATATTATATATTATCAAGAAACATAGTAATGAGTAGCGATATCGCGTTTTGAGAAGCATTAGAACTATAATGCCACGATACGTAGACATCTGCAAACGCTATTTCCGAGCAAGGAAGTGTCGCATTTACATTCTTTTGAAAGGAATACGAGGCATACGTGACACTTCGCAATGAATATTATATCTTATCATGAAACATAGAAATGGGATGCGATATCGCGATTTAAGAAGCATTAGAACTCTATTGCTTCGATACGTAGACATCTGCAAACACTATTTCCCAGCAAGGAACTGTGGCATTCACATTCGTTTGAATTGTATGCGAGGTATACATGAAACTTCGCAATTAATATTATATATTATCATGAAACATAGATATGAGATGCGATACTGCGAATTAGTAATCTTTAGAAATCTATTGCTTCGATACGTAGACATCTGCACACGCTACTTCCTAGCAAGGAAATGTCGCATTTACATTCTTTTGAAACGAATACGAGGTATACATAACACTCCACAATGAATATTATATCTTAACATGAACCATTGAAATGTGATGCGACATCGCGATTTAACAAGCATTAGAACTCTATTACATCGATACGTAGACATCAGCAATCACTATTTCCTTGCAAGGAACTGTCGCATTCACATTCAGTTGAAGTGTATGCGAGGTATACCTGACATTTCGCAATGAATATTATAAATTATCATTTAACATAGATATGAGGTTCGATATCGCGAATTAGCAAGATTTAGAAATCTATTGCTTCGATACGTAGACATCTGCAAAGGCTATTACCTTGCAAGGAAGTGTCGCATTTACATTCTTTTGAAGTGAATACGAGGTATACATAACACTTCGCAATGAATATTATATCTTATCATGAAGCATAGAAATGAGATGCGATATGGCGATTTATGAAGCATTAGATGTCTATTGCTTAGATAAGTAGACATCTGCCAGCGCTACTTCCTAGCAAGGAAGTGTCGCACTTACATTCTTTTGAAGTGAATACGAGGTATACATAACACTCCACAATGAATATTATATCTTATCATGAAACATAGAAATGTGATGTAATATGGCGATTTGAGAAGCATTAGAACACTATTGCTTCGATACGTAGACATCTGCAAACGCTACTTCCTAGCAAGGAAGTGTCGCATTTACATTCTTTTGAAACGAATACGAGGTATACATAACACTCCACAATGAATATTATATATTATCATGAAACATAGAAATGAGGTGCGATATCGCGATTTAAGAAGCATTAGAACTCTATTGCTTCGATACGTAGACATCTGCAAACGATATTTCCTAGCAAGGAAGTGTCGCGTTTATATTCTTTTGAAGTGAATACGAGGTATACATATCACTGCACAATGAATACTATATCTTATCATGAAACATAGAAATGAAATGCGATATCGCGTTTTAAGAAGCACTAGAACTCTATTGCTTCCATACGTAGACACCTGCAAACTCTACATTCTAGCAAAGAAGTGTCGCATTTACATTCTTTTGAAGTGAATACGAGGTACCCATGACACTTCGGAGTGAATAGTATATCTTATCATGAGACATAGAAATGAGATGCGATATCGCCTTCCAAGTTGCATTAGAACCCCCGTGCTTCAATACGTAGACTTCTGCAAACGCTACATCCTAGCAAGGAAGTACGGCATTTATATTCTTTTGAAGTGAATACGAGGTACGCACGACACTTCGCAATGATTATTATATCTTATCATGAGACATAGAATTGAGATGCGATATCGCGTTTTTGAGGGGCATTAGAACTCTATTGCTCTGATACGTAGACATTTGCAAACGCTATTTCCTAGCAAGGAAGTGTCGCATTTACATTCTTTTGAAGTGAATACGAGGTATACGTAACACTGCACTCTGAATATTATATCTTATCATGAAACATAGAAATGAGATGCGACATCGCGTTCTGAGAAGCATTAGAACACTAATGCCACGATGCGCAGACATCTGCAAACGCTATTTCCTAGCAAGGAAGTGTCGCATTTACATTCTTTTGACGTGAATACGAGGAATACATAAGCTCCACAATGAATATTATATCTTATCATGAAACATAGAAATGAGATGCTATATCGCGATTTAAGAAGCATTAGAACACTACTGCTTCGATACGTAGACATCTGCAAACGCTACTTCCTTGCAAGGAAGTTTAGCATTTACATCCTTTTGAAGTGAATGCGAGGTATACATGCCATATCGCAATGAATATTATATCTTATAATGAGACATAGAAATGAGGTGCTATATCGCGTTTTGACAAGCATTAGAATACTGTTGCTACGATACGTGGACATCTGCAAATGCTATATCCTGGCAAGGAAGTGTCGCGTTTACATTCCTTCGAGTGAATACGAGGTATACAAAACACTCATCAATGAATATTATATCTTATCATGAAACATAGAAATGAGATGCGTTATCGCGAATTAGCAAGCTTTAAAACTCTATTGCTTCGATACGTAGACATCTGCAAATGCTATTTCCAAGCAAGGAAGTGTCGCATTTACATTCTTTTGAAGTGAATACGAGGTATACATAACACTCCGCAATGAATATTATATATTATCATGAAACATAGCATTGATTAGCGATATCGCGTTTTGAGAAGCATTAGAACACTAATGCTACGATACGTAGACATCTGCAAACGCTATTTCCTGGCAAGGAAGTGTCGCATTTACATTCTTTTGAAGTGAATACGAGGTATACATAACACTCCACAATGAATATTATATATTATCATGAAAGAAAGTAATGAGTAGCGATATCGCGTTTTGAGAAGCATTAGAACTCTAATGCCACGATACGTAGACATCTGCAAACGCTATTTCCTAGCAAGGAAGTGTCGCATTTACATCCATTTGAAGTATACACGAGATATACATAACACTGCACAATGATTATTATATCTTATCATGAAACATAGAAATGAGATGCAATATCGCGTTTTGAGAAGCATTAGAACACTAATGCTACGATACGTAGACATCTGCAAACACTATTTCCTAGCAAGGAAGTGTCGCATTTACATCCATTTGAAGTATACACGAGATATACATAACACTGCACAATGATTATTATATCTTATCATGAAACATAGAAATGAGATGCAATATCGCGTTTTGAGAAGCATTAGAACTCTAATGCCACTATACGCAGACATCTGCAAACGCTATTTCCTAGCAAGGAAGTGTCGCATTTACATTCATTTTAAGTGTATGCGAGGTATACATGACCCTTCGCAATGAATATTATATGTTGTCATGAAACATAGAAATGAGATGCGATATGGCTATTTAAGAAGCATTAGAACTCTATTGCTTCGATACGTAGACATCTGCAAACGCAACTTCCTAGCAAGGAAGCGTCGCATGTACATTCTTTTGAAAGGAGTACGAGGTGTACATGACACTTCGCAATGAATATTATATCTTATCATGAAACATAGAAATGTGATGTAATATGGCGATTTAAGAATCATTAGAACTCTATTGCTTCGATACGTAGACATCTGCAAACGCTACTTCCTAGCAAGGAAGTGTCGCATTTACATTCTTTTGAAGTGAATACGAGGTATACATAACACTGCACTCTGAATATTATATCTTATCATGAAACATAGAAATGATATGCGATATCGCGTTTTGGGAAGCATTAGAACTCTAATGCCACGATACGCAGACATCTGCAAACGCTATTTCCTAGCAAGGAAGTGCCGCATTTACATTCATTTTAAGTGTATGCGAGGTATACATGACACTTCGCAATGAAAATTATATATTATCATGAAACATAGAAATGAGATGCGATATCCCAATTTAAGAAGCATTAGAACACTATTGCTTCGATACGTAGACATCTCCAAACACTATTTCCCAGCAAGGAACTGTCCCACTCACTTTCGTTTGAATTGTATGCGAGGTATACATGACACTTCGCAATGAATATTATATATTGTCATGAAACATGGAAATGAGATGCGATATCGCGATTTAAGTATCATTAGAACTCTAATGCCACGATACGTAGACTTCTGCAAACGCTATTTCCTAGCAAGGAAGTGTCGCATTTACATCCATTTGAAGTATAGACGAGATATACATAACACTGCACAATGAATATTATATCTTATCATGAAACATAGAAATGAGATGCGATATCGCGTTTCGAGAAGCATTAGAACTCTAATGCCACGATACGCAGACATCTGCAAACGCTATTTCCTAGCAAGGAAGTGTCGCAATTACATTCATTTGAAGTATAGATGAGATAAACATAACACTACACAATGAATATTATATCTTATCATGAAACATAGAAATGAGGTGCGATATCGCGATATAAGAAGCATTAGAACTCTATTGCTTCGATACGTAGAAATCTGCAAACGCTACTTCCTAGCAAGGAAGTGTCGCATTTACATCCATTTGAAGTATAGATGAGATAAGCATTACACTACACAATGAATATTATATCTTATCATGAAACATAGAAATGAGGTGCGATATCGCGATTTAAGAAGCATTGGAACTGTATTGCTTCGATACGTAGACATCTGCAAACGCTACTTCCTAGCAAGGAAGCGTCGCATGCACATTCTTTTGAAAGGAGTACGAGGTGCACATGACACTTCGCAATGAATATTATATCTTATCATGAAACAGAAATGAGATGCGATATGACGATTTAAGAAGCATTAGAACTCTATTGTTTCGATACGTAGACATCTGTAAACGCTATTTCCCAGCAAGGAACTGTCGCATTCACATTCGTTTGAATCGTGTGCGAGGTATACATGAAACTTCGCAATGAATATTATGTATTATCATGAAACATAGATATGAGATGCGATATCGCGAATTAGCAAGCTTTAGAAATCTAGTGCTTCGGTACGTAGACATCTGCAAACGCTATTTCCTAGCAAGGAAGTGTCGCATTTACATTCATTTTAAGTGTATGTGAGGTATACATAACACTTCGCAATGAATATTATATATTGTCATGAAACATAGAAATGAGATGCGATATCGCGATTTAAGAAGTATTAGGACACTATTGCTTCGATACGTAGACATCAGCAAACGCTACTTCCTAGCAAGGAAGTGTCGCATTTACATTCTTTTGAAACGAATACGAGGTATACCTGACACTCCACAATGAATATTATATCTTATCATGAAACATAGAAGTGAGATGCGATATCGCGAATTAGCAAGCTTTAGAAATCTATTGCTTCGATACGTAGACATCTGCAAACGCTATTTCCTTGCAAGGAAGTGTCGCATTTACATTCATTTTAAGTGTATGCGAGGTATACATGACACTTCGCAATGAATATTATATATTGTCATGAAACATAGAAATGAGATGCGATATCGCGATTTAAGAAGTATTAGGACACTATTGCTTCGATACGTAGACATCTGCAAACGCTATATCCTAGCAAGGATGTTTCGCATTTACATTCTTTTGAAGGGAATACGAGGAATACATAACACTCCACAATGAATATTATATATTATCATGAAACATAGTAATGAGTAGCGATATCGCGTTTTGAGAAGCATTAGAACTCCAATGCCACGATACGCAGACACTGCAAACGCTATTTCCTAGCAAGGAAGTGTCGCATTTACATTCTTTTGAAGGGAATACGAGGAATACATAACACTCCACAATGAATATTATATCTTATCATGAAACATAGAGATGTGAAGCGATATCGCGTTTTGAGAAGCATTAGAACACTAATGCCACAATACGCAGACATCTGCAAACGCCATTTCCTAGCAAGGAAGTGTCGCATTTACATTCTTTTGAGAGGAATACGAGGTATACATGACACTTCGCAATAAATATTATATCTTATCATGAAACATAGAAATGAGATGCGATATCGCGATTTAAGAAGCATTAGAACTCTATTGCTTCGATACGTAGACATCTGCAAACGCTACTTCCTAGCAAGGATGTGTCGCATTTACATTCTCTTGAAAGGAATACGAGGTATACATGACACTTCGCAATGAATATTATATCTTATCATGAAACATAGGAATGAGATGCAATATGGCGATTTAAGAAGCATTAGAACACTACTGCTTCGATACGTAGACATCTGCAAACGCTACTTCCTAGCAAGGAAGTGTCGCATTTACATTCCTTACAAACGAATACGATGTATACATAACACTCCACAATGAATATTATATATTATCATGAAACATAGGAATGAGATGCGATATGACGATTTACGAAGCATTAGATCACTCTTGCTTCGATACGTAGACATCTGCAAACGCAACTTCCTAGCAAGGAAGTGTCGAATTTACATTCTCTTGAAACGAATACGAGGTATACATAACACTCCACAATGAATATTATATATTATCATGAAACATAGTAATGAGTAGCGATATCGCGTTTTGAGAAGCATTAGAACTCTAATACCACGATACGTAGACATCTGCAAACGCCACTTCCTGGCAAGGAAGTGTCGCACTTACATTATTTTGAAAGGAATATGAGGTATACATGACACTTCGCAATGAATATTATATCTTATCATGAAACATAGAAATGAGGTGCGATATCGCGAATTAAGAAGCATTAGAACTCTATTGCTTCGATACGTAGACATCTGCAAACGCTACTTCCTAGCATGGAAGTGTCGCGTTTACATTCTTTTGAAGTGAATACGAGGTATACATAACAATTCGCAATGAATATTATATCTTATCATGAAACATAGAAATGGGATGCGATATGGCGATTTATGAAGCATTAGATGTCTATTGCTTCGATACGTAGACATCTGCAAACGCAACTTCCTAGCAAGGAAGTGTCGCATTTACATACTTTTGAAGTGAATACGAGGTATACATAGCACTGCACAATGAATATTATATCTTATCATGAAACATAGAAATGGGATGCGATACCGTGATTTAAGAAAAATTAGAACACTATTGCTTCGATACGTAGACATCTGCAAACGCTACTTCCTAGCAAGGAAGTGTCGAATTTACATTCTCTTGTAACGAATACGAGGTATACATAACACTCCACAATGAATATTATATATTATCATGAAACGTAGATATGAGATGCGATATGACGATTTAAGAATCATTAGACAACTGTTGCTTCGATACGTAGACATCTGCAAACGCTATTTCCTAGCAAGAAAGTGTGGCATTTATATTCTTTTGAACTGAATACGAGGTATACATAACACTCCACAATGAATATTATATATTATCATGAAAAATAGTAATGAGAAGCGATATCTCGTTTTGAGAAGCATTAAACTCTAATGCCACGATACGTAGACATCTGCAAACGCTACTTCCCAGCAAGGAAGTGTCGCATTTACATCCATTTGAAGTATAGACGAGATATACATAACTCTGCACAATGAATATTATATCTTATCATGAAACATAGAAATGAGATGCGATATCGCGTTTTGAGAAGCATTAGAACACTATTGCTTCGATACGTAGACATCTGCAAACGCTATTTCCTAGCATGGAAGTGTGGCGTTTACATTCTTTTGAAGTGAATACGAGGTATACATAACACTGCACTGTGAATATTATATCTTATCATGAAACATAGAAATGAGATGCGATATCGCGATTTAAGAAGCATTAGAACACTATTACTTCGATACGTAGACATCTGCAAACGCTACTTCCTAGCAAGGAAGTGTCGCATTTACATTCTTTTGAAAGGAATACGAGGTATACGTGACACTTCGCAATGAATATTATATCTTATCATGAAACATAGACATGAGATGCGATATCGCGATTTATGAAGCATTAGATGTCTATTGCTTCCTACGTATTACATCGATACGTAGACATCAGCAATCACTATTTCCTAGCAAGGAACTGTCGTATTCACATTCATTTGAAGTGTATGCGAGGTATACATGACATTTCGCAATGAATATTATAAATTATCATTTAACATAGATGTGAGATTCGATATCGCGAATTAGCAAGATTTAGAAATCTATTGCTTCGATACGTAGACATCTGCAAGGGCTATTACCTTGCAAGGAAGTGTCGCATTTACATTCTTTTCAAGTGAATACGAGGTATACATAACACTTCGCAATGAATATTATATCTTATCATGAAACATAGAAATGAGATGCGATATGGCGATTTATGAAGCATTAGATATCTATTGCTTCGATACGTAGACATCTGCCAACGCTACTTCCTAGCAAGGAAGTGTCGCATTTACATTCCTTTGAAGTGAATACGAGGTATACATAACACTGCACAATGAATATTATATCGTATCATGAAACATAGAAATGAGATGCGA